>NW_015090830.1:4283319-4334504 GCF_001431845.1 Calidris pugnax | reverse complement strand
ATTTTTTCCCCCCCCCCCCCCCCCGGCATTCAAGCCTCAGTTTGAAAGGGAAACTATAAGGGAAATTTATTTTTCTGGCTCTGAAATGGCTTTCTCAAACAAGGAAGAAAGCTGAATTGCTGCTACCTTGATTGTATTCCTAACAGTATTTGATCTCTGATGATTCTTTAAGCACTTTGTAAATCAGATTCCTAGGGATGATGGCCTGAACTACATTTCAAACAGTGAGTGGAAAAAATAGGTAATTGTTTTGCAAAAAAAGAAATGATGAAGAAGGCCTTTTAAAAGCATTGAAAGTGAAAGGGATTTATTAGTGATCATTACTGACTGGGCCTGCTGAGATAAAGAGTGTAGAAACCCTTTATTATCCACTAATTGTCTCGCTTGATTTTACATCCTAAAAATGTCATTTTATCTTTACATTGCTGAAGAACAAATTCTAGGCATTCAGTTGCAAGATGCCCAGGCACTGTATACATCAATAGATAGCTCTTTAACCTTCAACAAAATGACATGATTTTATTAAAATTCTCTTCACTATACAGAAACATAAGAAAATAATTTCCCTGATCAAAAAGAATGCAAGACTCCCTGAGGCAAGAGCTTTTTCGATCGCCACATTTTCTTAATAATAGCATTTTACGATCATTTGAAAATAGAAGGAGGTTTTTCTGAATGATGGGTCCAAATTTGGGTTGCTATTGAATAGAGTAATATGGAAAACAGTAGATTAGTATTTCGATTTTCGATAAAAGTGCAGTCCAGTCCTATTGTATGCTAAATAAATATTTTTTACAGGTTTAAAAATACTTGTCATACAAATTCAGAAACATTAAAATGCATCTATTTGCTAAAAATGTCTGCATAATGTAATGTAATCTTTGCTCTACTTCAGATGTGTTTAGTTGCAATTATTTTTAAGGTCTTTGACAAAAAAATCATGGGTGCAGTACTTTGTTGCAGTGAATAACAATGGGATGGTTTTGAATAACCTGGTATTTTAATTTGCTTATCAAATTATTTGTTTCTGTGTGGTATCAAAGGGTTAGCGAATGGTCAGTTTCTAACTAGAAAAGGGAACTGATCAATTGAATGAGCTATTTTTAATAACAACTTCTTTTAAAGACTTCCTTTACAAACCAGTGGGTACTTCAGTGCTGTCCATTTGATTTCCAAAGCCCCAAAAGTGTTCTTTTTCCTATTGAGCTGCCTCAGGGCTTTATGACAAAAAAAATAATGCTCCTTATAGCCAGCAAGTTTCATGGATTTAATTTGAAATATTAACGGTGAGTTTTTAAATGTAAAATTTCCTTAGTTTTTGCCACAGGTCACACTTGGCCCCTACAGCAAGGCAGCGAGGGAGGTTGCAGTTGGTGCGTAGAAGTTTCTCTGCTGCTCCTTCTCTCACAGCCCTTTTCCTGTGCTCTGGTGCGAGTCCTCCAGAGGTTAAAGAGCTCATGTGTCTGTGGTGCAGCAACTGGGGAGAGCAGAGGGCATACATGTTATGTGGAGGTGTATGTCGGCATGTGGTCACCAGTGACCATCAGGCTAGACTAGCTAGCAATTAGGCAGCCTAGTGTGTCAATTGGGTTTTCAGATGTGATGTTTCTATGTCTCGTTCTGATCTGTTGGGTGGATCTCCCATGTTACATTGGTGATAGGATCTCAGCCGGTGATTTCAGCATAGCACATACAGGTTAAAGTAAGGAAGGTATATTTTTAACAGCTTCTACATGGTTTAAACACTTAAGTTTTAGAGGAGAAATTATTTTTCCCAAAGTGTGGCCTCTAAGATACTCAAGCTTTCCTGAGATGCTAATTTATTTCCAAAAGTAAAGCTTAATACAATGTCTGTCCTTTCACATTACTAGTTAAACTTTTCCATGGCCAGTTACTCATCTTTCCCCAACCAGAATTTTCCACATTAAATGTCATACCCTATTACATTTTCATTTGATTTATTTAGGAACACACTAAATCAATTTTAAACGTCTGTGCAATATTTACCAAAAGTTTAAACCATCTAAACAGTAGATGATGATAAAAGTGGTTCTCCTCTTCACTCCTCACACTGTCAGGGAAAACAGTTCATGTTTTAGAGTGAATTATTGTACTTAGTTCTCGGTGAGACAAAATTATTGTGGACATAACAAATGTAAGATTGCATGCAGAACTGTAACAATTGTTATTGAGGAAAAGTGTCTCAGCATGGTTCCTTAAAAATACAGATACTTTTGGTTGAATTGCAAACCAAATTTTGGTTGAATTGAGTACTTTTTGCACTCCTCATTCCCAAGGTTGCTAAATAATCTAGTGGGCAAAACAGATTTTTACTGGGGCTCAGAAATGTGGTGGCTGAGTGATACATAGGAATTACGGCATCATTCTTTAATTACTAGTGGCTAGCAGGCCACACTAAGTCAGCAGAGGTGAACTCTGCTGCTGATGTGCCTTAATCCTTGTCGCTTCTGAGAAATGAGGCTGTAGTGATTATTACCAGGTAGAAAAAAATCATCTGAGTGACTTTAATGGGGTGTCCTACAGCTGCAAACCATTGGTCATTAATGTGCTGGGTATAATAACAACTTAGAAAAAGGATGAGAGATGGAATTTACTCTTAATATTTTGTAGCTGTTTTAGTCTTTTAAATGAAAAATCAACTATTTTTTTAAGTACGCAGCATGTGAGCTTTTGGGATAATTGTACTTTTAATATGCAATTGTGATTGTTGAGTGAGAGAGAAAGGGAGTTCTAATGAAGAAAAGTGAAGAAGAATAAGAAATGTTGTATTATTCAAAGGGATGGTAGGGATGAACTGAGAAAGTTTTGTTTGTTTTTTTTTTTTCTTGCAGGGAATTACATAGAACACTGTAACTGAACACAGCTTTTGAGCAACTTCAAGACTGCATAAATCAGCATGAGACTAGAAATGTCTTTTAATGGATGATCTGTACAACCGGAACTCAGTCCTGAAGTCTAAATGTGCTGAAGAAATTGTTGAAGACTAATTCTATGATGTTAGTTACCCTCTTCCTCTTTGTGGGTAGTTACAGTGCACTGAGTAAGCTATATAGAGGTCTTTCCTCATCCTGATTTTTAAGTTTGTTTATAGTGCAATATTTATAGATTCTGCTTTAAAGATGGAATTTTATATAGGATTTTCTATGAATTTTATATAGGCTTTCTATGGCAATTTTTCTTACAGTAACCAATGCATATTTGAAACGCCCCAGTTTTGTCAGGTGACATCTCAGTTTTCACCCTTTCCATTTTACTCAGGCATTAAGTTAAAAATATTCCAGTTTATTGGAATGCTGAATAGAAGAGTCTGGAACCTGATTTGGGAAAGTATTTAGTGTTCTGTGACACTTCAAATTACATCTCAAATGCCCTTCTGCATACTAGAGCTCTTTAACAAGCACCTAGAACAGTTGCCAGTCACCTGCAGAAAATCTAATTAACAGCTTGGTCTTGATTACAAAAACCAGAACAGAAAAATCCTGGCTGTACCGTTTACTGCAAGAAGTTTCTTTATTCCTGAAACCTACCCCACTGTCACGATGACTGCACAATCCCCTGCAGCTGAGGAAATAAGGCTTTTGGTGGGAAGCAAGTTCCTTAGCCACTCATCCTCAAGCCACTACCCCCTCTGCCTGCTTGTCTGTATCTTTCACCCTCAATCCGCTGTCCAGGTCATCATTTCTCCAGGGAATCACAGTGGTTATCTTCTTTGCCCAAGCGGTAATGTTCCTCCTTCACTTTACATTTATTTTTCAAGCTCTCCCTAGCCTTTTCTGTGAAAAAAATCTGTCTGATCTATTTTTTCTTGCTTTTGAACCGCTCTCAGGTCTGTTCCTTTATTCTCCCTCTTCCTTTTTCAGGATCATTGTCTGTGTACCTTGTTGAAGGATCCTTGCTTAGCTATGTCCATTTCTGTGAATTAAGTTAATCAATTTTTTGAAGTGTAATGAACACATTTGGAAAAAGAGTATACACACAGGGAGCTGATTTAAGACAAAATTAACTGTCTCTGAAAGACAATCCTTATTACAGTCCCTTGCCAAATACCAATTTTCAGGTGTTTAAGTCTGCCTGTAAAGCCTCTCTTTAGTTATTTAAGGCCAGCAGCACTTCTAGCATGCTTAGAAGTGGCATTCTGGTGCACTGCAACGTGCTGTGGACTAAAACTTTCATTAATAGGTGCTACTAGTTGGCACATAGAGGAGAATAAACATGAAAAAACCTCAACAAACAATTAAACATGCAGTTCTCACCAGAGAGACTGATTCAGCTGTTCTGATACAGATATTGGGAAATCCTTCAGTGATATGAGGAGAAGGCAGCAATCCTGCTTTGGCAGGGGAGTTGGACTAGATGATCTCTAGAGGTCCCTTCCAACTCTGACGATTCTGTGAAATACTCTGAGAGTGAGCTTGGGGTTGCAAACATTTTTGCCTTATTTTTTTGATCAGAAAAATCTGGTGGAAAAGGATAACACTATATAGTGGGGATAAATGAGAACAGACTACTTTATAAGTAGACTTGCCAGAAGTTATCTGGCTTAGCAGAGAACAGTTTTCCTTTAGTCTCTGAAAGAGATAGAGCTTTTGTACAGCAGCATTCTTTAATATCCCAAACCCCCCTCAGTCCCCCAAACCCCAACGAAATGACCACCAATAAAAAATTAGATTAGTGGAATCTTCCAGAGGTTAGTTCCATTTTAGCTTACTTGATAAACCTACTAATAAGCAGGTTAAACACCTTTAAGTGGTTTAGGAGAAACCGAGCAGATCCATGTGTATTTAGCTTGAAAAAAACAGAAAGACTCCTGAGATGTCTTACTCTCCAGGGCTGCTTCTGTACTCCTCATGAAGTTACAGGAAAGATGGGAAAGTGCCAGATAAATACTGTTTTTGCTTCAATTTCCTCATATCTTGGATGATCACTAAGTTATTTTTAAATAGAGACCTATTTTTCAAATACCTCTCTGACTTCTGATTTTTGGAGAGCTGTTTCATTTTTATCTTGGTTTGATTCCCATTCAAGACTGTGCATCATAAGCATTAATTGACATTGGCATTAATACCTGGAGATTGTTAATGCAAAGTGTTTGACTCAACTGCCAAGACTGTAACGGAGCTCTTTAGTTCTAGGCTGTATTTCTGTCTGTACTGTTTGGTCAAAGCTAGTATCAGACAGCAGTCTCCTTGGCTACTAATACAGCTTACATTCTGGGATTTTTCCCTTTCTTCCAAACAGCTTCATGCTTTGGATTTGCAGAAATTCATAACCTAAGGGAACAATACTTCAAGGTTAATGCAGTCAGCCTTGACAATCCTCCTCTAGAAAAATTATACATAACCCTATGTAGGAACAGCTGTGATGCAGCACAAACATCAAATATTGTAAGTATTTCAGACACTATATGAACTGCTTGTATTTTTATTTTCTCTCCACCTTCCTACTTTTTTTAGGATAATTGGCTCCTTTTGAAAGTTTTTTTCTTTATCTTACTGAAATAATTTTGTTGTAGATAAAGCATGAGGATGTAAAAGGAAATTATTTAACACACCTGAAATCACACACATACAAGGAGAAATATACTACTGTCAAATGACAGTGACAGGATCCTGTGGGTTTTTTTTTTTGCAAAACAGAATCAAAAACTTCTATGGCTCTTGGACATAAAGGAAAATGAGGAATAAGTTGGATTTGCCTTCTGCATAAGCTGTGCAGTTAACCATTGCACTTATAATGTTCTTAAACAGACTGTGTTTATATCTGAGTTGATTGATAACACAAAGGGGAGAGAGAACTTCCAACTCACAATTCATGTGTCTTCTAAGACAGATGGAGAACCAAAATGATGCCAGATACCGTAGCTAACCCTGCTCCTGATTCTTGTGACTTGCTGAGTTAACAGAGCTAAAAAGAGTTGAGTGCAGTGTCCAAAAATACTTTCTTGTTGCAGTTTTTAGAGAATTATGGAAACAAAAATTAACATAGGTGTCCATTTATGCCTGTGAGTGTAGAAAGTAAAGACAGAAAAGAACTCCGAATACAACCTCTTAAGTCTGGGATATAAACTCTAATTTCTAGCAGCTTCTTTCTTCAAGCTGTTACATTGGCAAATTGGTTGATTAGTAATAGGATTTTACAGCTCTTTGAAATATGACAAAAGCAATCTTGTTATTCAAAAAGAGGAGACACACATTGAAATGCCAGCAACATGCATGTATTGATCCTTAAATTTCTGATGAACATCTCTGCAGACCTGCTGTTTTGAATTGTTGTGCAAATGGTAACTAGTGCAGTGGAGAATAACATGTCTTTAATCCTCAAATTAAAATATAGCATTTCCTCTGTGTAACCAGTGCTTTTAAAAGAAAAAAATATTTTTTTTATATTGATGCTGTAAGCACATGAATTGCAGGAAGGTAGTGGCAATAATTTTTGAAAACACTTAAATTTTATTATGAGTACTTGTCTGATTACATCCTAAAATCAGGTATTAGATGAAGCAGATCACCTCTAGCATAAATGTGGAATGCATTTACCTTGACATCTACTGTTAAATTTTTTTTTTTAATAGGCCTCTACAGTGGCATTATACAATGTAGTGTAAGAATCATTAGTACAGTGTGCATTATGATAGAAGAAAGGATGCATATTTGTGATATATCTCACTGCAATATCCAAGCCCGTTTATAGAACTTGTTCTGAATCTTGGTGGACAAAAGATTGAAAGATTGCTACAGTAGATTATATTATTATTATTCAGTTATAGTTTCTTTGACCAGCTAAACAGAATTTAATGGGATTCTCATTTGTCTTTATTATTTTCTGTATTTGAAGTAAAAAAAAAAAAAAAGCCTTATAATTTTATAAAATTAATATTTTATTTTGGTTATGGATGTTCTCTGTGAACCTTATTTCTGAGGTATTGTATTGCTGGCTAATGGCTGAAAGTCTGCAAGTGTGACATTTCCTTGCATGGAAACAAGGATAGAAAGGTTTCATTTACTGTTTCTCCCTGTGCACAGAATTTCTGTTGCAGCACAGAACACAGACTTCATTCATGCCATTAGTCAACCTTCAAGCAGGCTTAATGTTTTGTAAAATACACTCTATGCATTCAGTCCTCCATAAATTAGTCTAAAGTTTTGGGATTTTCTTTTTCCCTTTCTGTTATGTTATGAAAAAATCTTACTGATATTGCTACAATGGTATACAGCAGCTTGTGATAATATTGCACATGGAGGAGAAATTTCATAATATTCATTTATTATTCAAATATTTTGTTGTGCATTAACATTATCCACTCAGTGAAAGGGCTGAACTGTCAATCTGATGTTTGTTTCACACGGTTCTAGAGTTAGTGCTGTAAGGAGAACTGAAGAAATCCTATAAGTTTAAATAACAACAGCATATTATTGAGATGCAGAATTACCAACCTAACTGAGCCTGCAATCAGATATTGGAGAGTGCAATAGCTGGGAAATTATGGAGGAAATTGTTGATTTACAGAATTTAGACATGGAGATTAAAGCTGGTCAAAATTTGTTTTTAATCTCAGAAACTGTGTGGTATGATGAAATCCAGTGGCTTCTAATAGGTGCAAGTAAGAACCTCTGAGTGCCTGATTTTCTGTGGCAAAGCCTCCCACTAACCTCTGCCACTAATCATTTAAACAGGGCAGAGATGGATTCAGTCCCACCTCTGCTAGCCTTAATACTCCATCTAATCCAATGTTTCAGAGGCTCAAACAATCCCATCATATTCCTATACTATTTTCTTTTCTTTCTTTTATACATAGGAAAATGCATGCTTGACTGTTCAGGCACTTGATTTCATAGATGTTTTCCACCTTCTTTTTTGTATTTGTATAAGCTGTCAACTCTTTCTCACCTTTTCAGTAAAGTGTAGTCACTGTTGACAGCTTTGGGACTTTCTAGAAGATACCCAAGTTTTGTTTTTTTGGCTGATATCTGCCTCTGGGTGTTGACACCAACCCTACACCAGCCCCTGAAACTAAGGTATGCAAGCTCCTCAGTCTTTACATTGACTAAAGCTGTTTCCCTCAGGCAGTTGGTAGTTTGAATTTCTAGTAAAATCTATTTTGGAAAAGTATGACAGGCTTGATGTAATTTAAAGCTTAACAAAAAAGTCTCCTACTCATTGAGACATCTGAACTTGCATGTTCATGTGTGCACTTGAAAACTATTACAATCCTGGGGGATGCTGCCCGGCAGCATAACTTGCTTTGCTGATTTGGGCTTTGAGCTGGTTTCTCTGTCCTCTTTCCTTCACATCTTTTTTGTTTGTTGCAATGGTTGCCCTTGTTGCCGAAGAACTGTGCTTTTAGATATGATGTCCACTTGGTGTTGCATGCTAAGACTAAGAAACTCCAGTAATTGTATTTTTTCTTTTTCTCCCGTTGACTCCTCCTGATGATAAAATAAAAGGTTTCTTGGAGGTAGGTCAGTAGTGAAGATGACAGTCCCAGAAGCCTCCTAGTTATACTCTTCCAGGCAGGGTGACCGCAATGCAGTAGAGTAGATTCAAAGGTCAGACTAGTATTCAGCAGAATGCAAGTAGAAATCGTAACTCAGCACAGACATATTTCACCCTGTCACATGCACTGCCAGCTGTCTAATAACTCTTTCAGGATTTAAATGCAGATGTTTTTCAAGCCCGTTTGCTATTTTTGTGGCAACTATAACATTCTTGAAGCTGCTTGAAGCTCCTGGACAAAATCAAACAGAAAAAGGAAGCCTAGAGAGGGTGGAAGCAAGGACAGGTAACCTGGGAGGAATACAGAGAAATTGCCCAAGCAGCCAGCGATCAGGTCAGGATAGCTAACACACTGATAGAATTAAATCTGGCCAGGGATGTCAAGGGCAACAACAAAAGTTTCTACTGTCCCCTGTCTAACCATGTTTAGGTAGCGATTGACCTTAAACTTTATTGTTTCTTATTTTAATATTTCTTATTTTAATAATTTAGATATTTGAAGGAGATACTCTACTTTGAATTCTGTATCTTATAAGATTTTGCTTCATGATTATATACATCTAACATTTCTTGACTACTTAATTTCTGTATTTTAAGATTATCCAGATAAGATTTAAGATTACCCTTACATTCACCACTCGGCACCTCAGAAAGAATCGTAGAATCATAGAATGCTTTAGTTTGAAAGAGATCTTAAAGATCATCTAGTTGAACCCCCTGCTATGGACAGGGAAAACTTCCCCTAGATCAGGTTGCTCAAAGAATGCATCTAGAACATGTTAGATTTTGATTCTTGTTCTATTTAATAATTTAATTTTGAACCTCAACTTTTCAGCAGACACCATGATAATTAACTGTTTACTTTTATCTACTTCTATTAATTATTTCAAATATTCAAAACTTTCTCTTTCTTTGTAACAAATGAAGACTGGATAAGCTCTTCCTGGCCAAGAGAACTCTTCTCTGATGAGGCATATGTCAATTGCCCTTGGAGTAGATGACATATTCTAACTCAGCCAAACTGTGAGGGAAATAAGACTTTAAACCAAACACTATTCCGTATTTCTATGTAATACCTTATTAACATTTCAGTGCTCCTATTTATTTATTTATTTATTATTTAATAAATTCACCACTTTATAAGAGCCTGGTTCAGACTCTGAGTATTAGTGTTGCATTCTTGTTCAAGCTGTATCTTGTGAGAAAAAAATTGTGTTTACGAGAAATATTGTCAGCTCTTGGGTTCTTGTTTTTATCTTTTTTTTTTAATATTTGAAGAAGAAATAGCAAGCTGTATGTGGTCTAATGATTTGTTAATGGCTTTTTTGAAAAGCATTACTTATTTTTCTTCTGTTGACATGATTTACAAAAGGTAGAAAATAATCTTATTTTTCCACTTACATAATCACTTCATACAACTTTGTTATAATCTACAGTTCTGTTGCTGGCATGAAATATAGTAATTTCCAGACCTATACCTGAACTTTTACTTAGAATGGGTAGATTCTTTACATTTTAAACTAGGATAAATATAATGCACTATATATTTGTGTAATTATTGATGTATTATAGCATCTCTTCAAATAATTCAATGTTTTTCAGAATGCAGTGATTCTTTTACATAATTTAAAATGTATTTATATTACATATTCTGGTGCAATTTGTAGGGAAAAAAAAGCTAACTTTTCATTTCCCCCTGCCAAATTGTGTTTTCCAGTAAAGTGTTAATCTCTTTCTTTACAGTTTATGTACACTCATGCATTCACTAGATATATTGTATCACACTTGCTGTGTTCATTGCTCCTTATTTGTGGAAAGAACCTTTTAAAACTTTAGCTGGGAACTACTTCTTTAAATCTGACACTGTACTCTCCATTGAGGTTTGTGACACATGATTATGGGAAAGAAAGGATTTTAACCTAAGACAACCTATATGACAACATTGTTGGCAAAACAAAATTTACTAAGGTTAAAGCACAGCTTTAATATGTACTGATTCAAAAGCCTTTCTTATTTCTGCAAGAAAATCACTTGCTTTGTTTAAATCTTGGCTACTTAGTGGAGTTTTTTAGTGGATTTTTGTGTTTTTTTTCTGCACAGAGTGAAAAATCAGGTAGATCTGTAGTACTTTTTCAGCTAAACGGAAAAGCGACTATTTCAATATTGAGTGTAGACAATCTGAGTTCTTTTTTCTTTACTCGGGTGATAAGAGGTTCGTCCTCAAAACCTATATTATCTGTGAGAATTTGATGTTCAAGAAAAATTAAGCTTTTATGAACCTGTGGTGAGATTCACTGTGCAGTCTTCTTTTGGCTCCTAGGAGGTAAATGAAAACAAGAGAAGTTTTTCATATATTTTTCATAGCTTTCAATTACTTTCTGTTAAATCCGATACTGCCGGGTCTGTCTCTTTGGTCTTCTCAATCTCCTAACACTCCCTGTTCTGACTGAAAATCTTGTGGTGCCTTGTGCTTCCTTCACAAGACAATGCCTTCCAGTTCCCTGTTATGTCTTATTCAATCGGTGTTAATGACCTGTTCTCTGGCGCTGGGACTCCAAAGGGCTGACGTTCTATTTTGACACGGGCCAAGGCGATTCCTCCACATGTTCATCTTCACATGTTCAACTTTTGACTTTAGTCTTTTCCATTCCTGAACTGAATTCTTCGATCCTGAAATCAATGAAAGCATATTTTTCTTCTTTTGAGGGAGAATAATACTTGAAAGCTGTTAGATTTTTTTTTTCACGCAGATACACCGTCTCTGGTGTTTTTAACATTCTTCTGCTGTAGATCTAGTTGGACTGAGAGTTTCAATAAAAACTTCACACCACCAGCTACCGGATCTTTTTCTGGTTTAGCTCAAGTGAGGGTTTATTTTAACTGAAATATTATATGGTAAATTTCTACCTTGATCACTGGTACCAGGATACCTTTACTTCTCTTCCTATAGACTTCAGATGTAAAACCCACAACTTGCAAAATTTCATGTTACCACTTGATCTTCCTACTACATCGGTATGAATTGCAGACACGGATATATATTTAGATTCTACCTTAATTAAAAAACTTCAGACATGCCTCTAATCTGTGCAAAAGTGCTTTTTGACTTGAGTAATTTTTTTCTGTCCACTTAAGAAACCTATGGTCCATGGTACATTCGTACCTAGAATAAAAAGCATTTTACTACTTTGAAAATCAGATAAAGCAGGTATTAAAAGATTTTGAGCAGGAGTATAAAGTGTTAATTAGATTGACGAGCCAAAGAGACTTTATGGCACCATATTAAATAGACACATAGGAAAGTTTCCACCTAAGTTTGAAATGATACCGCAGTGGTCACTCATAGTTGTGGGAATTATGAATGCGTTGTTATGCTCTGGTTGTTGTGATTTTGTTATTTTGTTTAACAGGTGCTTATATGTCTACCTAAGACAGTATTGTGCTACTTGAATAGATGGATGTATGTTAGCCTAATGCCTTGTCAATTGCAGTGTACACCTGAAAGGGCCTCTTGGGAAGCACTAGGAAACCAGTGATTGATTAAACTTCTGCAAGCTGGTGATTGTCTAAGACTTGCCCAGTGTAAGGGCTGACAGGGCTTTTAACACGGGTAAAATGGAGGATTCATAGACTGCTGTCAGGCAAGCATAAAGTATTTGTATAAGTTAGCAGAAACACTGCATTTGTGCTAAGTTGGGACATGCATATAGAACATCATGGTAACTGGTGAAAAAGGAAGGTAGGTAGCCACAAAATGCAAGTTGCTATATTAACTTGGCAGGGCCAAATAGAAATATGGACTGGCCCATACTAATGGTAAGAATAACAGACAAACACAGAGCGTTGTGGTTGTGATCATGTAAGTGAATGTTCTTGGAAGTGGTCTGCCTCTATCCTCCTGGCAAGCTGGTGAGTTTGTCACCGAATTGTCTCTCTAAAACAGTAGTCCGCCTGTCTTTAACTTTTGTGTTGACCTTTGAATTTGAACTGAAAAGCATCTGGTTTTGCCCCTTGGCTGCATGTTCCTTGAAAGCACACATGAAAAGATGAGATGCTTGAGAAGACCGTAGTTTTCCTTCCTATCTGTCTGATCCGCCTTTGAGAGACTCCCAAGATCTTGACACCTACTCTTGAGGCTTTATTCTGGAGTAGTAAGGACTGGGAGAAAAAGCAAGTCATTTGGCAAGTGGGATATGTTAACTTACAGCTGACCAACCTTACCTATATGCCTCTGAAGAGACCTCACTCAAAAGTTTGCTTGTCTGGGCTTTCTTCACCTTATTCTAGACAACAAAAGTTAAAGTACTTGGAATTTTTATTTTCATTTAAAGCTTAAGTTGATGTGTTTTATAGACTCATAAAGTAAGCAAAGCCAGGAAATTTACTGGAAGTAATGATGACTATAAATTGACTTACTTGGGACTAGTGTAATAGTGGATTACTTTATGTCGCTGTTTTACAGTTAGGACACCATGATAGACCTAACTATTTATAAGCACATGTAGAGAGATTGAAAGAGAGCACATACAACACTTTATGATAGCCATTAAAGTTTATGAGATTATATTTGTGGTTCTTCAGTAATTCTCTTTATATTTGACTTAATTTCTTGTTGCACAACATAAAGTTCAGGAAGCAACTGGAGGTTGTTGGGTTTCTTTTAGCATGGACGATAGTAGAAATGTACATAGACATTTTCTTTTAAAAGAATGGATTAAATGAAAATGATGGAAGAAAATTTCCTTGTCAAGAAATTGCCAAAACACTGAGACTAAGAAATTTCAGTTGATTTGACCCCAAAATTTGTGTACTGAAGAAGTACTGGAAAAAGGATTTACAGTTTTGAGCCTCATTCAATTCTAGCCAGCATTTTTAGTAATGACTTATCTTTTAATAAGTAATTAATTGTAATGAATTATCTTTTTTTCCCTGCAAAGAGTTTTTCTGGTATATTTTTATGATTTTGAAGCTAAGAGAGACAAAATGTAGAACCTCTTTGCCCTGGCACTAGGGTACTTAAGTGTTTATTTTTCTGAAATGTGATTATACACTCCAGCTATTTTCTAGAAAAGCTGAGGATATTTGTTGCTTATTTTTCTCTATGCATATGTGGATATGACCATATTTGTACATATAAAGTAGCATGTTAATAAATATGATGACTATTTGTGTTTTATATAAAATAATTATAATAAACTGTGGTAATTAAATGTGAGACTAAAATAATAATTTGGACTTCCAAATACAAGTATACTGAAGATCACTTGCATTTGTAGGTTTGAATTTCCGTAACAGGTTTTCTCTGTTTTGATTTGATTTTAATGAAATAAGTGTGATGCCCTCAAGTGAGAAGGCATTCAAGTGAGATGTGACAAAAGAACCTTAGCTGCACTGCAACATGAATACAATTAACTATTAGGTCAGTACTTCAAAATGTTTCTGTGTGCATGTTTCTGATCTGCTTTAGGAAAAATACAGTAGCTCCCCGAATGATACTTTTTACTACTGCATTGAAGCCATCTCTCCAATTATGTGTAATTATTTGACTATATCTTTATATTGAATTTGAAATTGGAGGATAAATAACAGTTGATGCTTCTCCTTTTAAGTGTTATAGGCCTAGATGCCTTCCTTAACATCATACATATTTAAAGCACATTTGTTTTTCATATATTAGGTAAAAAACATATAGGATTTAGATAAAATTTCTCTTTTTGGTAATTTGAATTTTTACTGCCTGCTAAGGGAAGAGAGCAGAAATTGAAATAACATAAATTTACCTTAGATGTTTGAAGTGGAACACAGTTTATACAGATTTTAGATAGGAATATCTGTGAAGGTATGTGTGTTGTTTGGTTGACAAGGGTTTATGCATGAAAAAGAGTAAGCTTTATTCCATGACCAAAGTGTCTTGAAAGTCTAATCTACCATTATGAAATATAATGTGTTACTTAAAAGTTACTAACAATATGGTGCTATGAATTAGAAAAGCTGACCAAATGACTCTAAAGCATGTATTGTGAGATGACAGAAAATAACTTCTTTCACAATAAAGTGAATAAAGATTGTTTTTGACAATATTCTGTTGTAAACTACTCTATTCTACATTGTTATGAATCCCTAGAAATGCAGGGGCTTGATCTGCAAGTTAGTGCTTGGAGAGCAGTTTCTTAAGGTCTTCCAGAAAGAAGCAATAATTATTAAACAGCTAATGTGCTATTGTATTGGGTGCAGGTGTCAAGATTTTGATAGTGCTGGGGGTCTGCAGGAGAGGTGCATACTATTTTCCTTTGTTGAACTTGAAGACATTCTTCTTGACCTATTTCTCCAACCTGCTGAGATCCCCTGAATGGCTGCAAAACCATTTGCTGTGCTGGCAACTTCTCCCAACTTTGTGTCATCTGCAAACATGTTGTTTAAACAGTATTGACCTCGTTATTGACTCCTGGGGCACACAGCTAGTGACTGGCCTCAAACAGACCACTACCCTCTGGGTCTGGCAGTTCAGTGAGTTTTCAATCCACCTCACCATTCCCTTATCTAGCTTTTACTTCATCAGTTTTTCTGTGAGAACTTTATGGGAGACAGTGTTGAGTACCTGCTGAAGTTAGGATAAACAATATCCAATGCTTTTCCCTCATCTGCCGTGCCATTCATTATCTTGTAAAAAGCTATGAGGTTGATCAAGCATTCTCTTGTGTTTTATTATTAATCAGTTGTGTCTGCTTGTACAACTTTCTACAATTTCTTTCTCCACCTATCTTTTTTTTTTTCCTTTGTGGAGGTAGAAAGGGTTCTGTAACCATTCATTATATTAGTATTGTTTTCTTGAATCTTTTAACTAAAACTGTAGGCCTCATTTTAAAATAGAGAGGTTGAGCATGTAAGGTTTAAGATAATTTTACTTAAAGCTAATGGAAATCAATGAAACAATGTAAACATAACTACACGGTCTTAAATACCGTCTAATAGAAGTATGCATTAACAGATTTAATAGAAGTATGGATTAACAGATTTAATGGAATTAAATGAACTGATGGCAGCTTTAGTACTCTCCTGGTAAAAGACAGGAGAGAGATGGAGATGCTCTGATGTCAAGTTTTGTACCTACTTTGGTGTAGTGTGGAGTTCTGGGACAGCCACTTTATTTATTCTGTTTTTCAACCCATGGCTTCTTTAAAGTAAAATAAAATCACTAAAAATGGAAATGGGCTGAGTAGCAAAATAAGAGATAATATTAGTCTCTTTGGGTTAGGAATGTTAATGAAATTTTTACTTTACCTGTCTTAACAAGGAAATTGTTCAGAAAGACATGAAAAATAGTATGTTGATCAACTTGATGATTCATTCCATGGATTCACTTAGCAATGAATAAAAAAATAATGGAGTGTTTGGCAAAGAAATGTTGCATATTGTGTAGATGTAGTAATTTTACATTATAGCTGAATTATTTGATATACTAATTGGCCTTTCTGCTTCAAAATTATTTGCTTCTATCAGAACAAAATGGACAGGAAGTGAACACATGTCAATCTTCCTCCTTCATTGTTTGGGGAAAATAACATGCACAGAAAAAGAGTGAAGAGTCACTCATTCAATGTCATCATTAGATGGACTTTCCGGTTTTTATGTGTTTGATAGAACTATAGAAATGTGAACAATTATCAGTTCCTGCATTTTATGCAATGCACTGCCTGGCCTTTAATTTTGAAGGGTTTTATAATAACATACAGAAGTTAAAATTACTTTGTGTATTATTTCTTTCAAAATAGTGATGGGTAATTTGATATAATTATGTCTTAAAAAATCTACAGGACTATATTGACTTATTAGCTATGACTGGAGACTGGATAAGAAATTTAGAATGACAATAAACCAAATAATCTCCTCCAGCAGTGAAATGACAGGTACTGATAAACTACTTACATTCTCTTCTGTAACTAATCTTAAGGTGTAACAGATTTTTCTCAGTTTGAGTTGACGTTACCAAAATTGTTTTTTAAAAAAACATTTTGATTATCATTTTATGCAACGTTCATACAACTTAGCAAATATATTTGAAGACAATTTCTTCAGACATACATTTGACCATTTCATTTGTCATCTTCCCAACAGCTGACTGGTTTTGTATTACTTACTACTGCCTCAAATGGGTTTATTCACTGTTATCAACAGAATAACTAGATTTCCCTCAGCTGATTGTAAATATATGATCAAATATATATCGCGACATCCCAAGCACAAATACAGGCTGGGTGGAGAATGGATTGAGAGCAGCCCTCAGGAGAAAGACTTGGGAGTGTTGGTGGATGAGAAGCTCAACCTGAGCCGGCAATATATACTCGCAGCCCAGAAAGCTGGTCACATCCTAGGTTGCATCAAAAGAAGTGTGGCCAGCAGATCCAGGGAGGTAATTCTGTCCCTTTACTCTGCTCTTGTGAGACCCCACCTGGAGAACCATGTCCAGCTCTGGAGTCTTCAGCACAGGAAGGAAATGAACCTGTTGGAGTGGGTCCAGAGGCAGGCCACAGAAATGGTCAGAGGGCTGGAGCACCTCTCCCATGAAAACAGGCTGAGAGAGTTGGGATTGTTCAGTCTGGAGAAGAGAAGGTTCTGAGGAGACGTTATAGCAGCCTTCCAGTACCTAAAGGGGATCCACAGGAGAGATGGGGAGAGACTGTTTATCAGGGAGTGTAGCTGGGGCACTGCAACATGTTTGAGCAACTTGGTCTAGTGGGAGGTGTCCCCGCCCATGGCAGGGGGATTGGAACTAGATCATCTTTAAGGTCTCTTCTAACCTAAAAAATTCTATGATTTTGTGATTCCATGATATTGTGAAGCTCTTTAAAGGAGCTGCCTGCATTTTGCTACTATGATTTTTTTATTTTATTTTATACAGAACACAGAAAAACATGGCATATAAGAAATCAAGACATTTGTGGTAAAATATGATAATCTATGAACAGCTAAGTTTTACTGTTTTCTTTCAACATTGAGATGACTATGTGAGTGCTATACATTAAAAGAGCCACACAGGTGACTGTGAAGCTTGAATATTTGAATATTCTATATTTGAATATAGAGTTCCTCAGCTTTGGCCTCAAAAGGGGTACTGAATTGACTACAATAGACGTAAAAGCTTGTGTTGAAACTGGAAGTATCAGAATCGAAAGACACGATTTGTAAAATTTGTCTGTGAACTTTCTGGGAATCATTTTATTTAATACTTGCTTTACTGTGCTGGCAGGAAAGGAAACTATGTTAATAATCAAGGATTTCATACAGAAGGAAGTGGATTTTCTGAAGTATTGGAATAATAAAAGGCACGGAACTTAACAGTGTAAAGTTTGAGCTCTTGTGGTGCATATTACCAAGTGGAAGCTCATCAATTTTTAATAAGAGAAATTAATTGAACGATAGGTGTAATATTTAATCCTAGGGTGGTGTTTGATTACTTTGTGAAGATGATTCTTTGATGTGCTCACCTGGAATCACAGGAGACTATTTGGGATAGAAGTGCTTAGAGTGTTACTTAGCTGTTTTTTCAAAAGGGAGGGATCATTTGATGCATTTGATAATAGTTGTTCTTCTATGTTCTAACACTTTAAATTGGTCACCTTAAGAGAAGTGGACTTTTTTATCTGGATAAAATGTTTATGGGCTTTTTATTTTGTTGTTGTTGTTGTTTGTTTGGGTTTTTTTGACAGCTTTGGAGTCACAAAGTATTCTCTGAGGTGAACTGAGAGATCAATTGACCCTGTGAAAGTGAAAACCACATAAAAGAAAGTTTCTTGTTCTTTCATGCAGCCAAAAAAGTAAAAAATGGAATAATAAAAAAAACAACTTGTCCAGTAGGATCTGAAAGGCATGTCAAGTAGGTCAATACTCCTGGCAATGTTATCTAATGTATTAAAAAAAATCTAGTGTTTGGAGACAATGCTATCTAATACCCAGGAACTTATTTCAGTGCTCTATATTCTTTACAGCTGTTAATGTCTATATATAAATTTACTCAAAACCCTGAAAAAGTAAAATCTTATCTTGACTAGCCCTTGTCTTATTGAGTATAAAAGGTATTTACTTTATATCATGTTTTTGCTTTTCCTGTTAAGTTTAAAAATTTAAATTCTTTCATAGGTGCCATATTTTCTATATGATACATAGTACTGTGCATACTACTCCAGATGGGAGATTACTAGTTGTAAGCGGTATGGAAGACTATGTAAGAGAAGGCATTTACACTACATCTGGAACTTTCCCTTAATGAAGGAAAACTACAATCTTCTATGTAATTGTTGAAAACATTTGTTTATGAGAAAACTATCTTTAACAGTGTCCTTAATGAAAATACAAATGTCTTAAGAAATTAGACATTTCTGTGTTTAAAAAAAAAAATCACTGTTCAAAAGTTCCTGTTCTATGTGTCTGGAGAATTTTTTTAATTAGAAGGAAAAAATGGCTTGTTACAATGAAGACAAGTAGAAATAAGAATAAGAACTTATATGTACAATTAAAAAAATGAGTAATAAAAATGTATTGTCCTGGTCCATCTGGCCACTATAGTCTCTAAAAAGGAGTAGGTATGTGAATTTTTCTAGCTTGAGAAAAAATGTTTTTACTGATGGGCTAATATTGGAATACAGGATTAAACCATCCAGATTCTTATGTCATTCATACCTGACATGAACTTGAAATCTTAAGTAATCCTATATCCATGTTTATAACATGATTTTTTCAAATGAATGCACAAGTCCTTTGTATGGTGATGAAGTATGAAAAAGCTTAGGGTCACATGTTTCTAAGATGAAAACCATAGGCCTGTGCAGGTACACCTTGCAGTTGCTCTGAATAAGTATCTATAGAATGGCAATAAGCGTTCTGAACTATCAGTTAAGGGAATTTCTGCTGACAAGAGTTCTTGAGAAGTATTATTGGAGGAAATTCTTCAAATTGATTGGAAGGGAGGCGATACAATGGTGTACATATGTGCCGTGGTCACTTGGAAGTTGTGGGAGAGCAGCGTAGAACAGTGTGGCAGAATGAGTGGTAATTGACATGGAATCTAGGAAATACTGGTCTCTTCCACAAAACTCAGGGTAAGTCCCTTTTTTCAAAGTCTTTTACAATGGTATATACCTATTCTGTTAGGAGATATAGAAGATACTCTTAAAGAAAACAATATATTTTTCCTCATTAAGTTTTTCCCACTGATTTCTTCATTTTTTTGGAGAATGGTCTGAGAGAGAAGAAATTGAGATGTGGATGGGGGATCTTGTCTTTGTCATTTGGGGAAAAAAAAGTCCAAAAGCTCATGTTCAACTTGAGAATCTGGTTCAGACTAGTTATCCATGTCCTTCTCTGTTTTAAAATTTCAAATGAAAGTATTTATTTGAATAGTGTCTTTTTATTATTGATTGTTAGAAAATTTAGTAGACTAATGCTGATGAGTCATGTAAATGGTGGCAATTATATTAAATATGTGTGCTAGCATCAGTAAAGCAATTGATTGCATTATTATTGTCTAAATTTGTAAGCATTGTTATGATCACAGTTGAATTTTTAGTGGTAATTTCTGTTATCTTTTTGATTTCCTGGTGTAATTTGGAGTCTCTGCTAAGGGTAATAAATGTAAATCTCAGTGTCTAACTAACAATTGATACAGTGTGTTTCATGCTTGAGTCATCATTACTTTAATCAGATGCTAGAATGTACATAGTTTCATGTATTTCTGTTCTTCAGATAAACTGCAGCATAAAGCTCTGCTGGAGACTGCTTCTTTCCTTCTTTCTACCAACAAACAGTGAAACTTTCTTATTTCCCCTCCACTTTTTCACTTAGATTTTTATTCACTTCCTTTTCTTTGAAAAGAATACAAATATTTGAAAGGCTTTTCCAACTCTGGACCATTTTCTGTCTCAGACCTTCTCATCACATCTCTTACTTGAATTTTATTTGTCACTCTTCATCGCTCTGCTCCTTTTACATGTCTTTTTCTTTTTTTTTTTTTTTTTTTTTTTTCTTTTTCTGACAGCCTCTTCACAGGAACATCTTGTTACATTGCTGCAACTGGAATGTCAAAATCTTGCTCATTTAAGCTATATATTTCAATCTTCAGAGAGGATGATTAGAAAAATGAATGAACTTCTGGATTTCTTTTAAAAAGAAACTATCACATTTTTACATGTAAAACTTTTAAATGATTACAAAACTGAAAATAAAGGGTTCTGGGTTAGTTCTTTTTGATACATTCTAGAAGATCAAATGTACATATACTTCTGAAATACAATGTTTTCCTGCTTCTCTAAGCCCCCAGAATCCATTCTGCAAAGCTTTCTGTTGGTGCTGAAAATTGCTCTGGTCAAAATTCCTGTGGTTTCTTTCCTTTGCCAACAAAGAAAAAAGTCTGAAATTCTTAAAAATTATTCAAGCTAAAAGGTCAAACCCAAGATTACACCATAAGGCCCTTTATCGTCTGAATGTTAGAAATTCTCCTTCAGGAACTTGATGTGCTGCTGGTCTGCTGCTGTTATTGTTGTTATATGTACTCTGACCTGGCTGGCCTTTCCAGGTAGTCACTTATACCCATTTTGCTTATACCTGAAGACTAAGAGATTTTACCTCTGTGCTGGAGGTTTGCTGTGAATGTGCTTTTCTGCATATGCTCACACTGCAGTGAATCTCTGCTGCTGTTCTGTAATGAGAAAAATGTACATTTTATGTCAATGGTTTTGTTTCCCCTTAGAAAAAGAGTGTATCAGTTTTGTATTAACGTAGTTCTCGTGCACTGCAGTCCTTTGTTCTGTTCTTTCTCACTTTGCTTCATGTTTCTGTTATTTCAAAGTGGTTATCCCCAGATTTTGCCCAGGTCTACCAATTAACAAAATGCTGGCTCTTTTGTGAGATACCAGAGAGTTATACCAATGGGCTGTAGAGAAGTGTGTGCATCATCAGAGTATTAGCTAAGCTGTTTTGAAAAGAACTCAATATCTGCAATTACCAGGGAGAATACCTATGATGTGCTATGATGTAATTCTGGCAGTATGCAGGCTCATCTATGGAGCAGTGCAAAAAATGAAGATGCTCCAGGGCCTGCACTTTGAAATGAGAGCAAAATCTCTGGAACTGTCCATGGATCAGCATAAGATTGCAAGTTTTTTGTTCAAAGTCAGGAAGCTTCGTAAAGCTGTACTTGAACACCTGCTTTCTAATTGTTGCTCATTCACTTCACTGTTATAGGAGAAATGGCAGCCTTACAGGGTAGACTACCTGGTTTAAGATAAAAATAACTTTTCATGCAGAAGAGTATGCATGCAATCATATGACTTCACTTTATCTGGAAATGGCAGCTAGGGTCCTTGTCTGGAAAAAATTTCCTTCCATACAGCTATATGTGTGAAACTGGGTTTTAAAAGGGAGTTTTAGGGTGAAAAGATAGAACTGAGCTTTTAATTAATGGTAGTGATAAATGATTTCTGATTCTAGGCTGAGTGATGGAGTTAGCATGAGTAACTGCCTGTGTTAGCAAATGTTCTTCCTTCTTGTAACTGAGCCATGAGTCATTAGAATTATGGTGTGCTATAAAACTTAATTAGCATTAAAATATTCTCTCAGGTGATATACATTTTAACAGTCCTATATTAATAGTCACATCCCAGAAGTCCATTACAGATTTCATGGTTTAGTTATCACTTCTCAGTATTTAGAACCTATCTGGATTGACCACTCTTTTGCAATGACTGGTAAATTCGTTCTGGTTTTAGTAAGTTTCTGCATGAAATAGTTTCACATCCTGTTAATATCTGTCTAAATTTTGGCTGTCTGGGCAAACAGAGAGTCAGGAATAGTCAGCATGGACTTATGAAGGCTAAATCATGCTTGACATAATTGCTTTCTACATTGAAATGAGGAAGGGGAAGCAGAAAACTGGTACATGCAACATACCTTAATTTTATTTAGAGTTTTTACACCATCTGTCACATCATTTCCACTTGGAAGCTCATGAAATATGGACTGGAAATATGGATAATTAAGTGGACTGAACATTGGCTGGATCTTCATGTTTAAAGTGTCATAATGAATGGATGAACATCTATTTGGTTGCTGGGAAGAAGCAGTGTCCTCCAGGCGTCAATACTGAGGCCCAGGCTATTGAATATCTTCATCACTGACCTGGGTCATGAGACAAACTGTGCTTTTATCAGATCTGTGGATGACAGCAAATGGATGAAAATACTGACATACCAAACAGTCAAACTACAAGCCAGAGAGACTTTGAGAAACTCAAGGGTTGTGCCAACAGAAACCTATTAATTTCAGCACAGAAGTCCAAGGGTATGTACCAGGGGTAGAATAATCCATACATTACAGGCTGGGAACTGACTGGCTGAGAAACAACCTCACTGAAAAAGATGTGGATGTCTTTGTAGATGCCAAGCTGAATATGAATCCACAATTCATTCTCATCTTAAAGAAGACAAACCACGTACTGGAGTTCCTTGGGTTGAGCATGGCTAGTGGATTTGAAAGAAGGTACTGTCCTCTACTTGGGACTGGTGAAGATACACATGGACTACTGTGTCCAGCTTTGGCTGCCTGCTTCGAGAACAATGTTGAGTAGCTGGAGAGGGTCCATTGGAGGGCTGCTTCAATGATTTGGGGTACACATGTCCCATGAGGAGAGGTTGAGGAAAGTGGGCTTGTTTATTCTAGAGAAGAGGTGCCTTGAAGGGCATCCTGCAGCTACCTGAAAGTGTGACAAAGGTGGTGGATACAAACTCTCTTCAGTGGCAGATGATAAGAAAGAGGCAATAGCCTCAGATTGCCCCTTGGGTGGTTCATGTTGGATAGTAGGAGAAAACTTTTACACTAGTAGAGTAGTGCTGCAGTGGAACAGGTAGTGGTATCTTGATTCTAGAACTTTTCAGGACTTTTTTAGATAAAGCCCCAGCTGCCCTGAGTTGTTGATAGACCAACTTTGAGCAGAAGGCTGGATTAGAGACTCTAGGTGCCTTCCAAGTAATATTGTTATGGTTACATGAATTTTACTTCCATAACTACTACTTCACCTGATGACAAAAAAAAGTTTTTAAATTTTGTGAACGGAGATAATTTTGCCTACTGTATTGCTAGGCAAGGCTTTGTCTGTTTGATAGTGTGTTGATGTTCTCAAGTGAGAGATAATTTCCTTTTTGTTACCAGCGGAGGTATGGAAACATTGGTCATGGTTCTGATATGAAATCTCTTAAATTACTAATATTTAAAAAGATCTTTTCCAAACCAGGATTAATATTGAAGCCAATACATGGAACAAAGCTTTGCAGCTGAAATCAGCTAAGCCTCACCTTTCTTATTTTTTTTTCCTCTTTCCACATCTGTCAGTTTTAGGTCACATTCAATCTAAATTGCTTATTAAAGCCACAACTTTGGCAGAAGTTGCTTAATGTGTCATGAAAAAAAAAGTGAAAAGTGAAATTTTAAAGGTTTTAAATGTTCATTTTTAACTGTAAGCTTGATGCAGAGAATGAAATAAGAAAGACTGAAATAAAATACCAAATCACTCCATATGAACACGGGTGGTTTTAACTCACACACCCATTCAAAAAAAAAACCCAAAACCAACATTCTGCAGACTGCTTTAGAGAAGTTTCAACCCATAAGGTAGAAAGGTCAAATACAGTTATGTGATGGTAAAAGTTATATCTTAGGGCAATGTGAAAATTCTTCCATTGAGCCCTTCTGCTGCTGGTCAGGGTATAGCAAACCTTTTGCCTGGCTCCCTGACAGTAGGGTTTACTCTGTTGTAATAAGACTATAGCTGGACTTGAACAATTTCTTAAAACATTTCTTCAGGGTAAAATGAGGCCTCTGCTTGTCCAAATAGACAGCTGCTCAATTTCATTGCCACTATGCTGTCTATTTTTTCTACATTGAAGTTTTTCTATCAACCTACATCTGGTTAGTCAGAAATTGTAGAAGAATAGAGTGGCACCTTTTGAACTCCACGTTCACTTACTTACTCTAACGTACATGAGATGTGAAAGTAAGTGGTATTGGTTCCTGGATAGCTTAGAAAACATGTGTGCTGGAAAGCCAACAGTTACTTCAGCTTTGCTATTTATGTCAATCATAGTGTCTATGAGCGTGATTGAGCCACAGCATTGATAAGTTTGGTCTTCCATCAATACAATATTAAAATGCATTGCAAGAGGTCAGTGTAACATTAATGACAATCAATAATAAACAGGTTTCAGAATGCATTTGAAACATATTTCTGAACAGTAATCATGACCTTTGTGTGGCCAGCTACTGGAAAACATAGAAAAGGGCTTTGGAAAACCTGAAAGTCTCTTTTTTCATGTCGGAATTTTCAAGTAATATGAGTTTCAGTTGCTATACTACTCTTTTATGCTTATTGTCCCATACTAGTTACTAACCACTAACCATTACAAAACACTTATAAAATCTGTTAAAATTTCCCCATGAATATTGCATTTGCTATAAATGTAATACATCAAGTTCTGGTAGCTTCTACAATTCAGATAATGATGCTTATGACATCATTGTTAGTTTCAGAAAACATCTTTTTGCATTCACAATTCACAAACAGAAACAGTTCATATCTATCTTAACCTCGATTTGGAATAGATATGGGCAGAGTACACATAAAAGTAGTGATGGCTACATACCTCCAGTGAAAAAGACATAAGGGACCTTGGGAAACATAGTAAGGACCTACTGTCCATAGGGAATATCAGGTTCTCATGAGGAATTGCATTTTGAACAGTATTATGTATTGCTGGGGTGGATCCTGAGGTATGACCACCTAATGATGCATAATCAAGATATAAATACATTTTGTAGTAATGTAGATGTCTCAAATTATTTTTCCCTTCACTAGTAATACCCAGAGGAATTGGATTAGCATAATTTCCTGTTAACTTCTTGAGATTTAATTATGCTGTCTCCTACTTTATCAATGTTTTTCTCTCTCTGTTGCCTAACAAAAGGCAATATCATTGGTTTTCATTGTAGCCTTCAGTGAGTAATGGATTAGTAATACTTAACCAATAGAACAGATTTTGAGGTCCTAGTGCAACTTTACAGATATACCAAGATTCACTGTTAGCAACTTAGAGCTAATATATTTTGAATAAAACTTCCAAATTCTTCCTTTAAAAATATATTATTTTCTTAAATGCTTTTGATACTGATTTTGACATACAAGGGAATTCATCAAACAAGCAGGAAGTACCCTATGGTGCCTGGGTCATTGATTTATTTTTTCTCCTCTAATCTTCTGTAGCAACATTTGTATACTGAATATTTTGTATTCTCTGATTTTCTGCTGACAGGAATGCCAGAAGTGGTCTTAGGCCTTACAACATATTTGTAATAGTCTCTTGCTTGTTGTGTGGTTGCCAATTAAGTTTCAAAACTAGAATCAGTAATGTTTCACTTAAATATGGACAAATTTAAAGTTTTCTGATGCTAGTATCATGTTGTATATATGCAACAATATATGCCAGAAAGTACTGGAACTTCCTGTCAAATTGACCTATAGTGTTATTTTCTGAAGTTGGACAGCTTTAGCCCATGGTGATTCCCTTGACTGTGTTTGTAAAGCTTTGTATTTAAAAAAGAGAGGTTTTATGACGACAAAGACAGAAAACGAGAGGAATAATCCTTTGCAAACTCTTAAACTACCAGTCATGTGGAAGGTTTCTGAAGTTGTTGAGTTTACATGAATCTGTAAGTATATACTAGAAATATGAGACTATAGTTCTTAGGGGAAAAAAGTTGTTTTCGTTTAGTTGCTTCAGAGTCTAAAAATCTGTAGTTTTTCTAGTTGAATTTAAAATGGAAATTGATTTGGTATTTCACTGAGCATTCATTTTCAAACAGGAGAAATCCAATCTTCTTCAGAAGTATATTGCAGATTCTAGACTACATTTTAGATTTAGATTTTTAGATCGGGACTTTAAGTTAACCGTCCTAAAGATGGACACCGTGTATCCTCCTATAAAGGGAGTTAGAATAAACTGCTACAGAAAATAGGAAATATTCTATTTCATGAAATATTTCCACTCTTATACTGCCAACAAGCTTCCATTAGTCATACACAATTATAGCTGATATTACAGATTTAGTATCATCAACCAGAACAGAATTCAAAATCCCTTTCAGTTACTTCAGGATTACTGCCACCCTACAATCTAAACACAATTTTTTGAAAATTCATAGCAGTTGAGTAAGTAATGTGTTTTATATTTACATTAGCTACCCATCATGTAAAAGACATTTTGCTTTTACAGGTGGAAGGACTCAAGATGATGTAGATGTTGCAAGAGAGAGTATTAATAACCTTATGCAGTTTTTATCTTCTTGGAACCATTCTTTCCATCTCTAAATCCATTATCATCGCTCAACACAGATCTCTAGAATTAGTTATTTTAGTAGTAACAGAATATTCTTTTGGTCCTTGTCATGTTTTTTACACTGCTGTTTAGAAGGGTTGGTGGTGAGAGATCAGAATAGATAAAATGCATTTCTTCAAAATCTAGATGATCCAAATATTTTTTCTTCAGAATAGCATGTGTCTTGGTTTTTCGACTGTTCTTCAATGTGATGTTAATTACATTCAGTTATGCAGTGCCCAAGGTGGTTATTTATAAAGATGCCCTACAAACAATTTGTAAATTATGCTATGAGAAAAAGCTGGGAAAATATCGATTTGGAATAGAACCAGATGTTTCATGAATACTGTGGTTTATTTTGCTTATTTTTCTGAATTACTTAAATCTGTTTAAACCTTTGAAAAAGTATGGGCTCAGCCTCCTTCAACATAGGAGCCTTCTGTAGGAAATGAAAGCTGCAAAGGAACCTTGTGAATTTGGTATATTACTCCTGTGTTCTGATTGACTTGAGCTATAACTGTTGCGTGAAAGGTATTTGTGAGCCACGAAGCAGAAAAAGCAAATAAATTTCCCTTCAAGTGCTTTCATTGCCATTGAGGTAGGTACCTCAGTAGAGCTAATGACTGGAAACACTCATGTGAGTTGAAAAGTTGCTTAGAACATGTTTTATTAAAGATGGTTAGTGACAACTGATTTACTGCTCTCTTACACAGTCATTGCTATTTTAAGTGAGCCCAGTTATTGGAGCCACTACTATTTTTGTGACAACTTAGTCTCGTTAAAGATGAATTGTTATTCCTAATGGGTTATGAAAGAACATTCCTAGGCTCAGCTGTCCTGCCGGAGGCACGTGCTTGGGCTCCAAGACTCCATTTGCTTGTGGTCAGGTACCTGGAGTCTGAGATCTTTTCATTCTTCAATTGGCTGTGCAGTCTCTAAGATAGGCTCTGAGGTACCCAAATCTCCATTTCAGTTCCTTGGGGGATTGTAAACATTACTAAATAAGCAGAAGACTCCCATCTCAGCAGTCATCTTTCCTGGTAAGCTCTAGAATGGACATGACCAACTATACTGTGGAAAATGATAGTGCTGCTGGGACATGAGTTTTCCGTCATCCTGAACCTAAATGTAGGCTAGGATTGAATTTTCCAAAAGATTTTGAGTATGAGTAAGAGTTTTAGAGACATTGTGCCACTTCTCACTTAAGTTCTCAGAAATTATAGCATTAATTCCAGGATGTGGGAGATTTAATTTCAATTTCCTTCATTTTCTATTGGTAGCAATATACCTCGTCTTAAAAGAGTATCCCGACTGCAAGAATACTTCTGTTTGTCTTGGCTTTGGTTCTATTGGTTCTGCAATGGCATTCTCTCAACCTGTCCTGTTAGATTTCTACCTCATCTCATAAAATGTTTATATCTGAACGGTAAAAATGAGTATGATCTAGTTTGATGGTTAGGGAATCTTCTCAGAAAGTGGGAGACTTGGATATCCAGTTGCTTATTGACCAGATGCTCATGTAAAATCGAACTGTGTCACCAGGAAAGGTGAGCTGGACTGTTTCCTGAGGTGGAGGAAACGAAGATTCTAATAATTTCTGGCAGTGGAAGAAACCAGTCTGAACCATGCACGCATGCTTTTGCCCTGGTGCTATTAAGGTCCTATGTGAATCAGTCTTTCACTTCTTTTTTTAAACACAAATATTGAAACTTTTTTTTAAAAAATCACTAAGACGGGGGAAGAATTTCACCTCTGCTTTCTAAAGTACTTGAAGCAAAGTTAAAACAAATCCACTCCATTCTGGAAAGTTAAGGATGTGCTTCCTGTAGGAGAGTTTTGCTTAATTCTGCATGCTTTGTGAATCTAAACCTGTCTTTCTATAAAACTGATATTTGACAGTGTTTGTAAAACTGGTCAGTAAATTCTGCATCTTTCTTACAAGTTCTTATTATATGAAAAAATTAACCATGCTTGTGCCAAGATACCTACCTTATATAGATACAGAAGATCTGTGTCAAGTAAACCTTTTCCCATCTACATGGCTTGTATTCCACCTGGGAAGTTGCAGCTTCTTTTCCCATGTCTGCAGAGTAAGGGAAAACAATAAACAACCAGCTCTGTCCCATGGAGAGCTGGCTGGTGTTTGTTCTGCTTAATAACTTTGAACTGTTTTCAGCAACCATTCTATCAAAGGGTTGTCAAATAACTCTTCTCAACAGAGCAATTATCTGGATGTAGTGCAGTATATTCTCTCTAGGCATCTTCAGGCTTGTTTCCAGTCTAATAATTTGACATCGATACATCCTATTCTGTCATCTAGTGGAATACTGCCACTGAACTAGCTACCGACCTAAAGAAACAAACTCTAAGTTGCCTGCACCCATGATGTACTAACACAGGCTTTGTGGAAACATGGAGAGCACATAAGAAACCAGAAATCTGTAAATATTGTTATAAAACATATCAAATAATGCCAAATGTGTAACATTCATGTAAGTTCTTAATGTTATAAAAATGCTGTCAGAACAAATAAAATTTCAATAAAAAAATACTGGCATTCATACAGATGTAAAACCAAGACTTTAATAGCTGGGATGACAAGAACTTTGGCTCATAATCTGGGAAGGAGAATCTATGAATAAGACAAGTAAATGAATAAATGTTTGGACAGCTTTTCTGCATGGAATACTCATGTATTCATTTACTCATTCCTCCAATTCAGTTTAATATTCAAGTTTCAGATTTGCTTACTATATCAGTGAAAGTAAAAAAATCAAATTTGTATGGAAAAATCATTGAAATTCATTGAATATTACTGGTAATATTATTATAGGCAAATCCTTGTAAAAGTGACATCTGAAGCACGGTCTAGCTCATTTGTCCTGAGATAAAGTAGTTGAAGTGTCAGACTCTATAGACCCACTCATTTTTCTCCTAAATAATAGCCTTTTCTTCCCAGGGGGGATTGTTATCATGATATAGATAAACTATTAAGCTCTGCAGCAGTAGCTTTATATGTGTATAATATAACTATTTATAACAATTTATAATGAAGACACAATTTGGTTTCTGGAAAGAACTTTTATACTATGTAATCATTGAAATAATTCTGAGTGATATAGAGATTTCTAATAAGTAAAACTATTCTGTGTACAACAAAAAAATACAGGCAGTAATGTCTTTAACAGCAAAAAGTTATCTTGCCCAGCTGATACAGAGCTTAGGATATCTATGCAAATAAGTTTATTTGGAAAATTGCCTATGTTTTATTTCTGAAACTTTTTTAGACTACTCCACATCCAGGAGATGGGAACAGGAAAACGCCTATTTATATTAGAATCAGTAAATGGTCAAGTTTTGTGTTTCACAAAGGAAATGGAAGAAAAACCTCTTTTTGTGGCTTTTAAAGTTGAGAAGGAAGATCATTAGCAGTATCAGCAAGGGACCAGGTAAGTTTTCTTAAATAAACTTCAAGGAATTTTGGTGACAACAAGGTTCCTTGAATTAATCAATTAACTTCCTGCTTTTGGTTTATCAATATCTTTGTGTTGGCTTTTTCAAGTTATTCTTTGTTTCTGTAACATGTTTCAGAATATGTGCATGCAGGAATCCACAGTTTCTCTTATGGAAGTAACAAAATATATCTGTACTTTTTCTCATGAATTTCTGTTGCATATTTTAATTTTTGCCTTCTAGTTTTCTTGTTATTTTATGTGGGCTTTTTTTTCAGCCAGTGTATGTGGTATTCCTGTCCCTTCAGAAATTATCTCCGCAACTGATGAAGCTTTTGTATAGATGGAGTTTTATTAAAATGGGGAAGAAAAAAAAAAAAGAAAAAAAAAGAGCATAATTTTGGCTTTCTAATATAGTTCTTGTCTTTTTTCAGGGTTATGTGCAGCCAGATTGAATCTTGTAGTCTCTTTCCTGCCTCATCAGGTGGCACTTACAGCTTATGGCTCTCTGAAATACCTCTTCCCTTTGTTTCAATGTAGAATATATCATTTCATAATGCACTGAAAGCAGTATGCAAAGTGACAAACCATAAAATAAATCAGGTGGTCATCTAATTCCCTTCCCTAGGGATGGCATACTACCAAGCCCCTAAAATCACTTAATTAGCAGTGATACATGTTGCGTGGTTGTCACTTGCAGAATTTGAAGCAAAAATAACAATAAAGCAAAAATTTCACCTGTACTGACCCTTGTGTAATTGTATAGTGCTGTTCTTCCTACTTTGATTAATAGCTGTGACAGTGACCATTTGGCCAGATAGCAACCTGTAATAGCAGAGCAATTTTTAAATTTGCCATCTGTGATCTTAAAAAGTGACATTTCTGGCTTTATAGTACAGAAATGTTTAGTGTCTGTTGAAAAAGCTATTAATTATATTCATAATCCAAAATACATAATCTGATTTGATTCTATAACAGTGGTAAATGATCATGAACAATAAACAAATAAATAACAAAATAACAAATAAACAAATAAATACAACTCTCTTCTATGGTGGCAGAAAAAGAATAAGAGTAAAAGAAGTTAAATATTATTTATCCTTTGGATTTCAAATCAATACAATATCAGAGACTGGTTTTCTGTCTGTGATGTGGTGAGGTTTACTGACTCAGAAATACTTGCAGTGGTTATAGTTCTTCACTGAATCATAAGCAATGCATTTTTTAGCTAGAAGTTAACAGAAATGTGTAGAGAAGGAGTTGGTAGTTGCTAGACATGCTTCATGTCCTTTTCTGAAGCTGAAAAAATTCCACCTAGACAGAGGAAGCTTCCAAAATGAAAGCCTTGAGAAGTTGATCCATGAAGAGCTCAAAGAAAAAGATGTTAAAGGTAGACACAAGAGACAACTTGGGATGATTGTCTGAGTGCCCAGTATGATGTTATAGGCTTGTTTTTAGATACTCATCAGCTTTGATATAAGTTTCCAAAATCAGTCTAGACTTTTCTTAAGGACTGGGCATGTTGCTTGGTCAAAGATCTTAGAACTTGAGAATGGAAAGATAAAGGAGTTTTTGCCTACTCAGCTGCTTTAGCATCTTCAGAAGCACTGTCTGTGGAAACTGGAAGGAAACGTGTAGGTTCTTGTACAGTAAAGTGAAAGTGTATATGAGCTGCACTGAAGGGAATGTTACAGCAACTGAACAAGCAAGTATATACAACTTTGCTAGTGCCGTGTGGCTTTCTTACGTGGACTTGGACTGACACAATCTGTCTTCCCTCTCCTTGCTTCCTCAATCTGTTCTCTCAAAACACCTCACAGTTACCTGTGCTCAGCTGTGATCTCTAGCACATTACCATCTTCTCCATTTACAGAGGTTTCAACCCAATCAAACTAGAGCAAAGCTAACAGGCAGCTTTCCACTGCCAAGCTGCAGCCTTTTAACAACAGTATTACAGTACACTAAACAAGCAAATATTTATATAATTTATATTATCATTATCACATTAGCAAAAGAAAATCATCTCTCTTAAGGTAAGCAGAGATACAAGAAATGTGTGTGAAGATATATGACTGACTGAACCCCAGAGTTAGAATGTGACTCCCTGAATAAGCCCCTTCAATGGAAGAAGGCTCAGAGGAGATGGGTGAGGAGGATTCACCCATGAAGCTCAGGGAATAATACAGGGTGTGACTGACCACAGCTGTTGCACAGAAGCTGTCTGTATCTCAACACAGGGGATCAGAGGAAGGCCTTTGTTTTAGATAAACAGCTATCAACAGCTCAGTGGATCAACTGATAGTGTAAATATTCATTAAAACAGTAAACGTCTCCCTGAATTACCCAGACCAGCATGAGGGGAATGAATACTTGGCTCAGCCCAGCAGAGAGCATGAAAACTGAAAAACTAAGAAAAGAATTTCTAAGAGAATGGGCATAAGTGACTCCCAGTGACTGGGGATGCACAAAATCGTTATGGTGAGTATATTATAGAGACTGGTAATGGGGACCACATTGATATTGTGATTGAACCGTCTATTGCAATCGTTATTTTTTGCTAAGTGTAACTTATATTTATGTTGTGATTTCAGTATATTTTGTATCATTTTGCTACATCAAAAATCCCATGTGACATCCGCTGTCTTCAAACAAGAAAATTTTGTGTTACACATCACACTCTCCACTCATGCAATATCTAAAAGAGAATGGTCAGAGAGCATTGGACTCTGACAAGATAAGAGAGGGTAGAGGGAAGACATCTAATAAAACTATATTAAAAATATTCAACAAAAAAGTCTATTAGAAAAGTCACTTAAGAGCCTGGGCTTCTCTTTTCTGAGATTAATAAATTGGCAGATATTTTCACCCTTTCATGCACTCTGTGTGTTTTGGAAAATCATATGCCATAATGACAATGTTCTAGACTTGGCATTTTTGGAGACTAAGATCTTAAGTCAGATACTGCCCATTTGAGAGTTTAAGAACTTAGTGATTTAATGATAGGTCTGGAACACCAATGTTCTTTTTGGGCATTTATTTGGTGGACTTCACCTGCTTCACCTTCACCCTTCCTGAATAAAAAGGACTGGAAAGTTTTTCTGAAGTTAAGGTCCCAATGTTACCCCATGTCTCAGGTCTTGAAACTTAAGCAAAATGTATATTGAAGGAGATGAAGATATACTTTGAAAGAATAAATTAATCTACTTACATGCAAAAAGTCACTGCAGCAATAAGAGCTGTTAAGACAACTTGCTTAGATTTTGGCAGGTATAGTGTCTGTAATCCCATAATTATTTTTCTTGCTCAGGAGTGACAACTGCAGTTGACTGATATCCTGATTGGGAGCTATTTATGTACATTTTCTTTTGATTAGACATATAGGTTATAACCTATGGTTAGTAGTCCTGCTAGTAACCAAATGGAGCAAATTTAATTGAGATTTAAATACTGTATAGCCCATTACTTAACAAGTTATACATTACTTTTCAGTATGGAATCAAATAAATGGGTGGAAACAACCCTTTATTTCTCAGAAGTTTTGGCTAAATTGCATTTTAAACATATTTTTAGGACATTGAAGTGATAATATATTTATGCTCTGTGGAGTTCTTATGCTGTTTGTACAAAAGGTAGTGAGAATTGTCAAGGAAAAAGAGATTTAAGCCAGTGCTGAGGTGCACTGGCCAAATAGATTTTTTTTTTTTTGATGCTAGGCGAGTATATGAGTCTTTCAGAAATCTAAAAATATGTCCACTGATTGTGGTTTTATTTGGTTGTTACTTATCAAGTTTTTTGAAGGTGCTAACCCTAACTCCAGTTAGATATTTGTGTCCACATGGTGGTGGAGAGTGGGGGCAGCTGATCAAAATGACTGGTGAATAAAAAGTGGGTATGAAAATTAGAACTGTATTTAAACCCTGCTCTCTAAATAATAATAACATTTTCTCAGTTGTAACAAAAAAGGTTATCAGCATTAATTGAAATGTGTTGAAGAAGATTTTAAGGCAGGGAGTTCACAGTCACTAAAATGTTAGTAACCACCACAAAATTTAGATCCAAAGGCTGCAAAACAACATTGCTTGGCATGTTTTGTATCCAACACAATGTGGAATGGCTACACTGAGGTGCTAAATCTGCCAATATCACCTGCATAAGGCTACTAATCATTTTGAGAACACTCACTTATCAATAAATAAGCATTTTTGATGAACACCCCCTCCATTGCTGACCTTTAAGTTCCAATTTTCAAGGGACACATACAAATTGATGAGCCTTGGCACTGAAAAGCCTGCCTTTATTTGCTTCTAAAATTCAGGGACTCACTTGAGTTATGGATTAGGGTTTGCATGCAGATGGCTAACCCTGACCTGTGGCACCACTAACAAGGTAACAACATGAGAAGTTTCAGTATGCTGTAGATTACAAAAGGAGAGTGATGCTTGTGCAGATGGCCCACTCGGACCTGTGGCATCACTAACAAGACAGTGACATGAAAATGTCAGGATACTGCAGACAAATAAATGGAGGGGTACTAGCTTAACAGAATTAATAACCAACACAGAAATTAAAAAGGCATCCATATAATAAGATCATGCTAGAAAATCATCTAAACTGTGGCCACTGGGGAAGAAGGAAACAGGGGCATGCTCTGTACATGGGAGGGGATGGAGGCAACACAGGGAAATTATTTGAGAGGTGGGAGGAAAGGCACTACAGAGTTAAGCAAGCCTTTTGATCAGAGTGGTTTAGGAATCCCTGTTGAGCAGCTCTGTGTCTGATAAATGCAGCGTGGAGGAGGACGATAGATCTGGTTTTTCCCAACTATACATGTGTAAGACTGACTTCCAAGCTTGGATGAGGGGATGGGGGTGTTGGGATGCTTTCCCTACTCCTGGCAAGGGAACGCCTAGAGGGGACTTCTTGCCACCCTAACATCCATTGATTTTATAATACCCTGTAATTTTTCCCACCTTCAACTTAGACTACAGTGTTCCCTGTGCAATTGTGTGTCCATCTGTCTAATGTGCTAAGAATCTTATAATCTGTCCCCTTACTAATATTTTTTCTCTTTCCTGCTGGTACCAATAATATTTTCTCTCAGATTAATTAATTAATTCTTATCAATCTATATTTAGCATTGGATGTCCTGCTTTTATTTCAGACTTAGTATCTAAGTGACATGCAAGTAAGAGGGCTCAGCATGGGAGACCACAGACTTTGGGGGTCAGACAGGTCTAGAAATCCTGCCAGGGGGCAAACTTGGGCTAATCATCTGTGTTGGGTTGAAAGATACTTTGGCACTACTGTTTAAACATATATAGCCTTGTTCTGCTATAGGAATTACAAGGGTTACAATTTAGTTATGTGTTTTGCACAGTCGGAAGAAATGTAGTTTAAAGAGTGTTTACGTGGGTAAGATAACAAAGGATTTCTGATAGAGGGTTTTCTCACAGGAGGCAGTGAAGTAGGGAAGCAAGCAACTGCTTTAAAATGCTGGAAGGATAAAACTTCCCGAAAGACTTGAAGTTGCTGATAGATGAAAAAAGGAAGGTAACGGATTTATAACGCCATTCCAAAATGCAGTGTTTCTTTCAACATGACATTGCTGCTTGTCCTAAAGCTTGTTTCTCAAGAATCAGTTTAAAAGCAGCTTTTTGGATTTAGCGGTTTTTCCTCACGCATTCTCATGAGTGTTATCACACATTGTGCTGTGAAACAGGTCCTGGAGATTCAAATCCTGAGAAGGTACAAGGAAGCTTGCTGTGGTATTTGTTTCGTTGTGGAAGAAATAATTTTTTTCTTGGTTCTATTAGTGGTGATGTTCAGTCTACATAATAGGAAGCCGTACTTCTAATTGTAAAAATGTAATTTGTGTAAATGACCATGGAAAGAAAGACCACTTTGTATTCAGCTTCAGGTGGATGAACTCCAGGCTTTATGGGGAAGGTTCCATCTGCATTTGCTGCATGAAAAGAGCTCAGTATTCAGGTTTTATGAGCATGATTGAGTAGAGTTGTAAGAGGGGTCATAGGTGAAGTGCTCATATTAGGGGTTTAAGAGCAGAATTTCACCTAATATATCACTGTTATTGATAATTAAAGGTTAAAAGTGTTTCTTACACCCATTTAAATAATTTCAGTCAGTCTGAGCATGCAGTAGGTGAAAGACCAGGCTGGATGGGGCTTTGAGCAACCTGGTCTAGTGGGAGGTGTCCCTGCCCATGGCAGGGGAGTTGGAACTTGGTGATCTTTAAGCCCCCTTTCAACTCTAACCATTCTATGATCGTATGATTCTATGAAAATGAAGGGAATGCTGTTATTTGAATCAGATTCAAAACAAGAAAATCAGACTGTAAAACAATGAGGGTTTTTTGAGGGTTTGGGATATTTTTGGTAGAGTGCATTGAGAGTTGTGTAACTTAGATAACTTGCTACTGAATTTCTATATATGGAAATATCTCTATAGGAGATTATGAGTATTCTTGGACCTCACTTCTAAAAAAATCCTAGGAAAATGCTATATATTGGATTAAAAAAAAAGATTTAAGAAGCAAGCCCTGATGATTTTTAGGGATATTTTTCTTCACAAGACAGTTTTTTTGGATAATTCTGGTTAGACAGCTTACTACATATTTCTGAGCATTAGAAATCTACAACACAGAGGTGTTCAGACAGAGGCACAACACATTTAGTAAGGAAGCAACAGTGCAGTCATTTTGTGCATTCACTTTATCTAGAGAAAGAATATTAAATGATTTTGGAAGCAAAAACCTACCCTATAACCTCTTCAAAAATTGTTTTGTCCACAAAATTCATTAATGATAATAATCCCAATAATAATAACAACCAATAATTTCAGTTGAACTAATGAAGGACCATCTGAGTGTTGAGCAAAATGTGTTGAATGCAAATCTTGAAAATTCACTTCTCAGACATACTAATCACAGCCTAGCTGATGTAGTTTGCCTGTAGATGTTGGGCTGAATGAAATAGCTTTGCTGGAGTGATAGCAACATACAAGGTAATTTGCATACAGTAAAGGAATGCAAACACCGATTATTTGCAGAGAAGACATAAGGAAATAAAAGTATCCCACCTCAGTAATCCCCGCCATCCAAGCCAACAGCATACATATAACTTTGTTCATGTTGAGAGTTGAACAAAATTGTATGGTAAATGACTTTTTTTTGCACCTGTTGTTCTTGGAAATAACAAACAGAAGTACCTGCTCTTTCCTGATCATGATCTAATGTGCAATATTTCCTCCTTCCTCTGGCTTATATTTTTCCTTAGCAAAAAGGAATGCTTATGTTCTGTTTAACAAAATTGTCCACACAAATTAACCTGCGTTAGTACAAAGGAGGAGAGCATCCTCCTTGGTTTTCTTACAGGTCTTGGCTTGTTTCAGGACAAGTAAGGAAGAGACTGGATGCTTAATCAGGGTATGAATCCTAGTATCCTCAGATGTTCTGGGTGGTCTGTGACAATGAACATCAGAGGACTCGTTTTCATCACAGCACAAAATTAGCAATGTAATGTCTATTGTTCTCTAATTTCTCACTCATCACTCTAGAAATGTAATCCCAGGTGTCTCATTCCTATGCAAGCAGATGTGGAAGCTCATAAACTGAATTACAACCTGAAGGAATGAGTTGTTCTCAGATCTTTTGGTTGCCAGGGAAACTACATTCTCAGTCTGTGTATGTTTACAATAGCCCCTTTTCCAAAGCTGTCTAAATTTCATGTAGTGGCACTTGGGAACAGACTAATATAGAGAAATAGTAATATATGTTTACTAAATGTTATCGTTGGTTTCTTGAACAGTATTTACAAAAATAGGTCATACACTCTTTCTCAGAGTATGTATGATTTTAATAGATATGTGACAAAGCTGAAAAATATTTAATATATGTTTTGATTCTTCTAGCTACTTTGCTGTGTTCCACTTACTTATGGATCAGTCTCAATTAGAGTACAGTTAGGTATGGCCTGAATGTCTAAAGCGGTGTTTCTTAACAAAAAGTTGTTTTGGGAGAAACTGTATTTTTTCTCCTCCAAACATAGTATATTTTTCCAAATTGCTCTGTGGCACAAAAAGCAGAATGGGAGCTGTTGAATCATGCCTCATCAATGGGGATACTGTAGACTTAGAGAACTGTCCTTTAAATGACAGATTTTGTGAAATCCTTCATAATAGTTCAAAATGTTAAATGGGGTCACTCCTATATACACCACACTGTCTAGTACTCTGACTAGTATTTAGGGCTTTCTTCAAGGTACTAGTATCTTATTTTTCCCCTGAGGATCATAAAGTCAGATTTTAGACACTAAGAAAATCCAATTTGCAGACAAAGATATCAGACAATTTTTTTTTAATTGCCTAATGAAAAAATTTTCAAAATCGTATCTTTAAAATGTATGTGTATAGTGACATAGTATAAAATCTGTACTTGTTCTCTGTGGAGGCAACTTGTGTGACCGACTGCCTGACTTCACAATTTGTGAGTCAGTGCCGTTCTCCAGATTCAGGACAGCAAAAGAATGTGTCGGTACAAGGTGTGCATGCAGGCTATTTCTAACTAATTTCCTCCACAAGAGCAACTGCCTTGCCTGCATTATTTCCTCCTAGGTAGTGAAATACAGAAACTTTTGCTTTTTTCCTCTTTTGTGAAGACCTGCCATCACTACCTCTTATTTTTTTTAGCTTTTCTTTTATTTAAAAAAATCATAATAATTGGGCATTGTATATATAAAGGCAGCTAGTAGAAGCTATCTGGAAGCTGTTCTGTTGTGCAGAGGCTCAATGTGATCACTAAAAACCCAGACAGTGTAGCAGACCCATCAGATATCTTGTTTTGGATTTTTTTCTTAACAACATATTTTATAACTAATAAATGAAGTAAATACCTTAAGCAGAAGAATATAAATCTTAAAAGTCTCACCGGAACAGCAATCCACCTAACATGTGAATAAGAACTGAAGTAGGTTTAAATACTCTGTGTTTACAAGCCACAGGCATCAGCTGGAAGCAAAATATACAAAAGGTGAATTAGTGACAAGAGTTAGGTTTTGAAACACTTGAGTTTGAGTGGTGTTCAGGTAGCTCAGCAAAGAAACTATTACTGAAGTGAAGGGAATAGCTATGGGCATTGCAAAAATGTAATTTCTATTCCATGTTTGTAAAATGAATATAAAAAAATGATGTCATATATATTAGAAGACTGGAAAGTGTAGAGTTTTAAGGGTCTGGAGGCCAACTGGAGTTCAAGTTATGATACCTTCTGGTATGAAATTCTGAGGACTTTGGAAAGACCATAATCAATCAGTGACAAAACAGATTGTATTGCTGATAGCTGATGATGCCCTGGTTCTGCAATTGGTAAACTGAATCCAAAATGTTACAGTAAAATATTATAAAATGAGAGAATCAAAGCTAAATTCAGCAGTTCAGAGTCTGGATTAAAAGGTGGTATGTGGAGCCATATGCAGTGTTTGTCACGCTTTATTATGTTTCCCAGTGTTTGAGGGAAAACAAAAAAAGGAACTTTCAATTGTTCTTCAAGAGCTTGTTGAGGTGTGCAGTATTTGTCTTTCATGAATGGGTATAACAGTGACATAGCTCTATGGGCACAGAGGAATACCTTTGGTGAATCACTTGTGCATCAGCAAATGAATGGATAATAAATCTACCAGGTGATCTGCCGTTTGTTCATTTGAATTTGGAGCCTAGTACCCAGTAAACTGATTTATTAGGTAAAAAGCATACTTAGATGAATAATTGTCATAAGGTTAATGGCTAGATCATAATAAAGCTAAATTTTCCTGTTATTTCTTCCAGGACAGATAAAGAATCAGTTCAAATTTTTCTTTGATGTAGTGATCTCAGAGTGCAAACTGTGTGCCTAAGTCAGTGACCTTGGAGGACTATTACACAAATGCATATTACTAAAATGTTATACTAATATCTTTAAGACATTTGAGAAACTGAAGTGGTCTATGGAGGAGTTCTATAGGTACCGGTGTGGGAAGTATTTAGAAAGCTAAACTGAATCTTGTACCTTGGTGGCTTATAAATAGTTGAAGCTTTACGTGAATATTAACTTGTATTTGAATGGGGAAAGAGGCTTACACAACAGCTGAGAACTGCAGCTGTGATGTGTAGAAGCTGCTAATAAAGCTCATATCCATGCCATTAGGCTGGTTCTGTGGTGGCTACACAGAAGCCAGTGATCTAAGTGAAGTACAAATGAATGAAACGTTATTGTATGTTTTAACTGATATTTTAACTAAGGAGATGACTCGAGAGTAGAAAGATAGCTAAGTCAATTGATATCAGAACTATAAAACTGCTCCTGTTGACTGCACTGATGAAAGGATATGGTATTTGCATTTAAGTTGATGGTGGGAAAGAAAATCTACATGCACCAAATGGCTGATATTGAGCAGCAGTACTTTGTTGAGTAGTTGAGTCCATGTCACCTGCTATATTTGTGCACTATGCTGCAGCCTGTATGTCCAGATAAAAGGCTTAATTTTCTGAACTACTCCCCTGAATATCTGGCTCACTTGAAGTAAAAATCATAAATACCAATTTTATATTCATATATCCATTGTCTGAATACTTGTTTTCAGAGCTTCTCAGTAGTGTTTCCTTACAACATCCTCAAAAACAAAAGGTTTAGTGGATGAATAAATGTGCTATCCTTTGAAAGTAATGTCTTTGGAAACTGCGTTCTGGCATTACTTTCCCTCCACCCCCTCCCCCGTTTTCAAAGTGGTCATGATACAGTTATTTGAGGTAAGTAAAACTATTTACTAAGGGGACATTTCTTTCAAGTCCCATCCTGTAAAGAACATGATGTTGGTAACAACTTAAAGTCTGTCACAGCTTGGCACAGCTTTCCTCAATTGGTAGGTATATATTAGCTGTTCTGTCTTCAATCACTATGTAAGTTTTGCTTGGACTGCCTCATTTATCTTACATAACAGACTAGAGGAGTGAGAGCTTGCAAGAAGAAAGAGGGGGAAATGCCTTCTGGGAGTACTGATTTAATAAAAAAAAATGTTTTTGGAGCACTTCAAATTTATAAGCACTTGAGAACACCTAATTCCCTGCCAAAACATGCACTTTCTATTCATAGAGGAATTGCACAGACCAGCTGTCAGTTTGTCTCAGCATCTTCTCTTCTGCTTTACTGAAATATATACTTCTCTTGTATGCAGTCTGCTGCTTGCAGTATAGGTATCAGTGACTATACCATACTTACTAATGAATCTTTTCTTCTGGCTTCTCCTTTAGTGTCTTTAACTGCCTCTGAAATACTTAGAGTGCTTTTTTTCTTGCTGTTTGGGATTTTTTTTTAAAATAAAATCATCAGCATTTTTAACTGGACTACCTCCTTAAAGAAAGAAAATAATTGCCAGTTGGTCTATACCCTTTATGACTTATTCCAGATTTTTAAAAATAGATCTATTGAGACAAAAGTTTACAATGGCTTTTATTATTTGGCAAACAAGTCTTATGTATTTCAAATTAGTCAACTAATTAGTCATCTTCTAAAGTGATGTTTTATTAGAAGCAATCTGAGTCTATTACTATGTCATACCCTGAAGTTAGCTAAAATATCACAATAACAAGATAAGGTAGCTGGGAAATTCTAGTAAAATCTTAGTATTGTGAAAACTGTAGTTTCTGTAAACTAAAATTTTTATCCACTTTACATGTTTTTGCACTCTGATTTAGTGTTAAAGAAATACAACTAGATATTTATTATTAGGGCTGACCCAATGAAAATATTTCTGAGCTAAAAGGAAATTTCTTCTTATATATTGTTTCTTCTTGGGAGAAACCTCTGCAGCCTGCTGCCGCAAGTTGGTTATCTTGGTCATTTATCTCTCCTGAAAGGCAGTGCAATTTTCTCTCTCTGCTATAGTGCTCTATGGGAGGTATGAACTGGCTTTGCTACCTGGCTTGCTAAAAAGGACAAGAGTCCTTTGAACACTAAGGATCTCACACAGTAGTCTTGCATGTGTGAAAGCTTTACGTTAACTGCTAACCAGAGGCATGGTTTTATTTCCTCTTATGCTGAGTCAATCCTGAATCTAATATGACAATTTTGTATGGTGTTCCTAAAGCAATGTGCAGAAGGTGACTATCACGTATTGTTTATTTGTGGTCGATTAGTCAGTTAATACCTTTCAGTATCATACCAGTCTTGTCGTTCCCAAATTTGAAAAGCTAATCTGCTTTGGTAGATTGAAGGAAAAGCATGGAAATTTTCACCATGAAGATCAGATGGCCTGCAAATAGCCATCTGCATTACTTTGTAGGCCAGAATCCATTATGAAGTGGCCACTGTTATTCTGCTCTTGAAAGACATAATATGTCTTTTTGCATAGATGGGATTTTTAATTTTTTATGAATAAGCAAATGGGAATAAATAAAACCTACTCAGTGTTCAGCTATCTACTATCAAGACTCAAATATATTTAATAAATACCAGCCATAGGTGTGAAATAGGTCACTATGTTCCTTCTGGTATTTATTTCAAATTTGTTGCCTCCGGCTTGCATTAAATAAAAATTTTGAAAGTCAAGCTTTACTCTGAGAAATGACTACCTAATATGCAGCATGGAACCCTTCAGAGGAGCATTTGCTGGAACCTGTATTACTTCACCTCCCATTGAGCCCATCAGTCCATACACTGTGCCCTTGTTCTCTGGCCCAATGATACTTGATTATATGCTAAGAAAAAAATCAAAAGAACATAATCCCTCTATAATGAGATATTCCCTTGTGATTTGAGTGTTCTCCCAGCTAGAATTCAAGAGGACTTTGCGGATATAGATCTTATTTGTAGGCACCAAAAGGAAAATTCTCTGTTTACATCCATTTTACATATAATCTTCACTAATCATATTAGCAGTTTTACATTAATTATATTCAGATGTTTACTAATATACATGATTTCATGCCCTCATATTGGCTCATATTAACACCACAATTAAATATTGTTGCTTTTTAAGTTAAAAACATAATATAGGATATAATAATAAAGAACAAAACACAAGAATATTAGATATTATTTTATATTATCCAGGTACCACTTGCTTCATGTTTAGCACAAGCTTAATGATCAGCTTTACAGAAATGGAAGTAAAATAAGTATGTGTTTATTTGATTCTAACCTATTTTAGCCACATCCTTATTTCCCACCCCCCCCTCCCCCCCCCCCACCCCCGAGCGCCGCCTACCGACGGGGGCAGGGTGCTGGGGAGGGGGCGGCACCTCCCCTCGCTCCCCCCCCCCCCCCCCTCCCCCCGTATGATCCTGCTTTCCATTCCTTTCCTGTTCGTTCTATGTACAAGGCTAGTTCACCTTTGTGTCACCAGGTCACCTGATCTTGAAATATGTTCTGGGTGTAAAGAAACATCTTTAAGAAATGCATGAAAATCTGGTTATTATTTAGAAATTTTTCTGCCTCCTTGAATTGACTTGATCACATGAAGCTGCAGTATTTGATATATTGTGAATTATCTTGCTACTTTATCAGGATGAAGTGATTTCATTATTGAGAAGTATTTTACTGACAAAAGCAAGAAAAACTTTGATGTACTTGGATGCATACTTTGCTTCATGTTAAATGAAGCTTGTCTATGATTTTCTGAGACTTTTAGTAAGAACTGAGAGAACTATCTGCTTTTAAATAAGAAATTGAACATTTTACATTTGTGGTTAAGGAAATTCTTAAATTAAGTACAGGGTATAAACCTTGGGAAGGAAAGTATTATTTCCAGGGAAAATGAGGGTGAGAAAGACAATGAACAAACTTGTTCATAAACTTAAATTTAACTGAAAATAACAAACAAGCTACAGTATGAACACTTTGTTGTGTCACTTGGCTATGGTGTAGCACTGCCCTTGTGGATTTTCTTACCATTCAGTATCCAAAAGTCCATTTCCCTTTCAAATTAATGACAGCTGAGCTTCTGCACACTTTCAGCAGGACAAATGTGTTCAGATACTAACTTGCCAATAAAGGACTAAAACCATTAACCATCATACCAGTCTCTCCCTGCAGAACTGGTGTGTGGATACAGTTGTTAATAAGAAAAATATAATTATTGAGCAAACTGGTCAGGCTTCTGATGGCTCACCTCCTGGCCTGTTCTTTTCTGCTGCCTTAATAACGATGCAGTGTTTGCAATTATTGCTGAGTCAGTCCCAGATATCTTGATTTCAACTTGATCATATAAATAAAAAGGTTTTTGAGTAGGCCTTTATATTAAATACTGCTTTAAGTCATTTCATTATCTGCAAAGAAGATGCAAAACCTGGCTCTATTTTCTTGTTAATTACAAAGGTCTTAAATTCCTTAAAAAGTATCAAAAGTTGTTCTTCCTAACACTGCAGAATATTCTTCTGTGGAATGGCTACAGATACATTTCGGTATTAGAAGACTGGCTTCAGTGGGATGTTGAACAGTGGTTTGGAGTCAGACAGGATAATGTCAATGTACTTCAAAGGCACACTGTCATGCAAGGACCCTTTTTCATAATGCTTCATTTTTTTATGGAAACTGTGTTGCGAGCTCCTGGTTTGAAGAAGGAAAATATTTTTGGCTAAGGAGAGTACAGTGTTAACCTAGACAGATCAAAGAGCACGCTATTACCCTTGCAGGTTTTGCAGTGAAATGGTTAACCAAGTTGTTGAGATTTCAGAAATGTTTGTGGACAATGAAGTGTGGATAAGCTTACCATTATTCTACTCTGGATGATGTAGAGTGGTGAGAGAGAAAATGGAAAACAATAATATTATTCAGTGAACTGAAGTGACTTTATGTGGTGTAGTAACTGCGCAAAGTGCTGTTTCCTGAAAAAGTTTGAAAACAAAAGCTGGAGGAAGTCTTGCAGTCTACTTCTGTGCATACCTACTTCTATGCCTTTTGTGTTCGTCAGGGCATCCAAACTTATTTAAAAAACAAAACCAAGCCGTTGCACTGGGTCAAAATGGAATTGATTCACATTAGAGGTAGCTGATAGGCATTTCCCTGCAGTCAGCCATTGCCTTGTTGCTCTATCAATGTATGATGTACATAGAGTAAATGTGCATATTTAGTGATTTCTGTCTTGTATTGGTATATTTGAGTGAAAGGTGACTCTAGAGATACTGAAATAGAATGCTTTTGTAGTACTCAAAGATGGTATGTAGAGCTCCAAAATTTCCCTGATTTAGAGTGGATCTAAAGCTAAACCGAAAATTATGATATGAGTTTTCTTCCTTGAGGTGATTTCTTCTGTAAACATTTTCTTTTACAAATGTCCTGCAGTTCCTGAAGAAAAATAAGACTTCTCCAGAACTGTGAAATTCTGCAATGTGTATTCTCAAGTATTTTATTTTGGCACAAGGTTATTAATTCAACTTGCTTCTAAATTTTAAAAATTGAAAAGTTGTTGTTGTTGTTTTTGGTTTTTTCTTTTCCCTTTTTTTTTTTCCATTCATTTTGGTTTATTCTGCCAAAATGTCAAGAATAAATAAATAGATACATCCAACTTAGTTAACATTTCTGCTGGTCATTTTCTGGATAAGAAATTCAGTTCTGCTGAGGCCTGGCAGTATGAAATAAGAACAAAGAGCTCACTCCCTAAAATTCTTGTAGACTAAGATGGTCTAAGTAACCTAATAGTTTCAATGCTCCACACTGCATTCAATACAGAAAAAATAATCTACATAAAATCATTGTTTCTCTAAGATATAACTGCATTTTTCTCAACTCCTAAATTCTAAGAAAATTAAATTAATGGTTCATATGATCAGAATTCTGACTGAAATGTGCCTTCTTTACCATTTGTTTAGAGTAGCTCAAACATGAAAAAAAGTCCAGAGCAAATAGGCATTTTTCTCAATGTTTTTGTTTACTGCTTTAACCTGCTGCATTAATTAGATGGATAGGCATTAAGTATGTCAGATAGTGGTGGAACTGGGACCATCATCATAAACTGACATTGGTAATGTGCTTGTTTCCTATTATATCTTGGGGGAATGCAACAGATAAGTGACACTTCCATCTCAAAGTATTGTATCTCCCGATGTACTTTTTGATACTGCCAATAGCAGTTTGGCACTGGCTGGAAACAGAGGGCTTTTGCCTTACAGCTGGAGTGGGTAGTTTTGGGAGTCAATCTGCAAGCTGAAAGTTGTTAAAAAGCCTTGGTGGATTTGAGGTCATAAAAATCACAGAAGTTGGGATGCAAGTAACAGAAGTCTTTGTAGCTGCTGACGTAAGTATATCTGCATCAGGGAGATCTTGGACTAATTATTCACAGATTTGCCTTCTTAATTCCTGTTCTTTCTCAGAGCAATAAGAGAGACCATATGCAAAATATAAATAGTCCTTGCATGCTATGTCGAAGCTCGTATCTTTTCAAATTCAGTACCACTTCTGCACTCCAATGTAACCATTAAAAATTGTTCTGTCCTAAGGTCATCCCTATTCTGTCATCCTATTCTAAGGTCAGATGAACAGCTTGTGAACTTGAATTAACTGATTTGACCTGAGATAACCTGATTTGAACTGACTGCATTTGTACTCCCACCACGTGTCCAATCACATATCAGATTTTAACACATAGTGAAGGATTTTACAATATGACTTTGCAATGCTGAAATTGCTGGAAGATGATTTTTCAGTTATTAAACTGGGAAAAACCTCTCAAACAAACTATGCAAGCGTGAGCCTTTCCCTTACCATTCCCTCTTTTCTTTCAAAAAATTTGTATGACACAGGAGTTAAACTTCATTTTAAAACCTTAAGTGTAAGAAAGGAAAAATTGAGTCTGGTCTCAGTGGAAATGCAAAATATGAGCATAGATAGCATGTGCTGTGGCAGAGTAACTGCATTTTCAGCCTGGATGCTTGAGAGTTGTCTGTTTATAGTAAAGTAACAAGCTGTCAATTGTCCTTCTGTTATTTTTTCCTTAAGCTCATCCATGCATTTCATTCCTTCTCTTTGCTTCTGCATTCTTGGTTTTTTGTCTTTCTGCCAAACTTTAAACCTTCAAATGTATTCTAACATTGTATCCTCTTCCTCCTTCCCTATCTCTCAGTATTTTCTGTCAGCAAACAACAAAATTAAGAATCCTGGGTGAATATTGCTGCCAGAAGTGCTTCATATTTTCTGGTCTGGAAATTAATACCATGCCATCTGTAAATAGAAGAGTTTCCTAAATTTGTTTTTATTCAGTACTGAAAGGAGCATTAGAAATAGACCTCTTTCAGGATGACTAGCTGTTTGATGCATCATGCTTTTTTTCCTCTCGTTTTCTGCAGATTAATTTCCCAGTATGAACAGGGTTATTGTGTGTGGCGATCTAAATGAGCATCATTTTCGATGTACAGTAATAAAAAGGATGTCCCCTCAATAGGGCTGCAATAGTTTGATGAGGATGAGGAGAGTATGGGCTTGCTAATGGATGCTATGACCTGGCTTGATGTCTCAGAATTTGAGTGAGAACAGTGGTTGGCTGAGTGAAGAAAAGTTTCTTGCTCTTTGGCTGTTTTCCTCTACAACTCAAGATTTCAAAAATAACACTTTTAATACACTAATTGAAAAAAGCGATATTGTATGTCTTGTGCTGCTTTATTCTAGAAACTTCCACTCACTCAGAGTGCTGTAGTAAAGCACTCTTGGTGATCTAACTACGTAACACTACCGTTATGCAGCAAACTGAGCAAGTTGTTATATTATTGGTTATATGTCTCTGTTTCCATCAGCACAAAGCCAAATATACTTTCCGGATTGTCAAAACTATTGGACATTGTGTTTTCATGAGTGTCTATGTAAAATTTTGGTTCTCTTAGTAAAATTACATTTTGATATAGAAGAGACTATTTTTCCCAGTATATTATTCTTGTTCTGTATTAAAACCTGCAAAGCCAACACATTTTGACAGTAATTTACTATTGCTACAATTCTTATGAAAATTAATTATAATTTTAACAACTTATAATAATAATGTAATAAAATAATTTAATTTTCCCATAAAATAGATCCTTCTCCAAGCAATCATTAACTGTGGTCTCCTTCCCCATGTATTTCCTCAAATTAATATTAATGAATCATTTTACATGGAGTGGCGTTCTTTCAACTTCAAGATCCAGAAAGGAAGGTTAAAAAGCAGAAGGAGAGAAAGGAATAACTACAATAAAGACTTTTTGGAATTTGCTTTTGTGAAAGCACCAAGGACATAGTTGACGAATTTATTTGTGGCCTGGCATGTTAGGAAGAAACACTGAAAACCTTCCAGAAGAAAACCATGTTCTAATTTTGAGAAAATGTTTTGATGGGAACATACTGATTTTTGTCTGCTAATGGGAGAAACTTGCCACCCTGTTTGTTTCTCAGTTTTCATGGCACCCTGCTCCCTGGTGCTGTCAGGGGGACAGGAGAGTCCTGCCAAACCTCCCTGTTCCTTTGTGAAGGTAACTACACAGGGATCCAGTTCCTGACTTCCAGACAGCTTTCTCTTCAGCTGCTCAGTTTCCCAAACAGATGACTCTTTAATGAGTTGGAGAGTTCTTAGCAGCTATTTCCATGATTCAGTCATCCCATATAATAGGTCATTTGCATCCCATTATATTTAGTCTCACTATAAAACTAGTAATTAGCTGAATTTCATATCATCGATGTGTTTGCATAACTACTACTGGAGTTTTATGACATGAAAAGTATATGTACTGAGACTCATAAACTGAGAGGTGATTAATGTCTCCTTTTCTCACCAGTTTGTCCAGCAGGAATACATCTGCCCCACAGGAAAAGTGGCCTGGCAAGCTAACTGATAATAGAGGTAAACTACACAGGCATTTTGCATTTCAAAAATATGTCTGCATGTCACTAGCACTCTGTCAGGTGGCCTGTCATCAGCGGGAGGTTCATGTCAGTAACCTGATCACATTTATCAAGGGGATTTTGGATTATAAGATCCTTACTACGAGGTCTCTGTCATTGCTGGTGTTTCTGATTTTGGCCCAAAGGCACTCTACAGATCACACACTGTGCACTTCCACAGACCGCACAATCCCTTGTTCTCTTCTGCCCTTTTTTTCTTTCCTGAAGGCCTGTGCCTGACCACTGCATGACCCATGCTGAAGCAGTCTGTTCCTGAAGGACTGTACCCTGTGGAAGAGACCCACACTGGAGCAGTTAATGAAGAACTGTAGCCGGTGGGAAGGACCCACGTTGGATAAGTTTGTGGAGGACTGTCTCCAATGGGAAGGACGAGTTATGTATGAATTGTAAAGAATAATGCAACAATTGCTATATATGGTTGAATCACAACACAAACTTGATTCCTATTACAGGTCTCTGTGTGCTCACTGTCCCAGTGCAGGGTGTCCCTAGCTGCTAGGAGGAGTATGTGGGTTGAAGTCAGCTCAAACTGTTTGCTTTTTTTCAAAGGCTGTTTTATTAGTTGTCCAGTTTTATACTTTATGTTGGGCTGAGCCACCAGGAAGACATTACTGTCTACTAATTATCTCATTCTTTACATTCTTCCTCTTTGCCCATAAACAAGGTTTTGAACCTATCACGGGGGAAAAGTATTAATTGTAAGTACTAGGGTAAGTACTTTAGTGTGTTGTATGTGTTTAACTTCTAACCAGTTCTGTGCTCTCCACCCCACCCTCCAAAAAATAAGATGAAAAAAAGAAAGGTTTCTGTTGGGATGTTATAGATTTGGCAAGTTCATGCTGAATGGCAGTGAAGGGTACATTCTGCTTTTCTCTTTCTGTGAGCCTTTTCTTCTTTACGTGTCCTAGACTTTCTATTTTTAATTTTTTTTTCATTTTATTTTTGGATGGTGTGTGCAATAATCAGTGGGTACTTTTTACTGTTGCAGCAGTTATAGTCAGTGGAATAGTGAGTACTTCATGAATTATAGATGACTGTTAGATCCAAGAATCTTAGATGAATATCAATATTAATTCAAGTTAGAAATGTGTTCTAATAAATGAGCTTAAATCCTCTTGTATCTGCCAAGAATGTGAAATACCATCTAAATACCAAGACAATATAATGTTAAGAAAGCAGTCTACTAGAAAGAATGCAAAAAGGAATGTATGTTTACTAGATGGAAGATGTTTTGCAGCTGCTATATTGTACATTACTTCTGGCAGTGAAGACACTGCAGTTAAAATGATTGTAATTAGTATAGCCTTGTAATTGTTATTCCCATGTCTCTCAACCTGAGCTCAGGCTGCTCACATCTTTAGAAGTGTTTAGAACCCACAGCTCTAGTGCAAGGCATAGTCCCATGCACTAATAGCTCTTTTGAGAAATATATTACAGACTTCACTGAGTTTTGGGTTGTTTGTGTTAATTTTTGTCAAAACCTAGCCATGCAAAACTAAGGATTGGATCTAGGTTACTACTGTGTTCTTTAGTTACACAGTTTGTGTACGTTTAAAAAAGGTGTGTAAGCTGTGATAGGCTGTTGATGGTATGGCAGCATGAGAAGGGAGGACTGTTTGAATGGATCAAAATGATGAGACTTTGTAGGTGTCTGGTGAGGTATTATTTGCGATTTATGAGGAAAATTGCAAACAATAATACACTGAACATGAAAATTAATGCACAGAGTGATTAAGTGATCTCTTTCCCCTGGGATATCTGTAGGAAAATCTGTATCAAAGGTGGAAATTTTATATGCTCCTTTCATTTATTAGTCTCTACAGATTTTGTTATGATCTTGCAGATCATCATCTGTAGAAGCAGAACAGAACCAAAAAAAAAAAAAAAAAAAAGAAA
>NW_015090830.1:4222965-4283293 GCF_001431845.1 Calidris pugnax | reverse complement strand
GGGTTTAATATTTTTCCTAGAACTTTTTTTTTTTTTTTTTTTTTTTTTTTTTTTTATAAAAATTTTAAAAAAAAAAAAAAAAAAAAAAAAAAAAAAAAAAAAGAAGAAAGATATTTATAGGGAAATAAGAAAGATATGAAAATCATATGTATTAAAAAAATCTCTATATCACAGTTACTAGGGAAATGGGTAAACATGAATGAAAGCTTTCCTGGATTCGGTTAGTGCTGGTCTGATCCACATTTAATGCTTTTGTGAATTTAGAGTGATTTCTATGGGAGAACTTGCCTCAAGGCTGTTTCACTCACCAAAGTGGCAACATGGTGTGCAAAACGACCCCCTGCCCGTAACCGATAGCAGGAACAACAGCACTTTGAAATTATGCCTCTGGGGAAGTTATAATGGTTTCCTAGAGGATTTGTAGCAGCAACTTGTACTCAGTTTCTTGACCTGACCATTTTCAGGTGGTATCACCCACTTCATCTGAAATTGGCCTGCTGGAAGCCCACATGAATGTGATTTACTCAGTTTTTGTTCTACTACCCAATTTATCTGGCAGCTCTTTGCAGAAGGCTACACTGGGAGGATTTTCGTATGTTATGCACTGTGTATAGCTGAGAAATTACTCGCACATCTCAACTGCAACAGCTGTTATCTGGCCATAAAAAGCTTAAATATACCTTGCTATATTGGAATCTTAACATGTGCAAACTCATGATTACAGTTGCCAGCAGAGTGCTGTGCGATAATGGTAGCACAGACAGCTTGCTCTGAAATGCCATCTTGTGACTGTTGCTTTCCTTCCACCATACAGCTGCCTTCTACACACTGTTCTTGGGCATCTGCAGTCTTGGTAAAACACTGCATCTGAACTCCCCAATGTAAGCATTTTTACAGTAGACTGGTGTACCTGCCACTCTCCCGGTGGAGGTCTCGAACTCCTAGTGCATTTCATTGTCATCATTGTGCTTGGTCTTTGTTAGACAATCTGACTGCGTGCACATTTTAATACTATCAGTATTTTTTCCATTGTTTTTGTGAGAGAGACAAGTTAACTCGATAGAAGATTGAATACCATGAACATTTGAGTGCACATCTTTTTGTTGAAGTCTCTCTGCAGTGAGAATAGTTTGGCTGACATTTTTCCAAATCACATCTCAGTATTTCCCTTTTTGTAGTTACTTGTTTCAATATTTTAATTACTATGATAAAATCATCCTTTCAGTCAGTTGTTTACTTAATAGCTGTAGAAAATATGTATCTTTTGAATGTTTATTTTTAAATTTTAGTATTGTTTCTGTTTTATAGCAAGGAATAAAATTCTCTACAGTTTTGCAAGTGTGTCTTCAATAGCATTAGTGAAATGGAGAATGGAAGGGAAGCTATTGCTGCATTTTATATACATGCATTTTTTGTGAGGAAACCTGCTACAGATACTTAAGAAAAAGGACTCCCTAAAAGAAACATATGAAAAAAGAAAGTACAGAGATTAATTTTTAAGTCCTGATTACATGCAAATTCAAACACTGTTGAATTTGAAAAGTGTAGCTGTATATGCCAGCTCAAGTATTTTTCCCCATGCAGACTTGATGAAAATGACCATTCATAGCATTGTTCCTTTATAAGTGAAATAACTCTGAACAAGATGTGATGGTTGGTCTATTTGTTACAAGGAGTTTTTGAGCTACATTTATAACACAGATATAAATATGAAGCTAGACCCTGATGTTAGTGTCTTTCAGGTCTTTGCCTTCTGTTTTTTCATCCCCCAAACTGGTAGTTTTATTATCTTAAAATTATTGTTGTTTTTATTGCACTTTCTTAATATTTTATGAATGTCTGTCATTCATAGAAAAAATCACTACTTTCAGCACTAGTCCAAGGATTTTTGGAGTGCTGGCACTGAATCTGGTGAAACATAATTATATTGGGTTTTGTACCACCTTGGTTATTTTTTTTAAGTCTGTTTATACAATGCTTTATAAAAGGAGTTAGACATAGGATTTCACTTAAATGAATCATAAATATTATATGCTATTCTAGGTATGGTTATTTAATTACTTTTTTCTGTGGAGACAGTAAATACTGAAACTTATAGAACTTAATCTCATTTTTGTAACACTAATTTTTTTTAAAGCCACTATGAAATGTAAAATAAGTAGTTAATTTGCTTTTGCAGATTCATTTTGAAGAACTATTTTCGAGCCAGAATCCCTGTCTGCACTAGATAGATATAGCAGTAATTTATTCCAGGATGTGTTCATGAAAATAAATGTAAAAGACCTTCTCACAATGTCTTTTTCAACCTTGGAATCAGTTAAGTAAAGTCCCTTAGTTGATTGTAAACCATAAACTTGTGTAGCTTTAGTGATATATGTTCTGTCAAAGAGTCATACTCCTCAGCAGTGAAATAATTATCCTGATCAATAAAGTAAATTAGGAATATAAGACAAAGTGTTAGAGGAAGATTCTGGGTCAGATAGTGAATTGGGTGGTGGAACTTTAGCTGTTTGATCTTGCTTTTATACGAAACCGGACAAAAGTAAAAACAGAAGTGCCAGGATTAGCTCCTGTTGAACAAATTTTATTTCTAATCTTAAATAAATAATCATAGCTGGTCAAACCCTAAAGCTTACGTTAAAAAAAAGCTTCTAAAGTTTAATAGGACTTAATGTTGTGAATCTGACATGCTGCAGCCAGCACTGCCAGCCTCCATAAATCCATTCCAAACTTGCAGCTGAAGTGCTGTGGTGTATCAGTTAGATATGTCAGAAGTAAGAAGCCTATGCTAGTATGCCATGGTGTTCAATATCTGATCAATAAAATTAAGGAGCAGATTAATTAAATTAATTGAAATTAATTAATTAAATTAATTAATTAAATTAATTAATTAAATTAATTAATTAAATTAATTAATTAAATTAATTAATTAAATTAATTAATTAAATTAATTAATTAAATTAATTAATTAAATTAATTAATTAAATTAATTAATTAAATTAATTAATTAAATTAATTAATTAAATTAATTAATTAAATTAATTAATTAAATTAATTAATTAAATTAATTAATTAAATTAATTAATTAAATTAATTAATTAAATTAATTAATTAAATTAATTAATTAAATTAATTAATTAAATTAATTAATTAAATTAATTAATTAAATTAATTAATTAAATTAATTAATTAAATTAATTAATTAAATTAATTAATTAAATTAATTAATTAAATTAATTAATTAAATTAATTAATTAAATTAAATTAAAGCAACAGAAAAGGTGATATGCTTTTTGAAAATAATGACCAAAAGGGAGAAATAGCTGAATACACCATTTCAGAATCAGGCAATATTTGTCTTTGTTTCAGTGGGAAATGAAATTAAACAAGGTATGACAATAATCCTAACTGTAATTTTTTTCCCCCAATATGTGTAGGATTATGCTAAGGAGTTGAAATCTGAATGAATTAAGGGAAGTGGGTAAGTTTTCTTACATCCGTAGGAAGAGGTTGTCATTAATAACAAGGAAGATAATTCACAGAAATATTTGTGTATTGGTATTAAAAAACAGAGAAGTGGAAAACTCAGCCCATTTCTAAAGCACCTCTGAAAGAAAAAAAAAAACAAATAAATGGAATACTTGATGTTCTACATTTAGAAGAATTTTTAAATCCCTGTGTCCATGATAGATTTAAAGGTCCATGAATGATCAAAACATTTGCTATACTTAGCTCTTCTTAGGTCTTGATACTTGACTGCTATCTCGTCTCTGTTTCTACATTGAAACTATAGTGATTAGAGGCTTAGTGGGGAAAAGGCTTATTATAGATGCAAATAGAAAAAAAATAATCCTTTTTTGTTACTGAATTAAAAACAAGCCACAAAACCCTCTAAACTAACAAATCTATGCCTGTGATAATATGCTGATATCAAGTGTATGATGATACATTTTTCTATGCCTGAACAGAGACTGCAGTGATATGTTGAATGCCAAAATCTAAATTAAAGTACTATCTGCTGACCTTCAAATTGTTAGTACCAGAAAAATATATAGTTGCAATAACTGTGCTTCAGTGAGTTAACTTGCTCATATTGAGGCTTACACCTGAATTGCAAATGAGAGTTGTATTGAAATGATAGGATTATAGTATTGGATTTTTCTCTGTCTGTGGAATTTTAGAAGAATAAATATATATGGACAAAGCTACTAAAACACACAATGAATGGAAACAAGCTAAAAGATTCTCACTTTATTAAAACCAAATAAAAATATTTGCCCATGTGATAGCTGTAAAATTTGAAGTTCTCTATAAACAGTACATTGAGATTTGGGGTTGATTTGGTTGTGACTGGTTGTGATTTGGTAATGTTGCACATCTCTGCATTTTAGAGTCAGTAAATGGTCTGAGCTCACAGAGGATCCAACACTTTTTTACTCTTCTTTTTTTTTCTTTTTTTCTTTTTTTTTAAATTTTAGAAATCTTCAGTCCCTCTAGGGTACTGTCTGTGGGATTTCCTTTATTCTCATAACCTGTAAAAAGATTTTACTTTTCTGGTAACATAAAAAACTAAGTTTATGTATCTTGCAAAGTACCAACCTAGACAAAAAAAATATTATAAATGTATACCAAAGAAAAGGTATATCTAAGACTGGTATTTTCTCAAATTAATCTTTCTGATTGGGTGAGGTATAGTCATCTGATGAATTGAAGCATAGCCTTATTCCATGAAAAACTTGAAAATATATTAACATTTTCTTAAAACTTCATCGTGTATAGTCTATAATTCCTTTTGGGAGATGTAAACAGTAATGTGAAAATAAGTCAAACTTCTTATGGAAAAGACATTGCTAATACTAAACATCAGTTGATACTAACAGTGTAGTACAGATGAAAACAATATCTATATGTCCCTCTACAAATCAGGCACAGTGTCTACTTTAACAAGATGCAATTTAAATAGAGAGCAGATTTAGCCTTTAGCAAACTAGAAGAGAGCTCTTTGATAGCACTTTCTCATTCCTTTACTCTGAGCAGCTATTTTCTAAGACTGGAACTATAAATGCAAAACATACTGCTAACTGATTGAAAGATGTTTAACTCCTGATAGATAAAACTCAGAATGTCTCCCTACTTAGATGACAGCAAGTTTTGCAGGTCCATTTAATTGTGAGATTTCAACTCATTCTGAAACTTTGTTAGAATTGCTCCACTTGTGTCATTACAGAGTGTGAATGTGAGGTTTCAATATATATAAAATTAAGATACGGTTCTTGTACTGAATAATGCAGTCATTAACTTTAAGAAGTAACAGACTTCTAAGCCTGTGTATGTAGCACTAGACAGGGACACAAAACCTGTTAGATGACAGTGTTCTACACTATAAGTTAGGGAAAATATTTTTTTAGTGATTTTGTGAAGAAGATATCCATAAGCTATTATTATTATTATCTGTGTGTAGTTTTGTTTTTCAGTAAAATCACTTTACCTTCTATAAGAAATAAAACAAAAGTTACCTTCATGAAGTAGAGACACCAAATATCAAGGCCTATGCAGGCTGTTTTGGTTTTGGACAAGTAGATGTCAACCAGTACTGAATGTGTCTTAACTTAATCAAGGAACTTAAAATATTCTTATCACCTTTGGAGCAGAGATCACCAGAAAGTTCATTGAGGTTATTTAGCATTTAGAAGGAAAATAATCTATGGTAAAAATTAATGAAACAAATCAACATCTTTAGTATTAGCCATGAGTTCCTCAAAGGAATGGTATTAAGACTCAAACAGCAGCAGATCTGGTTAGGAATTTGCTGATAAAACATAAATGTCAGAAAAGATGGATGGTAAATAACAGGGCAGAATTATCCTTCATGTTTACCCCAGTTTCACAAAATGGTGTTGAGAAAGCGAAGGGAGTGCTGGGAACAATTTCTAGGGCTGATGGTCCAAGGGTGACAATGGATCCTTGACACATTTGCATTTGGGACAGGGGGAGGTACAGCCTGTGTACAGCCTGAATTCTGGACATCATAAGATTTTGTTGAATGGTGAAAGATGCATCCTAGTCTTTGATCCCCCACCCTAGACTCGGAATTACACTTGCTGTAGGGGTTTCTTGCATGTTGCTGAAACCAATCTCTTGAAAATGATGCATTCTGTTGTATTAATTGTCTTCAATAGCAACTTTTCATCTGATATTGAATATGCTTGCTTGGTGAGAGAATGGGAGAATGTTTTCCATATAAGCTCATATAACATATCCCGTTCATATTAACTACTTCTGTTAAAAAAAATTGAATAACCCCATTAAATAGAATTTATGGTAAAAGATGGATTATCTCAAAGGTAGAACCTTATTTTTGAATGATATTCCACTTGTCCTCTTTTGATATCTCCAACTCTTAATGTGAAGTTGAAACTATCAGCCACATGAGAATGAAGGCTATGACTTTGTAAAATGCTCAGGAGTGCTATGGCAGTGATTATTAAAGGACTTGGAGGATACAAGAAAAGTCACATATTTACTATCTGTTTGTGTACTCAGAGAGCTAATTGTAGAACTGCAATGTCTCAATTGTATGGGTGACTGTGCAGGGGGATGAAGGCTGTGCAAGAACAGAGCTAAGAAGCGTAAAACATCTGCAGAAACAATTAATTACAGGTCACATTACTTGATGGAACATCCCAGAGATACACGTACACTCAGCACACGTCATAAAAGTATCAGAATATATTAAAACTGAGTTTAGAGATTGATTGTAACTTTAATGGTGTTTTACATGATAATTACTCTGGGCATGATCTCTTTGAAGATTTCCCCTACCTCCTCTGTTTTAATTTAATTTAATTTTTTTTTTCCAACTACGTAAATAGACCATTTTGGCCTTTTTTTTTGCTTTGTGTTGAGTTTCCCACAACGCCTCACTTCAGAACCCTAACGGTGATGCTGGCTACACTCCTTGCAGTGAGATAACTTTTATTCAGGACAACAAGGATAGAAGCATACTTCTGAGCTATGTACAGTCTTAACAAAATGAGTACATTTTCCACCTGTGATCAAAATGACCTAATTAAACATGTCAACAACAACAGGAGGTTTGAATGGCTAGTGGAAGAGTTTTATGCTTGGTTCCAGTAATTTCTGTAGCATAATTATTTGTCTGATCAGCAGAATGGAACCAAGGAGGGATAGTAAATGTCAAGTATTCTACCTTTTCTATATGTTTGTACAGTCAAAGCATGCAGCATTTTTTTTTTTTTATAATCCTTGGATCTATCAAAACAAACAGCCAGATGGCAGTTGGTCCATGTCAACTTGAGAGGCGAGCAGCAGAAGTCAGCTTTCAATGTCTGAAAGCTTCCTTTCAGTCAAAAATTAAAAATAAATAATTAAATCTAGAAAGAAAAAAAGCAAGCAGGCAAGCAAGCACCAGTTAGCTATTATTTTAAAAAAAGGCTTTCATTGTGATGTTAATGTTTGTTTTGCTGGCAATAACAAATAAAAACTAGGAAGATGCTTGGACTATGGGAACCATGGCATGCAAACTAGACTTTGGCATTGTTCCTGCCAAATTTTCTAATGAACTGTATAGGAGAGTGTAGATAATAGTTTTTTTGTGATAGTTTCAAACAAATATTTAGAGATAGATGTTCACATAGAAGTTCACTAAGGGCAGGTTCATAAAAGTCATCTTTTTATACTGGGCAAAAAGGGAAACAGTTACACATTTCTTATTGTTCTTTCACTATTGAGACTTCTGGGCAGTAGGAGATAATCTCTCTCTCTCTCGAATGACCTCTAGGATTCTATTATATAGTGGTCGTACATTGTTTTTACAGACATGGTTGTCCTTCTTGGGCAGCTTACCACAATTTTTGATCTTGAACTGAGAGAATGTATGGACTTTTGCAGGTTAGCAACAATTGTAGCTGTAATATGTACTGAAAATATCTTCTCTGATGTAGAGTGTATGGCCTGTTGATTTACTGCTGGTGCTGAAACTCACATTCTGAGTGGTTCCTGTACTATAATGAATGATACAGGTATTTTTACATTAGTCAAAAAAAAGTTACAGTGTCCTTATGTACATACATGTATGTATGAGAAACTGTTTTCCAGACTTAGGCTTTTCCTTGCTTTGTTGATAGTTTTTCATTTTACACCTAGTAATCGTTAGGTGATTTCATGCCTGAGATGCACATATGTGCAGTGTGCTTTTTTCATTTTTTGTTTTATTTTTAATGGAGTGGGACACATCATCAGTTTGGATTCTATTTAATTTATTTCCCAGGGTGTATTTAGATAATGAATTTGTCTTGTTATATAGTGCAATCCAACAATAATCTGGAATTGTCTCCACTGCTGATATGCAGTAGTTATTAAAACTATAACAGCAATGTAAAAACATTTTCGATCTGCTTTTTTTTCTGGACTTCTTTGTCATCTTTGTACCAGCTAATATTTTCTCAACTTCTTGGTATTCCCAGTGTGCAGGTTTTCCACAAATGGAACCAAACATCCCACTGCGACTGATTTTGATAGGAGAACACCATGATCTCCTCGTGACAGCAATGAAAAATGAAACAAGCAGGTATGGCTCCTTGGCTGGTGCAGCCATGCAATTTCATCTCTTGTCAAGAGCTTACTGCAGTGTGTCAGCTCTCGATTTGGACCTTAATGAGGTATAGAAACAGATATTCTCTCTACGGTTACTGTCATTTCACTCTTGAGATTGCAGCAAATGTCCTGAATTTCATGTCCTTAATGATGGGATTGCATGTTAAGAAAGCCACTAACGTTTCATAAAATGAACACTCTGACTTTGTCAGTTGCCTGCAAGAGTAATTTGTGTAGGCTTTTTTATCTTTCTTTCTAAATGTGGAAAGGTCACTGAAATTAACCATTTTGATGTGAAATGTTGCTTTTTAATCTATCAACAGCTAGGGAAGGCTGAATGCCACTTTTCATATTTCACAAGTCACAATCACAGCTGTCATATCTTATGTGCAGTAACACTCCTTTGCCCACCTTTTACAAAAAGGATCAGAATATCTTGGAAGGAGATTTGGGCTTTTTTAAGGGGTAACTTGAAATAATATTAAATATCTTTCAAGCAGAGGTTTAGGCACTCATCATCTCTGACAAACCATGCCCTTTGTAGGTCATGCATGTATGTGGCTTTAACTTTGGTGACTATCTTGCTGAGAACCAGTGAATAAAAACTTCAACTTCCTGTTGCATCAATGATTCACCTACTTAAAATGTGGGAGGCTTCTTTCGCAAGGCAGGAAAGAATCAGAGCAAGGTGGCAGGCAAAGAAGTAGAGAGGCAATACTCTGATCCTCTTAATCCAAAGGAAGAAGCCTGCACTTACTCCATAAAGTGTTAATGTGGCAGTGGATGGAAGAGTTAGGAGAAATAGATGATTTATGTAGACAGCTATTGAAGAACTGTGGAAAAGAAGGGATGCACTATTTCCATGTACTAATTATGCAATTGGAGGTTGCATCAAGAAGCATTTGTTAACTCCAGAAACCTGGCTGGATTTGTCTGTGGATGTTCTGTTTAGGATGCTGGAAGGTAAATTTTTAGCTGTATTCTAATAGGATTTAGGGTGGTTTTTTACAGGATAGGTGAAGACTTTCTGTCTTCTGAGTTGGATGCAGTCTGTGACTCGCTGTGTGTTGTCTTTTAGGAAAGTGATTTTGTGTGTGTAGGGAGTAAACCTGCACAAGGTGTGAGAAAGGACTGTCTAATACATAAGTAGTAAAAGGATACCTGCCCCATTTGAGATTTTCATTTCCCAAACATTTCATAGGTATATCAGAAAAATATAATGTATCTAGATAATAATATGTCACATTGTATCCAGAAGAGCTCGCTTGAAAACCTTTTTCTCCTCTTTACCTTAAAATATTATATCTTTTATTTCTACCAATTCTAGTAATTTGTAAAACTCAAAAGCTTTGCACATGTATCTGGCTGGAGATGACTTCATTTGGTACACTTTATGTCAGACAATGTTTTTCTAGGGACAGGTTTCTGTTAGATTCTTCAGTCTTTGAGGTGAAGTCACATATTACTGCTTGTTAGGTAAGTTTCCTTATTTGATGTCTGCTCTTTTGCCACCTTTCACTAAACTCTCTTAAAAAAAAAAAAAAAAAAAAAAAAGATAGACAGGAGACTGTTTTTCCTTTTAATTGTATAGGTGAGATCATACACTGTCTAAAGCTTTCACTAGTCGTTCTCTGATTTTCATTGTTTGACTACACAGTTTGAATAATGATTTGTCAGGTTAAACAGAAGAAATGTCAACATTTTCTTTTGTGTCTGGGTATTCCTCATAGTGAAGAACCAGCACAGACTTGGATTTTGGCTGCCATTGGAGACTAAGGCCTAGTAAAGGAGAGAAAACCCTGGGAAGTAAATGGTATTGATTTTTCTCAAGAGCTCACTTTGACCCAGTGACCACACTTCAATGTTCAATTTGCCAAGTGACAAAAGGACCTTCCCTTTCTATTTTGTTTGTGTAGGAGTGTTGTTTTATTCACTTCTAAAAAAAAAAAAAAAAAGAAAAAGATAGACAACCAGTTTGCAAATGCAATCACAAATCATCTTAGGTTTCCTTCACATGTACAGACATACAGAAACTTGCAGATAATCAAAAGATGTTTCTTAAAGTTCTTCAGTCTTTCGCAATTTTTCTTCTTCTACCACAAGGCAAAAAATTTATCATTCTACCAGACCCGTTTTTCGCTTTTTTTTTTTTTTTCACTTGAATAACAGCCTTGTAGTAACATAAATATTGCAAGACCATTTCATAACTATTGAACTTTTGAATGAACACAGATTTTGACAAGAGTTATTTAATTGCCCAGGACTGCTAATCTTTACATGAACTTTACTGTAAGGAAGCTTGTACATGAAAAGTTTCACCTCTCTGCTTAGGCTGAACCAGAGGACTGTTCTTAATGTAAAATTGGGCAAAGCGTCCTTATATTTTGAAGTGGTGGAATACCAGAGGTGGCATTCTGATACCAGGGGATTTTGTAGATACCATTTTCAAATATTTTTACATGAGTAGGTTTTTTTGATTGTTTGTTTATTTTGTGAACTCTTGTGCAAAGCTACTGTTAACATTTATACTGGTAGTTTAGGAGATAACTAAATGTTTAATGTTGTTTCTCTCACTAAGGACTTAATCTCTTAGTGTAGCAAAAGCCACTGGCATGTAAAGATAAAGCTTGTGAAATGGAGACAGACAGGTTCCTTCCACTGGCAGAGGAAGGGTGTATTTTCACAGAAAATTGTTGTTCCATAATAGCTCTGTGATTCTTCAACCACTTAGAGGGATGAACCACAGTCAACAGCATAATAATCTATATATCTTGGTATATTGTGAATACATTGACATTTGCAAATCTTTCTTAGGAAAGTGTAAGGGACTATGTATTACACAGTAGTTTCCCTGAAATGTGAGGAATATTAAGTAGAATTGCATAGGGAGAGATTTAGAAGGATAGTTCCTTGCTTACATAAATTATTCTGCATAAGACAGACATAGTTAATTTCTGTTCCTAGTTTCTTTCCTTTCCCATGTTCTTCTGCCTTTCTCTGCACTGCACTGGAGACAATATCCTTTCAATATTTTTGTTTTTCCTGGCTTTAACATTTGTCTATCCATTCACAGTCTCATTTCTGTGAAATAAAATGGTTTTAATAAAAAACACCAAACAGAGCCTTCTGTCAAGTGAATGGTAAAACTGATATGATGGAGCAGCTACCACCAGCGTGTTGTGGAGAGATAGCTAGGGTGACAATCATTTAACGCAGATCTGTTGTAACCACAGTCCAGGTAACTGTGCCCTTGGGTAGGATTATCCATTTAGTTTAAAATATCTGGAAGGTAACTTTCCATAGGCACTTCAGCAGCATTACTCCTGCTGTGAGGCCCTTTGCTCCCTAATGGCGTCATCTGCTTCCTAAATGTCAATGCAGTGTTTGACTGCTGCCTGTACTTTGATTCTGTACAGCATTACTCTATAAAAGCTAAAGGTTACTGTTCTACTGGTGGAAAGTGTCTGAATGATTTGCAAGAGCAAAGCTAAAATCATAAAAGGAAGGAACTCAATAGATCAGGGGATGCCCTGAGACATACTGGTATAAAATTAATCAAAAAAGCCGTTCTAGCTCCTGGTCCCCCTCTCCACCAGCATAAAGGTTGGGAAAAATAGAGGAAACAAAAAAGAAACTATTTCCGTATGAGACAGATGGCATTTAAAAGCGTTTGAAGATACAATTAAGTATTCTTATGGTGGGGTGTCACTTTCTGCAACTTTTCTAAGTGTTGCAGTTAAATTACTGGTACTGAATATTAGTTTTGTGTAGATAGCTAAAGATTTTTTGTGTGTGTGGTTTGGTTTTTATGGTTTTGGGCTTTTTTTAGATGGAATACTTTAGATTATAATGCATGGGAAATGCAAGTTCTTTGAATTTGGTGAACTAGCTGTTTACAGAGCTGAATAGCACACTTTAATACAAAAATTAGCTGAGGCACAGTTTCAGCAGCTACTTTAGTGCATGCACATCTGATTATGACAAAAGAAAATACACTTTAAACTCTGTAACAAGCAACCATATGGAATAATAGCTGTAGGGGTCTGCAGGTGAAATGGTGTTACATATCTGAAGTTTTCTTTTCAGCTTCTTTTCAGATCATTTATATGAAGCTGTAATTCCCTGAGGAGTCAGGAGCTAGAACTAGGGTGTTTGGTATAGACCTGAGGCAAAACTGCCAGGTGCTTAAGGAAAGAACAGTTGTTCCTTGTGAAAGGTAGTCAAGTATCAATATTGAATATTCAAATTTCAATATTGGATGACTAGAAAGAAGTTGGCTTCCTTGCCTCTGGTCATCCGTGTCAGTAGCAGTTAAGATATTGTACTAACTTGTATTAACGTATTCATAAATGTTGGCTTTAAAACCTTCCCTTGGAAACCATCTTTTGAAGTTCAAAATGAAACTTTCAAATTATTGAAAGAATAAACCAAACCCTTTGACTACTTAAGTCTAGAGTGTAATTGAAAGCGTCAAACAGGTGAAGTATTTTCTGTATATACCCTCATGATTAAAGAAGGAATGAAAAAAAATACTGCTATCCTATGAATTGCCCCATAATCTTCTGTTGCTTTAATATTATACACAATTGATTTTAGCATACAAAAGCACTACATCATCTTTTATTCTGTAAACATATAAATGGCTGTGGACTGCCCACCATGGAGATCACGAATACAGGAAGTAGCATATAAACAACAATTTTTGATTCTAAGTTCTCTGCTGGATGTGGCGTTTCAGTGGCATTTTTTTTTTTTTTAAGTTACTGTGTACAGATTGTCTGTCTGTCAAGCTGAGTCTCCTTCCACAAAGTGCCTCTATATACTTTAATGAATACTTAATAAGGCAAATCATCCTGTGTCTGACAGGCTACCTGTGCTGTGGTAATCTGTGCAAGCCAGCTCCTTGTTTCTCTTCCTTCGCTCATTTACTATTCTGTCTCGGTGGTTGAACACAAACCTCTCCTACTGCTGCAGCTTAAATGTAGCCAGTCACTTTAATGATCTGACTAATGCTCAAGTGCAACAAACATGAGGATAAACATCCTCTGCCGAGAGAATCTGCATCAGCTCCTATTGTGCATAGGTGTGAGCTAAGCGGTGGCTGATTTCTTTGTTGCCCAGCACTCTGTATCAGCAAAATCGTGCCTGTGGCAGTCAATGCATGCCCTATGCCTTTTACATGCCATGCTAAACTCAGAGGCAAGACTGTTTAGCTTAACTAATAACTAGTTATTACACAGTTTTCTCATATTTTAAGATTGTTTCACCCTTTCCCTTCTTTTTGAATTGTATTTTTCCTAGAAATATCTTTGCAGCAGCAACAGTACCTTGCAAGGCTGACAGCTGGAGATGAAATGCAGTGTTTGATTTCTCCCAACATCTGACATTCTGTGCAAATGCCAGTGTGCCTATTTGAGTTCATGTAAGAATGTACATTCTCTCTTCCTTTCCCCTCCGCCCCCTGAATATGCAGGGTGATATTTAAGAAAACATAGTTCTTATATTAAGTGAACTTATGGGTGATTAAGAGCAAACAGAATGTCAAGAAAAGGCTATGGGCTAAAATGTTCCTCATTGTAATTCCACATTTTTTCGGTAAACTCCTTCATCATGTTCCAATAAAAACAGCCCGCTGCATAGAACTTGGTTTCTGATATTCTGTGTATCAGGTTTTTCCTGAAAACAATTAAAATATCTATTATTGGTTTGTTTATTCCTTAAAGAAAAATAGTTTACCTGAAGCCTGCTATTCACTTTTTAGATAAATTAATGGTGTTTTGCCCTAGATCTTGAACCTCTGCATCAGTCAGAGCAATGGGTATCTTGGTCTCTGTCATCAGGCTGAAAATCTGTATTTGATCACCTGGAACAATCTACCCAATAGTTACAAAGGCAACCTGTAGAATGTAACCATTACTTTCTCAAGAAGAGAGAGTTATTTTTTTTTTCCATGGGAAATCATGAAATGTAGCAGCGCTGCAGATTTTGGCAGCAACAGGTGAAATTTTTTACAACACTGTACAACCTATTAAAACCTTTCTTATAATGAAGGTGAATAATCTAATTAACATGATTTATTGATTAGGCCTCATTCACAGGGAAAGTCCTGCTTCCACCACCCTTCCTCATTGGGAACTGTGTGTTCCTCCTCTGCCTCTTATGCCCGCACTAGTGCTTGTCTTGTCTGATGGTGAGCCGGTGTGAGACACTAAAGAGGAAGAAAAGTATTTATTTTTGGTAGGGTTAGTTCTCTGTTGTTTAGCTTCCAGGATTGGCTTGCCATACAGTCAGCTTGGTAATTGTTCAAGTCTAAAGAAAATGGGATGAGTTCCTGGTGGAGGTCTGGGACTGGGACAGCGAGGAGGCAGGACCACCACTTCACACAGCGGCTGCCTGCTAGACTGGTTTGGTAGTACTGTGAAACAGCACCTCTGTGCAGAGCCTTTCTCTTGACATTTGTCAGCAGCAGTAACTTTCAGCATAAATTACCTTTGATTACTCCACAAGCTATGTTTATTTTTTTCTTAATGTTTTGGCAGTCCTCAGAAGTTGTTAATTTAATATTGATCAACCAACACAGCTATCTGCATTGATACATGATCCTAAACAGTGAAATTTAAGAAGTTAATCAGGAGTACTAAGCATAATAGTAGTAGCAATTCCCTTTCATATAAACTAAAAGATGTATTTTCTTCCCCAGATAAATCAAATTACTTGACTTTTGTTTTCAAAGTAGGAAAACATCCTTTATCTTGCCTGCCTCACTTTTCATGCAAAGCCTCAATTTACAACATAGGAAATTCAAACTGATGAGGCTAATATCCTGCTAGAAAAAAACCCCAAACATTTGAAACTACAGAGTAATAATGCAAAAAATTTGTGAATTTTAATAAAAAATATTTAGAGGCTAAAGTTAAAAAAGAAGTTAATTTTATCCTACTAATTACTAGAGAAGGATAATAGATACAAATACACTTCAGAGTGAATGAAATTACCTGATGATTACCCATTGAAACCTGTTGTGGAAAGAATCTTGAATCAGTATCTCAATAGATTGCATGAAGCAGAAATACATGAAGCAGAATCTTTTGATTGTGATGAACTTTTTTGCCATATGGACAAATATAAGTTCACATGTATTATGGTGCTGACATTAGAACATGGTGTATTATTCTGTCGGCTGCTCTCCCTATGGTGTTTTTATAACATTTTTTTTAATGTTACTGTCTCTTCTCTCAGAGCAGTGCTTATCTCCTGTGTTTGTATAGCTTTTACCATGTGTTAAACTCTGGCTCAACAGAGATCCTAAGGAGATCCTAGTAGAGATCCTAGTATAACTAGAAAGTAATTTTGATGTTTAAGGGGCTTGGGTATGGAATTGAATGTCCAGACTTTCCTGTAATGTTGTTACACATTATGGTTCTGGGAACATCATTACATCAAATCCCATAGGCAGTTGTCCAGACCTTGATACCTATGCAGATTACATAAATGAACACATGCTGGTTTTATCCTAAATCAGAAATCAATTACTTCTACATCAGCTTAGGAAAAGAACTTTCCAAAGCCTCAGTAGAGAGACATAAACATGATTTTTTTTCTTAGTTAATTACGAAAAGCCTTGCTAAAGCTTGTCACTATATATTAGATTTTTGTTTTATTGAACAATCTCAGCACTTTTTCTAACTTCCCCATTTTGCCAAAGATCTAGGTTTTTTTCTTTGCAAACAATACATTACCTGAGCAAAAAATGCTGTGTATCACTCAAAACAAACCAAAACCAAAACCAACCCTCAAACATCATCTTCTAGTGAACTACAAATCACAGAGTTTTTTGTCCCTTTCTCCTTGTTTTGTAAGCAATTAAAGTGTGTTTGTTTACTTAAATGTTTTCTCAGTAATTAAACTAAAGGGAGGAAGATTGTGTTTTCTTTTCCTTTGATCAAGTGCTAGACTTAATTGCTTGCCAAGTGTACGAATATGGCATTGCAATTTAAAAGGAAGATTATGAATGGTGCTTTGCCTGATATCTTCAGGGAAATGTTCTGAAAAAAAATAAGCCTTGTAGTTTGTGTCAAATGTTAATGGTTTGTTTTTAAGAGCAACTTTTGTGAACCCCTGTGATTAAACTATGGCTAGATAGAGGTAATGCCACTAATAGAGAGCAGCTGGGCTTGTTATAAATGCAGCTTTCTACTTGTGGCTAGGTTATAAACTTTGCCCCGTGGCTGGTTCTGCTCCAGTAAATGCAGATACTTTAGTTAGCAATGGAGTTTTCATCTTCTCTTTGCTAGATACTGGCTGAAGCCCATGTATTCTGATGAGAGAAGAAACTTGTTTTGTTGCTGTATATCACATAAAACAGTTGGAGTTTTATGTAAAAGATAATGTTAAATTTTCTCAGGAGAAGGGAGGGAAGAAAAGGTTTCAGGAAGGAGAGGAGGGGCTCCTTTATAGCTGTGTGGCATAACACGATTTGCTCAATGATGTAATTATTCTGTCCTGCACTGTTTTTCAGGTTTGCAGGTGCAAGATGTCTCAGAATCTGGTGACACGCATGCTGTGATATAGCTCTGTGTCCCCACTGTTTTGTTCAGCACTTGTTGGCTCTAAAACTTTTTATTGCAGCATATGGCTGTCTGATGTTAGCATTTCACCGTGGATAACGTAATGAACTTCCAGCAGTCTATTGCTCCCATAAGCCTTATGCTAGCTGAGCAGTGGTGAACTAATCTGGCAAATATAGTGCTTTTTCAAAAGAGCTTGACATGAATGTCTGGAATGTGAACAAGGACCCTCTCCGCCTTCCTTCCCTAATTAAAACTTCAAAATCTTAGGTTTTGTTCAAACTCTCCTTAGGTTCTGCCTTTTATTTTTAAAATATTATTATTATTATTAAAAAATGTCTACATTTTGATTGCTCTGTTATCCTTTCACCAAAGTAGATCTTTTCTATGGTTTTGGTTTCTATTCTTAGCTTAGCTGGTGAGGTAAAGGAACACAAATTGAAATTTTGAAGTTGTGGTCTAATACCTTAATGATAATTATCCCTATTACATTTTTTTTGGTTTGTTTTAATCCTATGTTAAGTTAAAATTTTTTATGAGCTTTTGAGTGAAATGATAAACTGTTTTTTCTTGCTTTGATCTGTTCTATTCTACTTCTATGACTTCCTATATTTATGGGCTACATTAAATATTTTGACAAATTGATAGTGTTTAAAATTGTTGCCAGCTGCAGGCAAACACTAAAGATTTTGGAAGTTTATTAAACTGCCATGGAACCTGCATAGCTATGTGTATTTCTTAAGGGGAAAAATACTGCATTGTTTAGGAGTAATTTTTGAAATTCATCATCTATTTTTGGAAAAAGGAACAGAAAGTTCAATGGATGAACTGAAATCTGCAGATAAATCATGGTGATACAACTAAGTGGGAATGAGCAGTTTATATAGGTTTTGTAAAACTGTATATATTTGTGAAAATAGACCAGAATGTACCCATTGGTTAACTCATTTGAGCAATTGGTGATTCGGAGGAATGTTATCATGTACTGCCTGGGTTATGAAACTGGCCTGAAATTTTAACTATTTTAGAGATGCTGTCATACTTTAAAACCAGTAGTGGTGTGGTAATATGTCTTTTTGATAGTATTAACATGAAGGGTAATTCACAGTTGCTTTCACATTGAGCTACAACTTTCAGCCATTTCTTTAGTACTTTAGGAAATTAAAAACGAGACTTAGAAATATTCCAATGCATGCAAGAGGAAGGATCAACATTAGCCACTCAGAGGAGACGTTTAGAGGACAAGACCACCATTCCTTGCCTGGCATTTTCTTAAAACTGTTTTCCAGTAAATTTTTCAGAAATTCTGAATAACACGATATTGATATTTTAGCCAGATAGGACTCAGAAATTCCACCTGTCCATTACGTCCAGTCCTTATTATGTAGTCACTGTGTTTTATATGTTTGTTTTCATAAATTCATTGATATTCTTATCAAAAACTTTTTGCTATTGCTGCTTAATGACAATTTCTATGTTAAATGCATTCTTGGCTTTTTTTTCCTCCTTCTTTTTTTTTTTTTTTTTTTAATTGTCCTTTGAGTAGCTTGAATTCAAAGTATATTTAGAGACAATATTTAAATCCTATTTCTGTTCATCATAGGCAGTGCTTATAAAGCTTAAGTCTTGTTGAGGTTTCTACTGTGGCACAAATTTAAAACGTAGGAAAAATATAGTGTTTAGTCAGACTGTAAAGACTTAATTAAACTAACTCTTGATGGTTGATTTCAGCTATATAACAATTTTGCTCTGAACCCATGAAAATCATTAAGTGCAATTTGAATGCTGGAGGGAAATCTAAGGATGCAGTCCAATGATGTCAAAATTTTTAAGCATAACAGCCTAAGTAGTTGCTATGAAAAGGTCATAGAGCTGCAAGCAATATGACTGAACAGATTGCCTGTACCACTCCGGACCATTTATACTGTGTAGGTAATAAAAAAGGCATTGGAAACTACTGCTTGAGGAGCTGCTTAGGTTCACTGAATCCCTAGTCAAATGACAATATTAATATTGATTCCAATGGCAGAAGAAGAGTACTCAGTTTTGAAAGTATTTTGTCATCTTGGTATCATGCAATATGTATGAGCTTTATGGAGTGATCTCTACTGTAATAAATATTATTTGTTTTTATGTTAACTGCATGCTAATGTTGACTATTAGTAGTGCTGCTCTAAGGAACAACTGAGAAACTGCAGCTGCTGGACTCCCTTTCTATGTCTTGAAGTGCTGGATAGAACATTTGTGGTCAAGTGAAGCCAGCTAAATTATTATATTTCTCGTTTCTGTTAGGGAAATAGTCACTGGAATAATTAGGAAATAATTAGGAAATACCATGTCCTGCCAAATTTGAGCTGGATACAGCAGGTGTTGCTCAACAGGTGGTCTAGGGATTCTGAGGAAAGACCAGGTTATAAAAGATGAAAAGCCTGAGGAAGACATTTAAAATGAATAATCTAGTATAGTTTTTTAACTAGTGCCATAGCTTGTTTAGCTTAATAGAGAGAAATGGGGAATATGGCGACACTATATTGTTCTTGACCATATGTGTCAGAGCAGTGAGCACCCTCTTCTTCTACATCCTGGTGTTTTGGCTGTCTGGTCCCCAGACCAAATTTTATATAACATCTATATGGCCTTGAGTTACAGAGCTGTCTGAGCAAGCAGTTTCCAAAGCCTTGATAGACACTTGTCCTCTTCACTTGGGTGATACTTTTAAGCCGAGGCTCTCGCTATTGGGATCTGTCTGAGCAATGGTGCAGCTCTACCTGTGCCTGGCCATGTGTCTTGCTGCACATTGGCTTCTGGCCTTAGACCTGCCTCATCACTGTGGACTTCTCTGGAAATCACTGGTCTTCAGCTGAAATTCACTACCATCCTCAGGCTCACCCTACTCAGCTTCCGTGGGTACCATGAGTCTGTGCGCTTGCCAATGAGAGTGCTGCCCTGCTGGGCATGCTGTCACCCACAGCTGCTAGCTTGCCTTACTTTACTGAGAAACCTTTTTCTCCTACTCAATTCTGATAGCTGCCAGTATGTCTTCTTTTAGCATAAAGATTCCCTGTTTGCAGACATGTTGGGGTGATTTGCAAAACAGACAATTTATTAATAACATAGTTTTTCTTCTGTGTTTTACAGTTCCACAAGAGAAATTTACTGATAAGTCTGTTCCATCCCCTGATATTTGAGGTCAAAGTCTGTAGTGTCTGGTCCTCTTCCAATCATTGAATCAGGCTGTATGATGGGTACAACACTGTTCTTTTTTTTTTTTTTTTCTTAAATGTTTTGAATATTGGCTAGCAAAGGAATGGATGCTAAAATATGGATGTGCTTCCAATTATCCGAGTGGACTACAGTGCTCCACAAAATCATTAAGGTAATCATGCATGCTGATGACTGTGCCCTTGAAGCAGACATAGCAAAACGTGCGTCTGATTGTGAATAGATTGGTGTAACCAGGAGATAGCTAGCACTCAATCTATACACTGGCCTTGGTAAAGTATGTTGTATATAGATCCATAACTATAGCTGGAGCACAGAGGATTAAAGGCTCCTGCAGATTAGCCCCTTTTCCCCCTTCATAAGGCACTGACAAATCCAGAACCAATGCCTCTTTGGTTAATGTGCAGACAAACTTTGAATACAGTGTTACCTGAACATGTGTCCTCTGTTTAGCTGCCAATCTTACCTTTGCTGTTGAAGGATATTTGTAGCTTTTGATTGTGTTCGGATTGCATCCTATCTTATATATCATGCAGCAAGGTATAAGCTGCAACAGTAACCTTTTGGAGCACTGCAGGATCCTGGACATCTGGTTTGTAGGCATATCTGATTTATGGGCATATGTGGTTAATAGGAATTTAACATGAAAACAAAAACTAGAGATAGAAACAGTAACAAACCCCACCTAGATACACAAACATTAAGGCACAGGAGATAAGGGGGACCAAAAATCAGGTGTCTCAGGTCACAGATTGAGGAAACACAACTGAAGGAACAACTCAAAGCCTTGGAGATGCTCTGATAAGTGGGGGAAGTTTGTATATGAGATATTTGAGCAGTCTTGTGGGATTATGTGAAATTTACTATGGGATGTTATAGAGACAATATGGGAATCTACAATATTTATGATATAATTTTTAGAGGAGGAGCCAAAAGCAGGGAAAGGGAGGGACCCACGTGGGTGGGAGGAGGAACAAGCATGGGGAAATAGAAATGAGGAGGACAAAAGGACACAGCCACATTTTAACTTTCTTGCTGGTTGCTACATTTGTCACTCTGAGCTTTGTTCCTGATCACTGTAGTCCATCCTTAAACACTATTAGTGTTGAATGGACGTAAATATCTAATTTATCTATCCCATCTCTGCTTGCCTTCTCTTGCTTAGTGTAGGCACATTCAAGGAATTAAGAAGTTTTGAAGATAATCAGTAAAGGCTTCTTGGTGATCAACTGACATTTCATGAGCCTCATAAACTTTTGTTGTTATTCTTTTCCTTAAAGCTAACAGCTAATTAGTACAAATTTTCTTGTGCTTTTAGTCATATGGCAGTGGAGATTCCAAATTTTCTTGTTTATACTGGCAGAATATATTCAGAGGTATGACATGCACTTTTTCATTCTGTGTTTACTAGTAGTTTTTCGTTCCATAAACCAGCAGCATGTTTATGTTAAGTACTAAGGCTCTCTCTGACACTTTTATGCATTCAAGCATCATGTTCTCAGAGTAGTGTGCTTTCTTTCTGTTATTGGAGGTGGGGGAGAAAAGCATCTTCTATATGAATTGACTAGCACACCTGGGAAAAAAAAAATTAACTTGAACTATCAAGGACCTCTGTGCCTCCTGACCCCTAAGTAAAGCTCCTTAGCAGCATTTCTGTGTCAAGAATCAGGGTCTTGCTCTCTGGAAATTGAAGAGCTGTAACCTTCTGTTGTTAAGTGATCAATGTCAACTATATTTTGCTTAAGTACATAATTTCTATTAATTCAATTGCAGAATACTGTAGCTTTTATGGTTTGAAGTCTAGATATCTAGCTTTTGATTGGGCAAAAAAATCTGACTTATTTGCAGCCGATATGGCCTTTTAAATAACAAATAACTTGCTTTATTTGACAGAATTCTCTCCATTATTTCTCTTTAATTAACTATTCTACCAGGATAAAACTAAATGAAGAAGAGTTGTCTTACATACCAGACCTGAATGACAGTACGGCCAAATTTTACTTGTGCTACTTACAGCATCGTTTGAATAATCTAAAAGTATTATGGTCTCAGTTTCTATGCTAAAGAACTGCCATGATTACAATCTACCTATTGACCAACACTTTATACTGTAGCAGCCCTTCTCCAGAACCCAGTAAATGTTTAGAAAAATACAAACAGCTGAAAATGATAATGTTGGGAAAATTCCTTTCCCCCTTCGGGAAATTAGATCTTGCAACTGAGAAGTAGAACTGTAGGGTGCTCTCACTCTATTGATTCATATCTATCTAGATCACAGTGACAGTAATGTGTCACTGATGAGCATTTGGTGCAATTTTGAAACAAGTAGAAATCCTGCTTGGTGTTTGTTGTTTTTATTAGCCTGAAGTGCAAAGATTTAGATACAATATGATTTTTTTCAGTAATAATTTCCCTAATGATTTCTGTAAAAAGTTTTTGTTGTGTTTTTTTTTTTTTTTCTCTTGAACTTTATGCAGCACATAGCATAGTCTCAGTCTAAATCCCAAGTTATTCCTTGAATGAAAAAGGTTTACAGACCAATATTTCTGTAATCAGAGGCTGGCAGTGGGCATTTTATCAGCTTATAAACTTAGGTAACTTAGGCAATACAAATACCATAGTGTTGTTTGGTTTTTTAATTTTTTTTTTTACATATGTAGGAGTAGAGAATACCTTAAATAAAACATTGAAAGCTAGGTTGTTGGGTCTGGGGTTTTTTTTGTTTATTTATTTATGAGTGCCCAGGTGTAGTTCTGGTCACCAGTCTATCGGATTCTGAAAGCAACCCATCTTGCAGAAATGTCAGGTGTTGTATAAATAACAGAATTATTTGCCGTTCTCGAAAACTAGAATAATTGCTTTCTTGTCTCTCTGATCGTGTTTTCTGTGCAAGGCAATCTTGTAAACTGCAAACACTTGTCTAGCCATAATCAAAAAAACTGTTTGAAAAAAAGGGCAGGTTGTGTATCAGCATCTTTGAATGTTGCTCTTTTATCTCACGATTTCTTCAGTTGCTTCCTTAAAAATTTTTACTTTTAGTTTTTTTAACGATCATTCTTCCCTATGAGTCTGACCCTGTCCTAATTGTTAGGACTAATGTTGTTACTTTTCTGCTTTAGGTAATCAAACACTGGACAGATGTATACCTGTGTTACCTAGAAATCAATGCCATTACTTTACATAAGATCAATATTGAGTGTATAGCAACAACAGTTAGTGCAATATGATGCTGCTGGATAGAAGCACAGTATAGAAAGGTGAAAAAAGGTTCTTCTTGTCTTCCCCTTGCTCTTCTCTTGAGAGAAAAGCAAGAAAAGTGGAGACATGGGAGTTTTTTAATCAACAAAATGTCCAAATCAAGCTTTTGAAGCCCAACAGAATGAAAGGAAGGATTTCATGTTGTGATTGCAGAGAAGTTGTATAGATGAGACCTGTATGACAGCAGAAAATTTAGAGTATGTGGCTGAGGTTAGAAAAAGAGCAATTTAGAAAGAAAGAAAAGATAAACCATTATTTCATTATATAAAAAGAAGGAAAATACCAACATGATATTAGAAATCTGTGTTGTAAACTGCTCTTTGTTTGAATAAATGAAGCTGTTCCGAGTTTCCTGCAGGGAATTTTTTCCTATAAGGCAATCATCCTCACAGATGCACAACAAACATCTAGTGGGAAAACTCTTTTATTACCGTCCAGGTTCCTGGTATAAGGTAGCATAGTTCAATGCTCAAGAGACAGGTGTTGGTGTCCAAAAGTTAAGCAAAAACTAGATATTAGCACACAACTCTGTACAAAATCTAATGTCTTCATGCAAGTAAAGTATTACTCCATCCTTTGCAAATGTCTGCTCTTGTGATTGAGATTCACTATTGCATTTCATATGACAATAGTTAAAAAGAGGAGCAATACCAAAGACGCATCTGAATCTAGGCTTTCTCAACAAAGTGACTCATTCTTTCTGCTATCATATGCATCATATATGATGAGTCAAAACTGCTTGTAGCTTTTAGGAGAAACTGAAATTACTGTGGAGACCAAGGACTACAAGAATGCATATATAGTTTATAATTTTGTAAAAAGTTTAAGTCAAAAATACAAATCCAAGACTTGAGAAAGACTGAAAATACACAAAATTTCAGACTTGAGATAAGTTGGAGAATCTGTATATAACTGCTTATGTCAAGGATGGAAAACCTAAATTGAGAGACAAGAATGAGTATGAAGAGTCAAAATTTGAGAAATGTATTCTTGTAGATGAGGAGCTTTCTTCACAGGTTTTTGGAATACAACACTGTGTATCTGCTTGTCAAGATGATGTAGACTGGTGGCCCACCACAGATGTCAGCAAAGTATGAGCACTCCAAATGGATGTGCCCTGAGAGTGCAGGCAGAAAAATTTTCATAGCAAAAAAGTGTACTGTAGAAAGTCTTATTAACTTCTCTCTCTGTTGGTCTGGTCTTAATAACAGCTATTTTAAGAAGCTGTTTGTAAGTACATGCTTTGTTATACTCATTTGCAGTCCTGGAAGGAAAAAAGAGGTGAAAAACGAAGGCAGTGGTTTTCAGAATAAGAGGCAGCATTCACACAAACGTAGTCTTACCAACCTTTTCTCTCTCTTGCACTGTGTATTGCGCAGTAATTTGGGGCTTACCATAATAACAGCTCAGAGACTAAATGCACTAAATGCAAATCTTGTTATGCAAGTATTGTAATTTTATAAGGCATGTGGTCAAATTCTTATGAATACATAATCAGTAGAAGCAAGGGTTAGCTAGAATAAATATATTTCCTTGTTTGAAATAAAAACCTTAATATTAGATTGGTTGTATTGTAATTTCATGACAGTTACTGCTTAAATTGCTGTGTGGATCTTTTTGAGTACAGATGATGTGCTTTGACAGCCAAAGGGATACATGGATAACAAAGTAAATGTTCTCCTAAGAATTGCCTCAGTTACTCAAATGTTTTTATAGTGCAAAATAATTTGCTTGGTTAAACCTGGGCAGAGTTGGAAATGTAGTGTAGCTAGGTTTCAGAAGATGAGTAGGTATCCAAGATGCATCTAACGTGCAAAGCTGGTGTCCAATGCAATTTGTCTGCAACATTACCCTACTGAAATTCTAGTACAACTCTTGAAGACTATTTTAAATTAATAGTAATGGAGTTCCTCTGTTTTGTAAGAGGCTATGCCATAGTTTTTAATTTAATGCAGAGCACCAAGTAGAGAAAAATGGCAGCTGGAAGTGATGACTACAGCTCTCTCTATATGTTTGCTTTGTTTTACTTTCAGCTCACGTCCTGAGAGAGAAAAAAATGCAGACTTTTTTCTCCAAGATTAGATTTCAAGCAGGAAATTCATGACTTGCTAAAAAGGGCTCTGGTTAGGTCACCATTACTGTAGATTCATGTCAACATTTGATCTATCAAATTTATTTGGACAAAAGATGATGAAAGTAAACTCTGAACTTGCAAAACCATGCTATTAGGAAGTGATTATATTAATTACACCATCAGATGTCATGTTTTGCTGTCAGGCTTCTGCTTCATTTATAATGGATAAATTAGATCAGCTTTGAGGATAATAGAAGCCTGTATAATGTGCAAGACTCCTGCTTTCTTTCTTTGCTGAAATTGAAATGTACATATCATATAAAGTACAGGATTGTAGAGAAAGAAAGGACCTTCATGTTATTCAAAGGGCCATGTGCTGTCCAGGAGAACAGGATTTATTCCTGATTTTTCTGCAACTAATGGTCCTGTTTGGGTCAGATTTATGATATGGGTAAGATGCAGCTGTACTGGCTGAAGCTGAATGCCTAAAATTGCTATTGAATATGTGGCAGGTGAGCATAAGACATACTGAAAGCAAAGAAAGAACAAAATTTCAAGGCTTAGCTGTTCAGCCGGGCAACCAGGTATGGGAAGTACCTGTTCTATAAACACTAGCCTAAAACATCAGTGCTTTGTTCTCTGGGTATAAATTGTTGATGAATTTTGCTTGTCTGTTCTCTGAAGATGAATAATAAATAAACAGAGCAAGTTTCCTTAACATATGTATGAGTTCCAGGTATGGTAAGAGAAAAGAAAAATACCCAACCCTCAACCCCCACACCCCCAAAACCCACCCACCTAACATTCAGTGCAGTGTTTAATACCTATTTTGAATGAGGACAGTACTGAAAAGCAACGTAACACTGCCTAATTATGTTCTCAATGTGGTGGTCATTCTGAGTAAAAGCAATACTTGATAATTTTACTATTGGGGTGCAAGTTTTTTTAAAAAATCTAATACTAAACCTTTTAGGTAGGAGGCTTAGTTTACCTCCATAAGTATAAATCTCATGAAATAGTTTAATATTCCTATTTAAAATGTTGTAATCATAACCCTTGCAAACTTGCTAATTGGTACCAATCAACTGATGTCTTAAAACTGTTTACTCATGAAAGTCTAATAAATGTTCAATTGCCAATACCTTGCAGCCTGCAATAAAGCTTTAATAAGGCTATGTACATTTAAGAAGTAGATGCACTTGATAAGATTTCTTTTTCACATACAGTATAAATTTTGCTGTAGCAGTAGACCTAGGCTAAGCATACATAAAAATTTATTAGTTCATGCACAGATCAAGGTACCTGAAACACAACCATTGCCCTGAGCACACATCAAATAAATTAAATAACACATGCCACATAAAAGAAGCTGGCCTAAATTCCTTTACAGGCTCTGTCTTCAGACAGTTCTGGATAACCTGGGGAAGCAGGGTGTAAGTGGGAAGTACTGATGCGTACTGAGGCGGGCAAGATGCAAAGGTGAATGCTACACCTAGTGAGGGACAGAGAAATGTCTTAATCCGCTGTTAGAATTAGTGCTAACTCACTTATAGTGCTTCAAGAACACATTTTCATCCACACTGGTGTCGACTGACATTGGTATCTGTCTCTTTTTTAATTCTGTTTATTTTTGAAACAATCTATAAGGGCTGTGTGGTCCTCTTCTGGTCAAGTTTGCAGATTTGCTGACTTCTTTCAAGGAGCATTTAGTTAAACAAGCTTCTTTTGGCTGGAAAATGCTAGGACTGTAACCATGAAAATTGATGCAATGATGCTTGACTACAAGTCCTATTATGCAATACCAAGATCTCAAACTTTTTTATCAGCAGATGTTCAGTATACCAGTGAGCTGAGGAAGAGGATTTTGGTACTGTTCTTTCAGCAAATACTCTGGCCATTTTGGAGAAGGGCAAACTATCAAACCCAGCACAGGAAGGAAAGAAAGTACAAAAATCTTGGTAAGTGAGCAGATTACAGAAACTGTTTCTCTTCCTTCTAATTTTCCTAAACTGTTTTTCTATTTTGATTTTTCATTTTTACTGGAAATTCTGGGAAGTGAAATATAGAAAAAAGGACCTGTTATCATTGATACAAACAGAACAAGTTTCATCTACAGATCAAAGTTGGAATGTTATTATTTCTCTGTATTTAAATATTATCTAAGTACACACAGACTTCAAAATGTTTGTGAAGAGGAAGCCTTTGATTAACAGAGAAAGCAGAAAATATGAGCCATTTTTTTTTCTTATATAATAATTTGTTTCCCCTCAAAAAGAATACCTTAAAAAATTATTTTAAATTCAGAATTTCTCCAGTTTAATATAGTTCATGGTATTCTTTCCATTATTAATCCATTTCAGTGAAATTTAATCTTTTTTTTAGTAAAGTGTCACCTTTTACCTTAGCTCTGTTGAACTGTATTTTTATCACATATATTCACTCAATTTCCATTTTTCAGTCACAAGCACAGTTCTATCAAGAAGTTTGTAACGTGCAGATTCCTCCATTCACCCATCACAGAAGTATTTATTCAACTGTATAGACTTTCTGTCTTCATGTATTGAATAGGAATGGATTTCTGAAGTCCTTTTCTGACATACAGTCTTGCTGTTTCATGCTCACCACTTGAACTTTTCCAGCAGTACCTACAATTCTTATTTGTTTGTAGCCATTTAAAATTCTCTATTCAGATATAGCCATTACCAATGAGGTTTTTCTTTTGTTTTGTTTTGTTTTTACTATTAAAACATGTTATTTCAATTGGGAATCAAGAATTAAAATTTATACTTTCTACACATACCTATTTCTCCACATACAGACCTTTGCTCCAATTTATTGCTTCCATTTACTTTAAAACCTGTTCAGTATTTTTCACTGGAAGAGTAGACCATAGGAATCATAGAAAAAAAAATAATACGTTTAATGGGATCTCAGCAGGTCATCTTTACCAACCCCCAGCTCAAACCATGGCTAACTTCAGAGTTAGGTCAGCTGTTCAGGAATGATCCAATTGAGCTTTGAAAGTCCTGCTGGGTAGACGTTTCAGAGTCTCTCTTGAGAACCCCTTCCTGTGCTTAACCTACATCACTGTGAAGAATTATGTCCTATTGGAATACCTCTGATTTATTTTTTGTAAAATTTATTTGCTATTCACAGTGGAGGTTAGTGAATCACTTTATCAGCGTTATCTTCTGCATATCCAGGAACTTCTCACGTTGAAGTCTTGAGAGTGAATTACAGTGAAGTCTGGGAATCAGCACACATGTAGAGAAAGTCTTCTGAATGAGTGCATCACTTGCTGCTACACATTGACCTACTAAAAGTTCCAAGGGTTTGCTAGGGGCAGTAATTGGAATTCATATTAATTTAATTGGGGTTTTCTTTGGAAAGACCTTTCTGACTTTGATAGAATTATACTCAAAATTGTATAAAGAGATTTTAGTAGTATCATAAACAACACCTGCAACACTTTCTACTTCTCATCTGCTGCTGCAACTCAGACTTTATCCTGTAAGTACCAAGGACATGCAGCTTTAACTGATGTGACTCTTTTTCAGAGATGCTGTGTTTCGTGCATGGGATTATGCTCCTCACTCCTGAAGAATGAGCTTGAATCACATTCATTTCATTGTTCTCATTGGGCAGCAGCCAGAGAGAGAAAGGAGGTGCTGTCTGTCTCTCTGGTTTTGAGTGTACTGCAAACAATAAAACAACTGCCAAGGTTCTGATAGTGGGCATTCTGCTCTGCAAGCAAGAGTGAAATTCCAGCAGGAGAAGCATTTTTAGGTAAGTCAATTTAACAACTGTGAAATTTCTGACATGGCACACATGAAGCCTGCGCTATTATTAGGTTAATTTTCTTGAATGTTAATGTGCAGATATTAATGTCAGTGGGCAGATGAAGATCTGATATGAATGAATTACTTCTGAATGACAGAGGGCTGCCATTTGGACATAAATCAAGACTGATCAAAGAGACAGTAAGTTTTTCTTAGTCTTAAGGGAATCCAAAAGGGAAGAGCACTGGATATCACTACCCATGCTCATGCTAAACAGTCTCCCAACAGAGTTGTAAAAAATGAAAACATCAGGGTAGAGCAGTGTGAATGAGTTACTGAGGCAGAGACCTCACTAGGGAAGGCATAAGTGAGGCTTTCCCTTCTATATTACCTGCAAATCTGCTACTCAAAGCTGAATTTTGCCAATTTTGCCCTTAAATATTCATAGGAAGTGATAAATACTGAATTTAATTGTAATTATTCTTAAGAAGAATATTTTTTTAAGGTTTGATAATTTATTTTTTACACCTATTACTACTCTTTTGCATTTGCTTCTTTGAGAAGATAACTCATTATCTAGATAAACTAGATATCTCATTAAGTAGATAACTCAGATAAAATGCTATTTAAATGAGATTATGATTATGAGATATGCAGTTGCTATCTGCTTGACCAGAACTAGAATGTCAGTTTTACTTTTTGCAATAAGACAAAGTAATTAGTGCTATTTTTACTGTCTTTGTGATGAAAAAATGAGTCTACCCTGGGAAAGGACATGATTCTTCTTTTTGGGAGTACAGTTATTGCACTTATTTGCAGAAAAGGATTGTTGCTGAACAAATGGCACCTCTGGCTACTGTGTAAAGCCAATAGCAATGGAGCTCTGAGTCACAGAATTTTCTTTACTGTTTTTATCAACTCCTTAATGGAAATGGCACAACAAGTTTTGAATGGAGTATTGTTTTGGGCTTGTTTCTCCCTTTGTAAGATTTTATCTCTGCCCTACTCAATGCTGGATGCTGATCTTTGTGAAGATTCACCTCTAGATCCAGACAAATTTGTGGATCAGAATTCAGCTTTGGAGCTGCAACACTAAGCCACGCTAGTTCTAGTGAAACTGAATAAATGATTTCTTTCATATATGTGAAATCCTGAAAATATCAGTAAGGATGAATTTAGCCCAGTGAAAATAATTTTATAGCTAATATTTTTTTCGGTTCTATAGGTCCCTGAGATTTTACTTATATATAAAGTTACTATAGAAATTGCCACGCATTTGTAGTGAAGAAATGGCATTTTCTTAAATTTTTTAGAGTTATGACAAGATTTTTTCTTACAAGAGAAAAAATGAAATTTGGTGGGAACGTGGTATTAATACATATATAGGTTTAATTGAGTTAAAACTTCTGTATCAAGACACCCAAGTTAATTAACTGATAATACATCTCAATAATTTTGGAAAGGCTTAGGATTTGACTGATATGGTGAATTTATTCAGAAGTAGATGTTAGATTTTTCGGTTTTCATACTATAACTTAGTAATAGATACATACACACACTGGTGGATAAATATGAATGAACTTTTAAAGTGGATTGCTAAACCATGTTTAATGACTGAATAATACTTTTCCCATGTAGAATTGAAACAACCTTAGTACACTTAAAATTTGTGATTTGGCTTGACTTAAAATGAGGCCACTTTAATTATGAAAAAAGGCATCTACAAAGGAAAGTCTAATGCAGATTAATTTATCCTCTACAATAATATTTTCAGTTAATTTGAATTATTTTTCGAGTATCGTAATGGAGTCAGCTACCCTATTGTGAAAGTCTTGTGCTTATGAAATACTGTTATTGAGTGGTGGTTCATTAGCTTGTTTTTAAATTTATGAAATGAAATACAAAAATATATATTTGCATATAAAAAAAAAGGCATAAAGATTCTAAATTCAAATTGTCAGCGTATTCAATGTAGATTAACTAAAAAATTCATTCCTGAATGGATGTTCAAGAACAATTAAAGAGGTCTGAAGTTTGTTCATACTAAGTGACTTCAGATGTAAGTAAACCTAAAGGCCATTTTAATTGTTAATGTAGCATCAAACATGATTTTAATGCAGTTTAAAGATGTAGTGATACTGCTTTTCCAGGTAGCAGTAAATAGCAGTTTGAGTGTTTCGTTTCCCATATTTGGTTAAAAACATGATTACAACTCAAAAAAATAAATACAGCCTCAGAATGGCAGCATTTGACATCACAATTTTCTGGTACTACGAGCGTTTATACACTGTCAGGTAAAGTATCAGGTTTTACAATCATATCTGTATGATGCTATACTAGCATATCCTGAAGGAAAGGAGTTGAGCTTTTTGATGGTTGAACATGAATTGCCTGTAAATATTGTCATTTATTGTTACTGCGTCACTAACACAATAAATGTGTTAGTCTGAGCCAAGAGTCAGATTTCTTCTCTTTGAATTCAGCCATATGAAATGTATGTGGAATGGTATCTTTGTATGGCTAAATATCAGTGGTAAAGCATCAGAATAAAACTGACTTCATTATTTCATAAAACTCTTGTAAAGGAGACACTAAGAACTCCCTGTAGCATGGACCTGATGCAAAAACTTTTGGAGGCTTATGTATGTCAACTGACTTAGTAATACTACCCTCATCATCAGTTGTCAAAGAGGTGACAGCTCCCAGTAGACCTCTTGTGTGTAATGAACTCTTGGCTGAAGTTTGATTTTCTGAATTGGGAAGTATATCTGTGAAGCTTGTTCCTTCCATACCTAGAAACCTTTTTATTTCTTCTCTGAATGCATTTCCCCCTCCACAGCCATTTTTTCACAAGGCAACAAAGTCTTCTGGCTCAGTTCTTCCTTTCCCTGTTTTATTTTTGATGCACATCTCTTTCAGTATTTGTGCTGCCTGTCAGAGTGCATTGTTCTGCTTTTGGTCATACCTTTACCAAAGAGAAGCACAGCATGGTGACATCTGAGCTGGTGCCAAGCAATGGGTTGACACAGTACAGTCCTGGAGGCTACTAGTACTGAATACCAAAAGGTGTATCTTCATGCTGATGTGACTATATTGCTTCTGATTTGAGGTTTCACAATTTGGACTTTCCCACACTGCACTCAACTAAAGATGTACCCTAACTCGTTAGCCTAACTGTTTTTTTGAATAATGGATTACCCTATCATAGTTTATTTTGCCCAGATTAAAAGAGGGATATTACAGCATGCCACAGTAGCCAAAGTACAGTTTTGCAGGGGTTGTTTGTTCACACTTTGTTTCCTACTTAAGCTTTGCCTTCAGTGAGGTAAAATATTCTAGGAAGAACACAAAACTGATGTTGCAAAATGATTAATTTTTCAGCTGCACTCCAGAGCTTCTAACTTATGGTTGAATCAGTTATCTTTTCATGAATTTGGGTCACTGATTTATGATGGTGACAAATGCTGGAGTTAAGTAATAAAATTGTGTGAAACTCTTAATAACATATGGGAAGGAAATTATACACCTTCATATGTCTCATCCTTTGAAAGGAAACATTTTTTTTTTTTTTTTTCTGCTTTCTGAAGCCTCTTCATTCAGACAGAAGATATATCTGTTACTGGGTTTTCCAAAACTCAATCATTCATTATATTTGTTGGACCTACATGGCAACATTAAACACTGCAACCCATAACAAGAAGATTAATTCAGTTTCTTAAACAGAACAGGTTAGTTAATTCCCTGAGAGGACTAATAAGGTTGTGCTTCTGGTATGACCGTGTTAGTTTCCTGACTGCGTAAAGAAGGTACCAACAATTGGACAAATGCAAAAACAGATCCTCTTGTAAAGCTGTATGATTCTGTAAAGTGCTAAATTTGCTAATTATCTGGTTAATTTAATGCTGGCACACTGTATTCAGAAAGTTACAAAATTAGTTTACCTGAGTGAATTAGATTTCATTCATATCAGCACTGACTCCTGTTCAAAAGAATCTGTTGACACTGCTTAGCGGCAAAGGAATTAATACTGTATTTCTGTGGAAACTTTGGATCAATCAATTTGTTTCCATGGACTACATTATCTGGCTTTTTCTGAAGGAGTAATCGAAGCCGTGGCAGAAACTCATTAGTTCACACTGACAGGCCTAAGAAAATATATCCTGGTTGGTTTTTCGTTAGTTCCAGTATCATTTTACAAAGGTAATTGAAATTTAGTAGTATTATATCAAAGTCCTATAACATTTAAGTCTTTATGCATCTATGACAATCAGATAAATTATATTTCATAAGAACTAAATTCTGCAGAATACCAGACCAAGAATAGGCACACATCTAGTATTTTTCAGACTGGCTAGATTTTTTTGTGCCTTGATTACTTTGATGAAGAACTGAATTTAGAGCAGTCCTTGATATTTTAAGTGCTGGATGCCTTTGAAAAATGCACCACAACATATTTAATTTTACTAATTTTGAGTAAGATCATAGTTTTCATTTATTCACTTAGCATAGTATAAAGAAATAAAACATTCCACCTTAAAACAACTGCGGTAACACAGCTCATTTCCTAAAGAGTCAGCTTGTACTAAATAACACACAATAAACATCAAAATGAAATATATTCTGATCAAAACTCATCTTCTGTCCTGTAGTAAACAGATGTTCACAATTTAATTTTGCTTATAAGATATTTCTCAAAAGGAGGAGGCTATTTTAGGATTTTAAATGAAGACAGAATTGCTGCCTAGGTTATGTTTTGTTATCACTGCAGCCTCAGTCTCTTGCTTCTGATGGCATTTTTTAAACTACAAGCATCGGTTTTAGTACTACTGCAGATGCTGCTTCAATTTACATGGAAACAGATGGAAACATAATATTTTAAGAAGTCCTCCTGTTTTTAGAAAGAGAGGGGTATTTTAATCTGAACAACTGTAATCCTGCATAAACATAAATTTAAATTAGAAAAAAAAATCTCAAAAACTTAACTAAAATAACTTATCAACTTTTAAGAAGCAAATATTATAACACAGTTTTCCTTCCCCATAGGTTAAAGAACAATGAAAACAATTTGCTTTTAGATGCTCTCACTCTGATTCATCTCTTTGCAAAATACATCACTCAGTATCACAAGTTTTTCTAATAATAAGTAAGAATTTATAAGATTCTACTGATATTAAATACACTCTTATATTCTCATTTTTGAAGCACGTTGGCCGCTGAATTTAACACATTTAACTCATCAGTATAAATAGCAAAATGCTCTGTGAAGCCTTTCAAATCCCATTGTTTTCCTTTTCTTCTTTTTTCTGATCCATGACTGTTTCCTTCAGTATGAGACATATAACTTTAATTTTAGTTAACTTTTGTTAAACTTTGTTTCTTTTGTGTCTCCAAACATAGAAGAATGTTTCCTTTTGTAGGTCTGAAGGATGATAACATAGTCTTGTAAGTGTGTTCATATGATTTAGTTATATGTAAGTATTGCAACATCCTTCTAGTTTCTCACTTTACTGTACTACTGTCCACTGCATCAAGATCTCCCATAGCAAATAATTTCATCTGCATATTTGTTTTATAATCTTTAAATTTCTGACAGCAGTATTTTTTTCTCGAATCTTTTTTCGAACATTTCATATTTTTATTATATTCTAGGAATTAAATAAAATGCGATTTCACTACTGTTCGTCTCCAGATTGCTATGACTGAATACTATTACAGCCAGCTTCATCTCCTGTTCATATCAAACAAGTTGGGCAATTCTCATATTGACCAAGATAATAATAACTTTACATTATAATCAGACTTATGAAAGTTTTGCTTCTAGAAAACACTGAGCATATGATTAGCTGTTTTTCCTAATGTGTTTACTGTGGTTATTCCCACAGTAAAATCCTAGATACTCATGGAAATACTTGAGCGAATGTCTTCATGTTTGACAACAGTAGATATTGTCATGAGACACGGATTACATTTGGAGATGTTAGACTCCAGTTTCATAATATATCATGTTTTTTCTGCATTACTTATCCATTAGTTTTCAAAGCAATAAAAAGTTTGATGTAAAAGGATAGAAAAAAAAGAGATCTGTTTTAAACTGCTAATTTTTAGCAAGTTTTTTGATAACAAGTTTTCATTCTAATGTTAGCCTCTTAGAATATTGCTTTTATAGTTGTATCTTATGATGGAGAAGACAGCTTTTGAACCACAGCTTGGATTGTAACAGCAAATATATAAACTCTGGAATAAAAAAAAGAAGTCAAATCTTAAATGGTCAGCACCATAAAATATGTCTTTGAAGTTGATGCTTCCAGAGAAGCTTCTTTAATCCCTTAGGAAAGAGAAAAGCTGCATATTGACACCATAAAGAAAATAAGAGCAACAACAATCTCCATGCTTGATAAGCAGAGTAGTATTTTGGAGATATCTAACTAGGATGTTTGCAATTCATTGTTAAAGAATAGCAGAAGAATTTTTTTTTTTTTTTTTTGGAGATATCTCATTGAGTTTGAACTTGCCATCTGACATTTTAATATGAAAATGGATATTCCTTTTCCTACATGGATGAATTTATCCAACTTACCACTGTAGTGCTATAAAATAAACAATACTTTATTGTTTCTATGTATCTTTGTATCTTAGATTACTTGCTTGTTTCATTATAGTAATAAGCACAATCTGTTCCTAGGAAAAAAAAAAAAAAAAAAAAAAGGGAAAGCAGCTATTCAGACTAAAACTAACATCCAGACTCTGGGCACATGACAGTTTAAGGGCAAATAATGTCTAAATATGGAACTACCCAGAGTGGTGACAACCATTATTACAAGAATCAGGCAAATTAACAATACCAGATTCATAGCTTCATTTCCTGAGGAAGGTAAAATGTGCTACTCAAACTATCCCAAGAAAACATTTTCTTTTGAAAATTGATTATACAAGTGTAAAGCTAACAGCCTTGATGCTGAAACTTGTTAACTAGAATTATATGATTGTGTCAAAATAAAGCTTTCTAAATATAATTTGAAATTACAGCTTTTCTTTTAGTCAAATGTAAGAATGTTGAGACTAGATTTTCTATAAGTCTATAGCAAATCTTCCGTAAATAGTCATAGATTTGATTAAAAATTGCACATTTTTATTGCTACTTTGGATTCTCTGAAATTTGCAAATGTATGGAATGTCATGGCTTATGTTGTTTTTTAATCATTTGGGAAAAATAGTGATGTTATTGGAATTGGATACTTCAGTGGAAAACATGAAGATAACTCAATGAAGATAATTGCAAGTCATCCTATTGGTATTTATGGACTTCAAGTCCACAAAAAATAAAAGTTTGAAATATCTCTGCTGGGAATTATTTTAAAGGGGTATTATTGTTATTATAAGTTAACAGATTTAGTGGTCTATTTTTATCATATTAAGAGGAAAATTTTCATTTATGATACAGTCTGAGAACTGTACCCAAACAAAGAATCATAGAATTGCATTATTCAGACCTGCTTAGGGTTATTCAATTGTCATAACACTAATTAGACCTGCCTGGCTACTTTTCTGCGGTAAATTAAACATACTAAAATGTATTGGAGAAAATTTTTAATGTGTTTAAAGGTATCCAAATTACTGTTAAATTTAGGTATAAATTTCTGTATACATTGTGGTGTCATATTTCAGATTACTTGCTTCTACCACAGAATGAAAGAGTCTTGCTTGTTTTTTACTCCTGAATTCACAGATTTTACATCTATTAATTTATTTGTTTAGTATAAAAGTTCAAGTCTAAATCAACTAAACTTTTGCAGATAAGAAAAGTAGACAAAATAACTAGTGGTTATATTTTGTTCTCAATGTTGAATTCAGTAGAAAGAAACATAGCTTAATGAAAAAAAGATAAAAAATACAAAAAGTACATCCACCAAAATGTCCTATTCTGCTGCAACAAGACTACATCAAATTGCTTTGCAGTTAAATGCTAAATAAGTATATTGAAAAAATGCCTCTAAAATGGTTAACCTAAAGAGCTGCAACGATATGCACTCAAACTGTTAGTATCTAAAGAAAAATGTTTCTCATTACAGGCATAATAATTTATCCAAAGTCAGGGTTCAGGCATTGAAAAAAAAAAAAAAAAGAGGATTTGAGGATTTTGACTATTTTTTTCATGAATTCATAAAAATACAGTTATAAGTCCTAAGAAGTTAACAGTTTACAAACATTTCTCAAGTGATTGTATTCAGCTAGGAGAGCAGAAATGAAATGAATTACAGAAATAATTTTTCAGAGGTTGTGAGTTCTTTTTTTGTTGTTGCAAAGAAATGTTGAAAAAACCCTGCAACAACCATAAGAGCAAAAATAACAGATGGGTTCTTACTGAACAAAGTATTACACTTTGGTATTAGTCCTAGTCTTTCATATAGACTGGCTGACTGTAACAGTAAATTAAGTAGTGTTTTCAGAAGTTTATCAGTAATTCATGTAAGACGTTTTGTCAGAGAAATGCTAGTTTCTCTCTCAGTTGAGAGAATGAAACCTTGAATTAAAATAGTGTATCTGGGGCCTTAAATACTACAGGAAAACCATGAAAATACAAGAATATTTCTACTACATGCACAAGTTGGAAGGCAAACACTTGACTGTCAACTTGATTGTTTCTTGACAGCAGTGGAAATAGATCAGGAATATAATCTCTATATAAAAGTATACCATAATCTTATGGTTTGAAGCCTGACTAAATATAATTTGCATCTGATATTACCACTGTTAACTTTTGAGTACAAAACTCTGTCCATTAGTTGAAGAAACGATGAGAATGAATATTTGCTCTTAGGTAATTGCTGATTTTATATACTGCATAATGCAACAATTTTTGATGCACATAAATCATCTTTTAATCTTGCAGGTTCTAGATATAGAATGGCCTAATCATCTTCTACCATCTGCAATTGAGAGGGATTACTCTATATTTTTTTTTAAGTGCAGGGTCTTTAACTCTTTAAGAAAGAATGAAATTAAAATCTTTCATTAACTGGGCTTACTCTTTACTGCAATATGAACAAAGTGACTGAAACAAGTGGAACATACTTCAGCCATAAAAGTGAATGTTAGCCCTTATCAGAAAATAATAATACCAAAGTTGGGAAAAAAAGGAAGAGAGGTGAAGGTGTTTCAGTCAGTGAATTCACTGTTATTTGATTAGCCATTTTTGGGGGGTGGAAGGGGAAATTGAGTTATGGGAAATTCCAGGCATTAATGTCAAACAGAAGCTTGAAAATAGCTGGTCCTGGACTGTCTGTCTGAGGAATAATATTGTCTTTTAGAATCTTGCTTGTACTAGGAAACAGAATAATGTTCTATCTTCAGTCCTAACTTATCTCTCCTACTCTAAATATATGTCAGGCTTTATGTCCATTCGTATCCAAACTGGTCCTTTTGTAAGCAGACTTTCCTTTTACAAGCTATTCTGAATAGATTTAAGAAATCTGCTGGTCTGTGGTTTCCTTTAAGGTTCAACTTCAAATTTCAGTTAAATTTTCCTCTCCATGTAAAGAATACTATTAGTTGAGTTACAAATAGAAGTATGCACATGTTGTCAAATTGATAGCAAATATTTAAATAATATGTTGAGACATGTTCATCAATGAGTAGGAAAAGGACAAGAACATATGCCATGCTAAGGGAAATGGCGTATTCCTGTAAAATACTAAAAACTACCAAATAGGTATATATGAGCCTTTTTTTACATCAGTGTTGCATACGGTAAGACTTTAACTGGGGCACAGAAGAATTAGGCTAAACTTAGGCTAAAACTAAAAAAAATCCTGATACCTTTCTGTTTAAAAAAAACAAGAGCTGAAGGTAGTGCTTGTGCTTCTCTGCTGCTCTGTTACAAGTGTCATGGTTTCAGATGGGCAGAACTCTACTGTTTAAAAAAAACATACTAGACTTTGATCTGGTCATGCATTTGTTCTCAGTGGTCATTATTTACAACTCAGTAAAATTACATATTGAAACCACCTAGAAAAGAACCACAAGCACTAGAAATTAGGAAAAAAAAGTCAGGGATATATGCCCTCAAAAACTGATTATTGAAAACTGTCTGCAACAATTGCTCCATGTGTTTGCCCTTGCTGGTACCCTTCAAGCACGGAGGCATGCTAAAACTCTCAAATTCAAGAGGCATATGCTTCAAAAACCATATAACTCTGAAAGATTAGGAATTTTTATCCTCTCAGTTCCTTCAAAAAGCATATAACTATGAAAGATTAGGAATTTTTATCTTAGTTTCTTTAAAAGGAGCTGATTAGACTATTTATTTGTTGTACTTCAGCTCAAGCTCAGTATCAGCATTGACTGTCTGGAAAGGCAAGCCATACGAGCAGACAAGCATTTTTCTTTTTTCTATGACAACCTGGTACTTAACTTTATGTATCAAATCTTTATCGGCTAGAAATCAGCAGGGTCCCATTACAATCTGCGGAACTATACTCCTTTTCAGTAATTAAAGTTCTGAGACCATACAGAAAAGCACACAAAATTCAGAGGTCTTTAATTGGAGTTTCTTTTCTATTATTATTTTCTTTCAGGTGCAAAGGGCACTGCTCCACAATCAGTTTTCTTTTAAAACTTTAGCTTCATTTCAGTCTTTTATGCCTTGCTAGAAACATATTTATTACATAGTATAAATGAAATAACATCTCCAGGATTTCTCTTCCTCCAAATTTTAAATGTTGCAATAAAGCAAGTTTCTTATAGTGTTGCTAGACATTTGTATGTCTACTACATAAAGTTCTATTGCACTCTCAAGATGTGATGTACACATTTTTTCCTCTTAACAGTCATCTACATTTCTGTTACTATAGTCCTTGTCACAGTTACTCATCTATTGTACTTTTTCTGTGCATCACCAATTACTAAAGCTAAGTGTGTAAGTTAAAATCAGTAAGCAATGTATTAATTTGCCATAGCTGTCTCACATTGCTCAGTAGTTTGATGAGCAATCAAGTAAGTAATTACTAACTATTTTCTCACGAATAACTCATTCTCAGCCTTGGCATTTGTTTATAGAAGCTCCTATTCTTATCTCACAAGAAAAAAAATTTCCGCTGCTGGAGTTTTGTCCTTCTACCTATAGGCTGGATGATTTTTCTTTTCCTCACATATAACCTTTAAAACCTAGATCAAGTTACATGATTAAAATATATTACATGGATATGTACAGAAATGGAAAAAAAAAACACCAAAAAACAACCCAAACCCACCTAATTTACTTATCTTTTTGCTGATGTTTATCTCCATCTCCATGTCTGATGCAGAAAGAAAATATACTAAAAATGTGACTAAACACTTACTCTTTATGAGAAACACTTCTAACTTCTGATTCATCATGTAAAGATAACTGCAGGAAAAAAGAAAATTATCCTCTAACCATTTGACTTCACTGAGTACAGAAGACAACTGAGAACTATGTTCTTTCAACACGTTTGAAGTGAAAAAGACAGTATCACTTAACTTTCAATGCTGAATGTATCCTTGTCTGCTTGTCTGTCTATCTGTTTTATTTACTACTACTGCTGTACTCAAGTATTCTGGACACAGATTAGTCACATAAGGAAGGAGAGGGACAGTGGACCCACATAAAGTCATTGGTCACATAGTAACAAATACCCTTATGACTGATAGACATCAATTCTTGAAGGCAGAAAGAAACTTCCATGACACACCAGTAGAGTAGCTAGTAATCTTGGTATATCTTGGTATTGTGTATGTTTGGAATGGGAATAGCATTGTATTGCTGTCGCATTGTGCTCCTGCAAGATGAAAGCAGTAAGGGTTGAAGTATTGTTCCTTTCAGAATCGAGCTGTCATTCCTGAGCTCTTTGATTTCAAATGCTTACTGTGACAAATAAAAATATGTGATTTTTTTCATTTTTGACATACAAGACATTGAGTGGGATTTTACGAAAGTAGTCAACAAATAGCTACTACATGATACCTGAAAAAAACTTGGAAAATAATATGACCAAGATCCTGTTGTCTATCGGGAGAGTTCATAAGTGTTATGCCAGTCAAACATAATCTTAAGGCATATAAAAAATGAATAGTAACTGTATCTGCACTTTTACCTGTGATGTTCATTAAGATTCAAACTCAAGATATATATATGAGAACTAGTTGGTTGATCCATACTTTAATTACTATCCATTGCAATAGTTAAATAGTTTTAAGCATGCTGGCAAACAAGCTTAATTGATTTTGCAGTGTTGAACCCAGAGAAAAAACACTGCAACAGTGTTAGTCTATTTAGTTTCTTCTTTTGAATGTAATCAGGAAATAATACCAAATTTTCACACCGTACTTCATGTCCTTTTCCTCAGCCATTTTCACACATCTGAAATAAAGTACTATTCAGATACTAATGATGCAAGAGAAACAGATAATCTCTTCACATTCACAAACTTCAATGAGTCCCATTGATTAGGTAATGCTGATAAATATTTCTATCAGAGCAAAAGTGCCAACATTTCCCTTTCTTATGGTATTACTCCCTTTTAAATTTTTTTCTATTACAATATTATCACAATACAAGGTCCTTCTTAAATATATCCTTATGTATTATCTGCAGTAGAGTGCAATACTATGACCCCAAATGGAAGTTAAATATGTGGATTTGAAAAATAAACTCTGTTAAAGAGAATGTTTATTTCAAATTGTTCTATATAGGAATAGAATTTATTTTTCCAGACATTTTCAAAATGTCAATGTTTAAAAATTGATATTTAAATGTTTGTGTTTCATATTTCTGTATATAAGGTGAATAAGTGAGTTGTAGAATACAGCAGGTGGAAAATTACTTTTCTTTAGCAACTCAACTTTAAAGTGAAAATCCAGGCTTTTTAAAATTCTCCTTTTTCAAGTTACCTCAATAACTCAGAAGATTAAAATAAAAATAAAGTAAACAATATTTCACTGTAGCATCTTAATATTTTAATTTAAATGTATTTTAAAAAAATACTGTTACCTTTACACTACCACTACAAAGATGGATAAGTACATTCAGAATAACTCAAAATTAATCAAAAAAATTCTATGATGAAACTTTCTCATATAGCATGAGATTGTGCTTTTTGAAGCAAAAAGTCCTTTATAGTCCTTTATTTCTGACAACCCTTTGAAAAAACTGAGTGCTCAGGCATTTTATTTTGACAATTTTGCAGGTGATTTCATAATGTTAAAATGTTGACCTTTAATTGATGTCAAGACTTCCAATTATTGGTAGAGGGTCACAAATTGTTCACTACCAGTGTTTGTTCCTTGGCTCATACAGCTGAAGCTAGGAAATTGCCTGGTTTGCCAATTAGAGTTGTTAATATGACAGAAAAAAATGAACAGAACAAAGACACTCTACATGTGATTATAGGTGGTAGATAACACTGCCTGCATATAAGGCTGTGCAATGCTTCCAAGTGCAGCTGAAAAGGATTGCAGTTTTAAGACTAAGCATAGAAAAAAGTGTATTTGTTCTCCTACTGTGAAAAGTGATGTCTTTTTTTCTGTACCACGGCAGTCCAGGGAAACCTGAAATCTTGCCAGAAGCTGGCCTTTGCATCTTTTGCTAACCTAGTTAAAGCCCAATCATCATTAGTCAAATCTTCCATTATAAGCAGAGTGCAGATCACCATCCTGAATGACTTCCTGGACCTTATTAGTTTAAATCTCAGATGGCTCTGTCCATACTGACCCCATGCCAACTTCTCTCAGCTGACAATGTTAAAAAGTCCAAACAGCCCAATGTTCTCTGAGAACACAGGGAGGGAGGGAGGGAGGGAGGGAAGGGATTGAGATGTGCTGCAGTGTCTAGCATGGAAGAAAAGGAGAAGGACTAACTGTCTCAGGACAGACTGCATGCAAGAACTTGAGTGGCCAAAAGAAGAGAAGAAAAGAATGGGTTTCTCTCAAAAGCAGGCTGCATTGATGAGTCCACAACATGTTCGCAAGAGAACTGAACCACCACTGTCTTTTGCAGTGCCCCTATTCCCCATCCTCCTCTGGAGCTGTCACCAGCATAAATGTGGCCCAAGTACTCCCTTCTGAGCTGCCACAGAGCCCTGTGTGTTCTCGTATGCTTTATATTAGAAATCCAGACTGTTTATTCTCATGTTTCATGGTCAGCTATTCCTTCTCTTGAGCTATTCTCATTAAGGCTCTAGGTATTCAAGTTAATTTCTATTGCAAGGGGGCTCTGAGCCTTGTTTGTCTGCTCCCAGCAAATGTCTGTGAATCAATTGGGAGGGTGCTTTCTAGGCAAGATGGGCTGGAGGGCAGCACCTTTGAAGCCAGGTATGTGACTGTGACCTCCTGGGGAGCTTTCTTCAAGACCTGTAGGTCATAGAGGGTAGCATAGGTTGACACAAATGAGAGCATCCAGGCCTCCCACAGGAAGTGTGTGCAAGTGGCAAAACCGCGGTATCAGAAGTGGGGAACTAACCTTTGTCTGTGAGGGAAGGGACATTTGCCATCACTCTGTGTATGTATGAGATTAGTACTTTCTGAGAATAATTATAGAAGTGTGCTTGGCAATTTGTAGGTATTTATTAACACTTTAAAAGTCCCTAGGACCATTGTTTTTCTTTTGCAATGCTGATCCCGATTCATCGACTGTAGGTTAATTAAATATCATTAAGAAATCAATAACACACTTCATGCTCCATTTGATTTAAACTGCATAAGCTGACCAGTTTTCCCATGATCAGAATTTCCTATGTGTCCTTAGCACCAGTCCAAAAGTCAGGTAACAACTTAGTTTGACAGTAGCAAGGTGAATATTCCTAGCAAATCACATTGCTTTGATACTAGATATTTTGATGCTAATTCATGGAAATTTTTTTTGTCAGACAGCTTTTCCTAAAACATGGGAAATAACACACCAATAAGCATCTTAAAAGAACATTAATCAAAATTGCAAAGCCAAACACTCAAAATACAACATCTAAAAAAGCAACATGAGATCACACATTTTAAACATTAAAATGCCAATGATAAAGACTTAATAAGTGACATACAGGCAATTACTTTCAGCATTTTCTAGCATAAGGATGATGATTTTACCTCTTAGCAGTATTCTTCTTACAGGAAGGATTCAATTTCTTTATGGGTATTAATTGACATGTTGAAAACCTCTGTTATAACCTGGAATAAAAAAAAATAAAAATCCTGTCTGCTTTTTTAGCATGCCTAGTACTCCACTCAGCCTCTGAAAAATCATTTCACTTGCAGAATTGGGGTCCAAATCTTGCTTCCAAATAAAAATAATTTCATTTAATGTAGAAACAGAGATATTTCTGCCAATGTTGTCTACCAAATATCACCACTTTTTCTTTTGAAACTTCTGTGCCTCATCTAGGAATACCCCATATATTTTTACACTTGTCTAATGAAAGTGTGACTTTCTCATCATCTTTCTTTACTGTACAGCCCTCTTGCAATATGCTGATGAACATGATCAACATGATTGCATGATCAGAAGGAGGGTGGATGAAGATACTCTCAATAAATTATTCTTATTAAGTCCAGGAATCAGCTGCTTAATAATGAAAATCTACAGACTATGGAAATGTGGGGTAGTTTACATAATAAAATAAATCAGAGACTTAAGAGCCTATAAAGTTTGTTCTAATTTCTTGAGAGTAATAAAAGGAAAAAGTGCAGTAATAAACTAAACGTATGATGATTAAGCAACTTTGGACTGAACAAGTTATCTTTGTAATAACTTACATTATTCACATTTTGCTTTGTAGCATATTTATTTGAATTTTTATGACACTGCATAATCATGCAGGAGAAATTGAATCACTGGACCCACTCACATGAAATCTAAGCTCAAGTACAAATATAATTACATAGCTGACTGTTGCAATTATATGGTCATTATCTCAAGAAGAAAATATTATAAAACTTTAATAACTTTCATACTATTTCTCTTCATTCAAAAACATTTAAGTAAACAGATTATGTGAGATACTTGTACAGAATTCACTTATCCCACAGAAATGTTGTTCTCAAAATTTGACAGCAAGTACAGAAAATAAATGGAAATCTGTCATAACTGTGATTAAAATCATGCATTTCATTTGCTGTTGGATACTTCAGGTAAAAGTACAAAAATAAGATGTTGATATTACTAACATTAATATCTATTTCGCTCCACTCAAACTCTTTCTCCTCTTCCATCTGACTATCTGACTTCCATTTGTGACTATACAGTGACACTTCTGCTTTCTTTTCAGGAAAAGACCTGAAGACCCTAATTGCTATTTTACTACTGAAATAGCTACATTTAAATTTAAAAGAATGAAATTACAACCATGAAGTTGTTGATCCTCCTTTTCCAGGAAATAGCAGATTATATAAAATGAAACTTCATTTCTTCCTTATACTTTTGGAGTATGGGTTTATTTTCATTAATTACCCAAAACTTATATTCAGTGTTAACATAGAGAGAGATTTATGCAGTCAGTCACTACTTCTCCTGTTTCTATCCTTATTATGAAAATATGAAGCTCATAGAATGATCATTGACATTGAAACATCCTGTGTTTCCACGTAGATTCCTTTGAAAGATATTTTCTGTGTGATTTCCTGTTACCTGTAAAAAACACTTCTTTTTTCAGCTGCATAAAAATCTTCCCCTCTATTCCATATTATGCAAGTGGAAACATGGCTTAGCAGAGGTATTTCTAAAACACATTATTTTTGCTCAAGAGCTTTGAGTCTTGAAAATAACTTGAGTCCTAAGAGACATCTTCACTTGTCTGCATTACCTCTTCCGTGACTCTATAGAGGCAGAAAACTAGTTCATAAAAAGATGAAGTGATGCGGCAACAGCTCTAAAGCAAGCTTCATGGGGAATATAACTCAGATTCCTGCAAGTCTCAGTCAGTGTAAGCACAGAGTAATATTTTCAGCATGTATTCATAGCAGGTGGAAAATAATGCCTCTAATGGTTTCCCAAAATGAAGCATCATTTATATTCCCCATTATTTTGAATATTGTCCTGTTTTGAGTATTAACTATAAACACTGTCTGAAAAACATACTGTTAATTTCAGAGGGTACAGTCAGAGACACTTAGCTGAAAAGTAAAATTACTCAAAAAAAAATTAGTTCTGTTCTATCTCAAATATTTACATTGTGAGGGGCATTGCTAGAAAGCTCCTTTTCATGTCTTTGAAGATTATTTTCACTGTTTTTAACATTTTACATCACTTGCTTTGTTTCACTTACACTATATTGTTTTTATATAAATATCTCATTCATTGTTATCAGACAAGAAACCCTTTAAAACTATTTTTAAGATAAAAGAAAAATAGTATTTCATAATGTTAATTGGACATTTTTATTACTTCAACTTGTAAAGAGATGAAAACCCACTATCTCCAGTGAATTCAAGAACTTACTGCATACTTTCATAAGAGCGGATTTATTCTTTCTATTGGGATTTACATAACTGGTATAATTACCTGCTTTGCTTTTGTGGCATTTTATAAAGGAAATAAAACATCTTTTATCTTTGAAGACAAAGAACAAGTAGACAAAGCATTATTTCACTCCTTTTAAACTTTTCTAAGTAAAGATAAAAAGCTATTAGACAAAATTTTAATCAATTGCCACATTTCATAATTGAAAAATGAAGATGCAGAGGAGGGAAGTGGACTCTGTTCCCAATTATTGTGTTCTGGATTACTTTCTCTTTTGCAATATAAATTTTCTACCAGTCACTAATAAACAATATTATTTAAATGTCTTGCTATTAAAATAATTGGCAAAGAATTAACATTTCTTTTAGACAATAACAATTGAAATGCGAAATATTGGCTTACATACCAACAGAAATAAGTTATATAACAAGCAAAATGGCACAATGGAAAGTACTTTTTATCATCACAACTTCTACCAGTTTTCAAAAGAGCATTAAAACTAAAAAACACAGATCAACTTCTGAGGTACGTCTTCTTTGAAGAGAACCATTAATGATTAAAGACAATACAGAAAAAAATTATGTGATGCATGACCTCGATATTTTTTTTTCTGAGAAATTCACATATGGGTATGTAAATCCATGGTAAATGGTTAAATTGCACGTAGCAAACACTGGACTAAAGGAGCAAATAGAGAGTAAGGCTTTTCAGAATATTTCAGTAGTGCTAGGGAATTAAAGACTCTTAAGCACTTAATGGTGTGAAATATGCTATTAAAAAGTACCAAACAATGTAGTAATTTTTTTCCTATTTTCAGCTATAATGATGGGTTACATCTAGATCAAAACATTTCACAAGTAAATTAATTCAGATCCATTAAATGAAAGAAATTGACCTTGTAAAGTTGTGATAGTCAGAGGATCCTTATGTCAGAAGATGTCTGACATGGATTACACAGATTAATATTCTGTGTTTTAAAGGAAATCAAACTATATAGCATTGTGAGCATAATAATTCCTAAATTTAAAATGAAAACAGTTTCATTGGACAATTCCTAAACAAAAATCTATGAAAACTAGTGGTCTAGTCTCAACAAGCATTGAAAACAACTAAAAGTCATTATCTGATAGTCATTCAGTGAGTTATGAGAAATGAGTTGTCTCTGTAGCTTTTTAATTAATGTATGCAGGTGTAAAGAAAAGCATTAAGATTTGAATTAAGATTTGGGGGAGGGGAAAAATTTTCTGTCAAACAGAATTTACTAAGATACAATTTTCACCTCTCCATGTCAGAGCAAAGCAAGTTTCTTTAAAATGAAGAGCAGCTTATGTGTCATTGTCAAAAAGCCAATTGCTCTTGTCAAAAAACAGACATTGAAGTACAAGTATCTGACACCAGATACAACTTTAAATGGAGTGACCTGTACAGAGAATTAAAAGTGCCATCTGTGCCTCCTAATTTTCTGTTAGGTGTGAATTCCACATCACATTTCATCGTCACTGTAATGATAGATGCTAAATGCTTAAAGATTATAAATAAATTATTTGCCTTCCTTCATATTTTTAAAAGAGAAATAAATATAACCTACTTAAAAGCAGTGGGGAACATAAGGACAATTTGTGGGTTTACAACTTTTCTTGAATGCTTTTAAGAAGATATTTTCTGGAATCAGGACTTAGATTTTGAAGTAACAAGGACTACTTGAATTCTTTGAAGGGAAGGTTTTTCTCTGCTGTTCTGCTTTGATACCCCAGCACTCTCCAACGCATACAGTTTATTTCACTAAAACAAAGCAATCAGCCAGTTTCTGGAGTGCGGAAGTTCAGCTGTAGGCAAAGAGGTGGCTGCTGGAACCTGATCCTTATGGGAAGTGTGGACATGAGTGTCACCACAATTTTCTCCTTTCTTGAAGTAGCCATGCAGCAGGATCTGCTCTACCACATGATGGCCATCCTCAGTCCAACAGGGTATGAAAGCAAAGTTAAGCATTCCTGGGAACAACCCTAATTATACACCCAACGTGTTTTCATCCGTCATTGAGATGACACAGAGAAAAGACCAAGAGAGGCCTCAGGATCCCTTACATATGGATTGATAGCCCAGGAAATATCTGAGCAGCTGTTTTCTGCCAGATCAGCACTGAGCAATGACACTTGAAAGTGACAATGTTTGGTTGGCCAAGGTGCATAAGCCCACAGTTCAAGCTGGTGATCTGCATCTCTGTCAGCCTGACCTGCCCCACACCTTTGAATGTAGAAAGATGAAAGAGTTGTAGACCTCTGCAGTCCTGGATCAGAAAAAGTTTCCATACAATGCCCAGAAAATCCAAAGCCTTGTCCATATCTCAGAAACCTCAGGTTCAGCCTTTTCCACATGTCTCACTAGCTCCATCAGGTAGGGGCTCCTCAGGGGGTGTGGGGGGTAGTGGATGTAGCATAACAGTAGACTGAGCATGGGTTTTGCATCTTGCTTTGGTTACAATAGCTTCAGGAAGGGGGGAACACAAGCAGTGATTTGTGCCAATGGTCAGCCTTTGGCAGCAAGAAAAGTAGCTCCATAAAGCCACAGCTTTTGATGGTGAGGAGAAGTTTCCAGAGTCACCTCTCCCACCGCTACTTCACATGATGGGGTAAGAGTATACCCACTGGCAAAGTATGCTTTCTAGGCACGCAGAAGGTTTCATTCTAACATACAGCTTGATTCCAAAGTACTCTCTCCTATGAATGGAACATTCAAAATCCATTTCACGTCCCTTTGGACAAACACTGTATAGCAGCTTTTTCATTTACAGAAGTACTGAGTCATTCATGTCAGTGACCTAGATAGAAAATGCACCCAATCTTCTCCCTTGTGACTTGTCAGATATCAGACAACAGGACTGCTCCTGTCTTCAGTTATCTGTGTAACTGTAAATATATATCTATTGTTCTTGGAAAAAAGTTTTTAAACGTTTTAAAGAAAATAGACTCACCAGCATTTTGATGATTTTTCTTTGATGGATTTATAATTGCCCAAAATAACAGCACACTATTGTACTTGAATATGGTCATTCCATGTTTTTTTCCCTGAAGACCATTAAAATGAATTTGTTTCCCACAGCTCTTTGCAGAAAGCTGCCCTAAAATTTTGCTTTAGAACAGAAACCAACTGAAATATAATTAAAATCCATTGTTAAACACTGCCACTTTTATAACTATGATATGGTTATGTAACTGAACCACTCATTCCTAATCTATTTTTTATATATGCCATTTTTTTATATTCATTGGATTTTTTTGTGAAATCGGATATTCTATACGATATCTATTTACGGTGAAAGTATTCACAAAATCACCTCTTTACTCCAGAATCACCTCTTTACTCCTCATAAGTGCTGAGGCTTCCTAAATGTAACAGCCATCCACTTTCTCAGAACAGAGACGGCTGGAGTTCAGACACTGATGAGGAGGTGGGACCCTTCAGGGGAACAGCAAGTGCTGCTGATGCTCTCCATCCTCCTCAGCTTCCAAGCCAATGTCACTGCCAAAAATGACCATAACCTATATATGCTTATAAATTAGCCAGGACTCAAATGCAGGCAAGGACAGAGTAATCTTTTCAGGAACACCATTAATGACTGAACCCCACTGGCTTGAGAGGTGTACTTTGCCTTAGGTGGCTTCACCTTTTGTATTGTAAAGGCCTTTGATCTGCAGTTCCATGGGCTGCTTCCCAGGTTCAGCTCCTTACCCCTCTCCCAGGCTGCCAGGGAAGTGTTTCCTAGAGCCTCAGTGGCAGTTTTTTCTCCTCCTGTTCCCATGTAATTGCTTTCATGAGGTTACTACTATGGCCTTGCACTTGCGGAACCCAACAGTGTTGTTATGATAGAACTCATGAGCAATGACTGTCGCTAGTCAGTCCTTCCTTCCCACTTTTTCTTAGCCCTTGGTTGTAGCTTTTGGTTTAGTTTAGGGTGAATATAATCATTGAGACCTTAACAGCCCAACAGCATGCAGAAACTGCGCTTGATTTAAGCATGCTCCAGTCAGCAATAACGGCATCTCCCGCCTCCCCCTCCCTCTCTCCCTATTCTTCTCTCTCCTCCCTCTTTCCCTCTCTCCCTCACTTCTTGTTTTTAATTTTCCACGAACATAACTTCCCTGTTAATAAATCTTCATGTATGTGAACTTGTCTCAAGCCCCTTTGTTTAACCATGAGTCAGTATCAAGCGCCAAAATGGCATTAAATTTAACTTGGCTAACTTGCCATATGTTAATTAAGTCAATAAATTTGTATACAGACATGGTGAATTGCTTCAGATGCTTTGTGTTATTCCAAATGATAGTAAACAATAATTGATCCCATCAATGCATGAAATGCATGAATGTTGGAATATTTAGTGTATCTTTTAAATGCTTGAAGGGTAGATTATGCCATATGACACAAATGGACATTGAATGGTGTTATTGGGCACTCCAAGAAAAACTGTAAGATATTATATTGCAAATAATATTTTATCATACTTCTGCTTTCCTGGATTAATATTTTAATTACACATGCAGAAAGTTATGAGAATATTGAGAAGCTTAGATAATAAAATGCTTTGCTATTTCAGGAATAGAAATAAATTTAAGATACTACTTTAAGTATAGAGTGTAACACAAGTTTTCAGTTAATGGTATAATAAATCTTATAATGTTAATTTCTTCAATTAACGTGTGCAGAGGAGGTAATGAAACTTTTATTTTATTTAATTTAATTAAATATTTAACTATTTAATTTATTTAAATATTTAATTAAAAAAATTTAACTGGGGTTTTTTAAGACATTTTTGAGTTTGTGATGAGTTAAAACATTTTGTGATACTTGCAAAGAGGAATTAATGCAACCCTCTTGTGGTTAGATTTTAAGTTTGTAAATGTTATGTTTAACTTGATAGAAAAAGTTTCAAGTATACTGAATGATACATGAACTACACCGTTTATTTAAAAAATGGAAATCACACTTTAGGGGAGAAAACAAAATTTGCATGACAGTTTGTGTGCCTGTTTTTCTGATAAGGAATCTGACACCTCACCTTATTTCTGCCAAAGCAGTGAGCTTGACATATGCATACGTCATATGGCAGATGGTGTATGGAATAAAAATTTAGCTGACCACTCTTTATCTAGTGATCAACAACATTTCAACTGACAGTTGCTTTAACTCTCATGAAAGATTATGCTCGTCATCCTCAGTTGACCCAAACATATTTCTATAAATTAATGGTCATGTTTAGGCACCAGAATTTCTACTCCTTCAAGTATTGTATTTATTGAGTTAAAAAATAAGTTTCTACTATCAAACATTTCCTGTAAAGGTAAGTGAAAAATAATATTTTCAATCTTTCAGTTTGAAAGTCATGCATTGCTCCCTGCCTGGTGTCACCTGCCCTGTGTTTGCAAGTCCTGGCTCTGTAGTGCCCAGCTGTGAAGTTCTGAGAACCAAACCTCTCAGCTCAGTGTAGCAGTTTTCTTTCAGACCAACATACCATGAAAGCAGGGCCCCTGGAGCCAGGCAGCTGAAGAGTGCTACTGCCCCAAAAGCACTCCATATTGAGGGCAACGAGGAACCCAGCAGCTGCTCACGTTTCCCAAGGGTCATTGGAAAACTGTGATATTTTTCCCTTTATTAACTTCTTCATCCTAACACCTCCGTCTACAAGAGTCCTATCTGCTTCAATTTCTTTTTGGCTACTACCATAATTGAAGCTTTCCGTGCACACCTGGCTACTCATTGTGCTTTCAGCAACAACAGGAGCTTTGCCAGCTGATGCCCACACTGCAATCCAGCCATATGAAGCTACTGGAGATTTACCTGGTCTGGATTTACATTAAACAGCTCTGACATCAGACAGGACTAACTTACAGAGTTGAATGGTTGTTACTAAAGTGTGGAAATCTGCCCTAAACACATTTCAGAGGTTTTTACACTGGACTTGCTCTAGTCTCATGTGCTGAGTGCTGATGAGCATTTGGAGCTCATTAGGAGGATCAGAAAATTTGAATCGAAATTGAATTTCCTAACTGATCTAGGATATTCATGTTGATCCATCAGCATCAATATTCTGTGCTTGGGCTGGGAACATGCCTATGTAAGTGCTCTGTTGTAGGCAGCATGCTAAAGTGCTAAGTAACTTTTGCCACATGTTTATGCACTGTGGTTATGATTATTATTCTTATTTTACAGACTGCAACTGTTAAGGACAGGAAGGTAAAGGTCACTGTTGGAGCTTGGCTAAGATGAGACAGTAAAGTATATATTTATACTTTAAACGAATGAATTTTGAACATGCAAAAAGCTTCTAGATTAGACTTGTTCTCCAGCAAAACCATCAGTGAGCAGCTAGCAGTAGGTTCCTGTTTAAAGCCATTTAAAAGAACTAGCAACTGCAGGTCTGTACCACTAAAAAGGTTAAATGTTGCCTATGTATTTCACTTGTATGTTTTCAGATATGCTCTCTTTTATAGTCCCTGTTTTTACAGTATATGTCAAATTATCTTGTGTAGCCTCAAAGAACACCCATGTCTATCTTACAATGTTATATTTTTCTAAACATGCCAATGATTTTGAAGTTTCTAATAATTTAAATTATAGTAATAATATAGAATTATTAATATTTTTGTATGTTACTAATTAATAATAATTCTTAAAATTTGATAAGAATTTCTAATCATGTTAAAATTCCTTTGAAAGCAGCATACCAAAGCTATTGCTAGAATGCAGAGAACAATGTTCCTGCTTTATAACAATAGAAGGTACAATTTAAAATAATATCACAGTAGGATTGTTTTTACAATGTGACCTAAATAATAAAGAATGATAATGATTAGTAGAATAATTTATATTTTGATACCTATTACAGATGATTCTATTAAAATAAGTCATCTATTCCAATATTTTTTCATTAAAAGTTGCTTTCAGTCTCTGAGTCATTTACTTATTTGATTGTCATTTGTATTGCCCACTACTGTAATTTTATTCATAATATTATAAATCTTAGAAAAAAATTTTCCTTCTCTCTTCTCCTTTCCTCTCTTCCTCCTTTTTCCTTTCCTTTCCTTTTCCCGTCCTTTGTTTATAATCCTTTTCTTTTTTTCTCCAAAACCCATTGTTTAGCAGCATTCCATGTTTCATTTTGTACATCATTTATAGGTTGCTTCATTTTAGCCCCAAAGTCAGTATGTGAGTTGTAAAGAAAAAAGCCAACTGGAAAGCAAGCTTCCTTTATATTAGTGATCATGGTGTTATTGAGAACGTCACTGCTTACACAATGAATATGGTTATTTTATGTCTTAAAAGCATCTCTAGGATTTTGGTTGGGTGTTTCACAATGGAATCATTAGTCTTTGAAGAGCTCACTGACATACATCAGAAAAGGAAAGAAATGAAGAAGTTGACACCCTGATCAAACCCTCCATGCTGGTACACTGAAGCTACACAAAGCTCACAAGAATACATACACAATACTTGTGGAAAGGTCAATTAAGAATCAAAGCAATGTTTTGAAAGCAAGAAAGGATGTTTGCAGTAGTGTCAGAAGGACTTACTCTGTTAAACAAAGTTTCATCATCCCTGCGACTGACTTTTTTTTTTTCTCAAAGTAAATAACTATACCTGAAGGCAAAAGTTCAAAAGTCAGCAGATACATTGAATTACATTAGCTTAAAGGTATGTCAAAAGGTTTGTTGAAGGAAACCCTGTTTATATTTCAGTACCTCTGTATGTGCATGTCTGAAGATCAAACTGATGCTACATTGTGAATACCAACTTAATAGAACTCCTCCTGTTGTTACCAGTTGACATAAACTAATGGTTAAACACAATTTTTCAAAATACAGCCTACTATTTCATCAGTTGAGGTTTTTTTTGCATAATGAAGGGACACAGGGTTTCTTTGCAAATTCAAGCTGGTTACAAGTACAAGACGGAGAGAACTGGCTGTCATTTTGGCTGTTGTCTGCAACCAGGTTCCCTTAATTATGTAGTTATGGGCAGATATAAACAATGATTCAACAATAACATAGTATTTTGTTTCAATACAACCATTCAGTAGTTTAAAGTATATATGAGCTGTTTTGAAAAACAAACAAACAAGCCTCATCCCACAAAAAATCTCCAAAACAAGCCGAAATTCAAAGACTGTGATTTCAGAAAAAAAAACAGGCTAGGAATCTCATGCTATAAAGAAATCTTAGGAAGTACTCTGAATTTCAAAGTTATTGCACATTCAGTCATTCTGATAGCTTTAACATAGTCCAAAACATCATAAACTGTTAAAAATCCATTAATACTTAATGACAGGTGAGGACATACACTAATCTGACATTTTCAGTTTCCTCCTATTGAACAGTTCACTACTAAGTAGCTGAGTACTTTAGACCTTTAAAAATATTTCAGGATTTTGTAAATCAAGGAGGACTGGGTGAATGTATGACCTGTAGATGTTGAATACAACTGCATTCTATTCCTTTAGATATGATTATTTTCTGATTACTTGCGATATTGATAAAATATAGATGAAATATTTTTCTGGGATTTTAGCTTTATGCCTCTATAACAAACCAGCTGTGCTCTTGATAATATTTTCTGATAACATACAGTTCAACAGTTCCTCTGTATCCTATCCTAAGTCAGGAAACAAAACTGTGGGCAGAAACAGCATTGAACAGGGGTGCATTATGCTATTTCATCTGGTTTTTTCTCTACTGAGGTAGTAATGCACATTCCTCCGGACAGATAATAGCGGAATTTAAATTAGTGGCAGCAGCTGCGAGAGTTTCAGGAATTTTAATGCTACCCTTATTGTAAAGTCAAAATCATCACTTCATGAATTAATTAAGTTTTAAAAAAATAACAAGAGGAAGTTGACTAAATAGCTTTCTTTTTGGTCACCTTATAAATAAATATGGAAATCTTTGAAAAGAAGATCAGTGACATGGTTTAGCTGTGGACTTGGCATTACTAGGTTAACGGTTTAGCTTGTTGATCTTAAAGGCCTTTTCCAACCTAAGCGATTCTATGATTCTATGAAATATACTGAACTGACTGTGTTATATAATAGTGTTCCTATGCACTCCAGATAGCCAAATGTTTTTCCAGAAGTAATCAGAAATGGCAATTAACCAGACTTGAGAAAAGTGACTTGGGAAGAGGGAGCATGCTAAAACTAATAACAGACATTGTGATTTGTAGTAACATTCATCATATACAGGGGTCAAAAAGAGGCAGAAAGCACAAGAAATTACCAAAAAACTACTAGGGGAACAGAGAGGTAAAGGCTAAATGTCATAGCTTTAGAAAAATAAGTGTATATTGTGATCCCAGTCAAAGAGTTTACAGTAGAAATATTATTATATAGAACACTATAACAACAGCTTTACAAAGTGAAAAATTTCTGCAGATAATCATAGTAGTGTGCAACCTACTCTATAGTTTTAACTGTTTTTAATGATGCTCTTTTGCCACGGTGCTCATGGCCTACTGCCATCCATTCCTATTGTAAACAATAGCTCTGGCACAGTCACCTTTTTGCACCTTGACCCAGAATACTGTCTTCTGATACCTTCTTATATGCCTTGCCTAAAAATAAACCTGATTTGTCTGCAATGAATGAAAATAGTTTCCATTCAAACACTTATTTTCCTTTCTCTGACCTATTTCTAATCCCTCATGCTCATTGAGCTTTTAGCTTCCTTTTTTAAAACGCTTCTCTATTTTAGGGTTGTTTTCATATTGCACTTTGAAATAAAGCAATCTTTTTATCCTGTTTTTCTTCATCTAAATCCCTTGTTACTTAACCATGTCTACATAAAATAAATGGAATAATGGAGTACAGGCTCACTGATCATTCCAGTTCCCTCCCACTATGAAGTGGTGACCACTGTTTCTCAGTACATTCAATATTTCTTACACTGTTTGGTTTTCAAAATATGAAAGATGCCATCCTGAGCAATGCAAAGAACAAGTCTTTGGTAGTGTAGAAAAGCATAAAATAAAGAAAAGGACAAACAAAAGAAACAAACTAAAATGTAAAATTCATTCAAAGTAACAGTCAGCTGAATTTACTAGGGATTTTGAATATCTAGCTTGTAGTAGTGCCAAACCTACAAAAAACTATAAAACCATTTCATACTTAGATAATAGTCCCCCTGTACTTGGCAGTGGTGCCACCATACCTTGAATATTACGTCCAGTTTTCGACCCATCACTATAAGAAAGACATTGAGGAGCTTGACCACGTCCAAGGAAGGGCAACGAAGCAGGTGAAGACTCCAGAGAACAAGTCTTATGAGGAGCAGCTGTGTTTTGTCTGGAGAAAAGGAAGCTGAGGGGAGACTATATCACTGCTTACAAGCACCTGAAAGGAGTTTCTAGTGAGGTGGGGGTCAGTCTCTTATTCCAAGTAACAAGCAATAGGACAACAGGGAATGGGCTAAAGTTGTGCTAGGGGAGGTTTAGATTGGATATTAGGAAAAATGTTTTCATCAAAAGGTGCGTTGGAACAGGCTGCCCAGGGAAGTTGTTGAGTCACCACCCCTGGAGGTATTTAAAAGATTTGTAGACATGGTGCCTGGGGCACGGTTTAGTGGTGGACTTGGCAGTGCTACGTTAATGATTGGACTCGATGATCTTAAAGGTCTTTTATAACCTAAGCGATTCTGGTTTTATGGTTCTATGTTTTGTCTACCATGTTTAAAGAATGATTTATCTACCATAATTAAGGAATAATTTGTAAGTGGTTTTCTGAATGCATATATTTAAAGGACTGTTTTGTTCGAAACAAGATTGCTATGCCTCTCAATCTCTGTGTGCATACTCATGTAACAAGGCTCTATCATGGGATTCATGTTCCCCCTCCCCAAATAAAAAGAGAAAACCCAACAAGCTGCATTTTATTCAATTTAAGAATATATCATGTTGTATATCATCTGAGGCTTCCACTCTATGCTATGTGAGACTCATTCAAGTAATTTAAGGAACTGTTGAAAATCCCCAGTATGTCATTCAAATGAAGATGTTGGCGTAGATAATCTCTCAAAATCAGGATTCTCTTTCACACTATTTCCCTTCTGAGTATACACCAAAAGACCAAAATGAACTCATCTGCTCAGAAACAGTCACTTTATTTCATCAGGTGCTGAGAGGTTGATTGAGAGAAACTATGCATAAAGGTAAACAACATTTAGTGTTTTGCTGAATTGGTGCATACACAAGAATACTCCAGTCAGAAACCTTTATGCTTCCATTTCTCTCCCCAGCCAATTTGTAGAAGCTTAATCTTTAGCAAAGTCAATATTAGGTCAATACATACGAGTCAATGAGGCACTTGAATGATGTATTTGAGACTGCTCCTTGGAGACATTACCTCATTATGAATTGTAGATTTCAAATTTTATTTTTTATTTATTCTGCCATGGTGAATAACTCCTCATTTATTATGATCAAACATCTCTTCTTGGTCTACTTGCTCTCTGTTCTAATACTGCCAAACTATTTTGTAGGTTGGTGTTGTTCACTCCTCAGGCAGCCCATCTACCATTTTGAGTCTACCTAGAAAATTCATAAATCATAGAAAACTTAATCTGATATAAAGCAATAACAGTCACACAACACATATGGGGATTTTTGGAGGCTTCACAATTTGTTGGTCAAAAAACCCAGCAGGAAGTTGCAACCAGCAGGAAGTACAATTGCTTGAAGACTAACAGATGATGCCTCATCACAGTACAGGAAGCTGTGTGGTAAATCATCTGGAAACATGCCATACAACCCAGCAGGAAAACTACTGAGCTAAAACTTTTTATTCTGCCAAAGGCTGCTGCATACACACATACACAAGGACACCAGAGGGGTGCAGTTATGGTGTTCACAGGAACTCACTTCCATAAAATGCAAATCAACTGCTTGTTTGTCTTATTAAACAAGGGGAAACAGAGAAGAAATTTATATATAAACTGTTTCCTTTCTCCAACGTGCTGCACTGGTCACTTCAGCCTCTACACTGTGTTCTGTAGTAGATTTCACTAGAGTGATTCCATTCTTCCTCTCCTAAGAAAAGACACTTGTGAGTACACTATGCCTAACATATAAAGCATTCCAAATATAACAAAAAGAAATAAAAAGTCTACTGAAGGTCAACTTTTTGAGCAGTCCAATCTCTGCACCATTTAGTGCCCAGGCACACTGTAAAACACAGGCTTTGTCTACAGTCATCATATCCTCCACCTTTTACTTTGTTAATGATGATCTAGAGAAGCTGATTAATTTGAGTCATAAACAGTTTCATTCTGAATCTTCTTCTGAGAGGAAAGGAGTGAAGTTGACTTGAAGAGGTTAAGGCAAATCTAATGTCTCACATACCAAGGTCAGCAGCACACAATAATAATGAACATAGCCCTCTAAGTAAGTAACTTCTCATTTACAATGCTAACACTACTCTTCATTATAATTTCATTGGCAGTTCTAAAACAGGCCATGAGGCAATTAAATTATTATACTATTAGAATGCAATTTTGTGTCTGAAGTATTAGATATTTTTTCCTTTATTTTTTTCCCCCTCTTACCAAAGTAAATCAACCTTTTCCATCTTGAGAGACTGCACAGGGTCTTATGGCTATTTGCTGTTGCCATGTCAACTACTTTAAGCTCAGTTGTTGCTATGTCCTTATATTATCATTTTGGAAATTTGCTTGGAGAGATATAAAGACAATCTTTCCATAGCCTACATTATCAGTAAAAGAGAGGAAAGAGGGTTTGACTGCCTGTCCAAAGGATTATGATAGCAATAAGTAAAAAGGAAGATAAGAACATGATTTTCTTGCATCTATATTTTATATTTGGTTCTTTCTCTCCTGTTCACTTGTTTACTGTCTTTTTGAAACAACTACTTGCGTTCTTTGTTTCCTGTAGGACATAGAACTAGGAAATATGGCACTTTGTATGGGGTTTGGCTGGGATTGAGTTAATTCTCTTCATGCTATTTTGTATGGTGACACATTTTGGATTTGTGATGAAAACACTGTTGATAACACAAGGATGTTTTAGTTACTGCTGAGCATTTCTTATACAGCATCAAGGCCTTTTCTGCTCCTCGTACCACCCCACTAGTGAGTAGGCTTGGGGTGCACAAGAAGCTGGGAGGGGACACAGCTGGGACAACTATATGATGTCATACTCAGCAATAAAAACTGGGAGATGGAAAGTTTGCTGGGGCTATCATTACTTGGTGACTGTCTGGGTCTTGGTCAGCTGATGGTGAGTAACTGGGGTTTATTTGTATAACTTGCTTTTATTGCGGTGGGTTTTTTTTTCTTTTTTTCTTTATTTT
>NW_015090830.1:4217619-4222955 GCF_001431845.1 Calidris pugnax | reverse complement strand
CCCCCCGCCCTTATTTTTCTTTTTCTCTATTAAACTGTGTTTCCTCAATCCATAAACTTTCTCAGCATTAATCTATCTACAGTGTGGCTCAGGAAATGTGCTCTTTGTTATGATGCTGTACCTTGGCAAAATATGGAACATGATGGCTAAGGAAAAAATCAGAATAGAAAATACAAAAATGGTAAGTTGCAGTTGGACCATGTAATCGGGTTTGAGTACATCTAATGTCAAGTCTGATAATAACTGGTAGCAAGCATCTGTTCTTATTTGTCTTTATTCCATAAAAGTTGCTGGGAGGCATTAAAGAAAAGGTTTCATGCAAATTTTAATTTATGCTTGCATGTTATTATTAATATGCATGAATATTATGCATATTGTTATGCATATTCTTACATTTTAGGTTCTCCTTTTCAAAGCAGAAGCCTAGGTTGCCAAGTATGAGCTTAAAATGTATTTTTGCTCTTGCAATCAGTTCAAGGCTTTGGTTCTTTAGTTTCTGAAGATATGTCTGGTGCATCATATCTCATCGCCAGTACAAAACCATGTGTTGATACACTGAAGTAAGGTCAGTGGAGGGTCACCAATGCGATGATGGTGCTAGATGTATGAAGAAAGACTAAGCGAACTGGTTTTGTTTGGCCAGGGAAAGAAAGGAATGACAGCGCTTTAACATCTTACCTCCTCTAATTCATCTAAGGGCTATTCTAACTGTTGTCTTCAGATAATGGGTAGCTAAAAAGAAGTCACAGACAGGTTTTGTAGAGGTGCACAGTAATGCAACACATACAAGCTGCAGAAAGAGAAATCTAACTTATTTGGAATTATGAATATTATATATTGTCAGTACAGATATTAAAGCTGGAAAAAAGCACAGGGGTGGTAAAACACTGAATTTGCCCAAGTAGAATATGGACTCTCCACCTTGGAGATACTCAACTTGACCGAACAAAACCTTAAGCAATCTGATGTAACTTAAAAGTTTGCTCTGCTTTGAGCAGAGTTGTACTAGATTTTCACCCAGAGATCCCTCTGACCCTAAATTATTGTATGACTTTAAGGATCAAAATTGTTGACTTAATATTTTACAGGTTAAACTCCAGTGAAATTTTAAAGAATACTTCTATTTTCTGGGCTTAGACTACTTATAGCAGGGTACTGGGTAGTTTTTTTTCTCACTTTCCCACACACACCACTTCTCCAGTAAAACCCTCATACTAAATCTCCACAGTTGCAGCATGTGATGCTGCAGAAGCAGCAGTTATAACTAAATTAACTCATAAAAAGAGAGGTCACTTTTGGGGCAATAACCCTAGTCTATCTGCTTGATATTGGAACTGTCCAGTCCTGTTTCTCCTAAGAATTGATTTCATTGGACTGCTCTGTGTGGGAAAAAGGATGGACTGAGGGCTGAGTTATACCTATTCTTTACACCTTCTCAGTCTTCTGTTTCCTCTCACAATGAGCGACAGGAAGAGAAGCCAGAAGTCATAGGCAATAAATCAAAGAATGAGCTGGATTCTTAGCATATTTTTTGCTCTGTCATATCTTTCAAACAACCATGATGGATACAGCATTTTTATTCAGCATTTGAGAAGTTATAACTGAGAGAAAGAGAAGAAAGTCATGTTTCGTGGACATTACCTCAATCTCAGTACCAATACTCCCCTACAAGGAATAGTGACGTGTTATACAAAGGATTTTTATACTGGAAGAAGCTAGACTATATAAATCTTAAGAGTCACTATCATCCTCCTGGTGTGGTCCATACAAACATGTTCTTTGCATAAATTAAATTAAGTGTTGGATTAATGAGGCCTTTAATAAATGTGTTCATTAATTTGGCTCCGAATGAGTTCCAACTGGAATTCGTGTATATTCATGTTATATAGAACTCCCTAGGGCTACTATGAGTTAAAAATTATTCCCAAATGTAGCTTGTTGGTTCTGTAACAAGCACTGGTTTTCTTAGGGTCAAAGTTTCTATATAAAAGGCTATTTTTTGGTGCGTTAGGGAGAATGGGTAGAAAAATGTGGCTTTTAAAGTGTTTTACAGTGCTTTCTTAGTATCTCAGGGGGATCATATAAAATAAAGGGTAAAAATACGAAGAAAATTTGAGCACTTATTTTCTGATTCTTTGATTGTTAACAGCTCTCTGGATGAGTACAGGACAACAAAGACCCAGGCTCCTGTGTGCTGAAAACTCCTTAGTCTTGCGTCAGCAAAGATGGACTGGAGAGGTTTTAGTTGTGCAGTCTGGGTCCTGAAGGAATACATTTAAAAATACTGCCTAACTCTACCATATTTCTTCTAATCAGTATACCCCACACCACAAAGATTCTCATTGTCACTCCCACTTCAAAGACAAAAGAACAGACAAGTGGCTAAGATGAAGTGGCAGGGCACTTGTAAAACTGGAAATAGAACGAAGATAGCTGTATTTCACAACCAGTGTTCTACTGATTGGGAAATACTGTAAATTTACCAAGTCTTCCAGTTATTAGGCATCTCTACACACAGTGTAACCATTTTCAGTAAAATAATCAAGGTGGGACAAAGGAAAAATAAACAGTATACTTTCTTTTTCATCATTTTATCACTTTTTCAATGTGTGGGAACAGTGCCGAAGTAAAGTTCTAAAGACAGAAGAAAAACAATTTAATATAAAAATCAAACTTGGTGGCAAACCGTGGGTCCATTTAATTAATATAACTTTCAAATCACCGTCTCTCCAGGATGTCTAAATCCAATCCACAATAATCAATTCCAGGGTGAACACCTCATATTTCACACCATTAAAATGCAGCACAATAGCGTGTTTCTTATCTTTTGAAGAAATAGAGCTATTATATTCATCAATATGCATCTCCAAGGGCAAAGAGTTTTCATGTTGGTTTAAACAACAGGTCTTTCACAGCATAGATGAGATGAAGATTAAAAAGAATGTTTTGTAGTCATCATAGGGTATGATGTTAAAACAAAAAATCTATATAAATTTCTCTATTGGTTCTTCAGATTTACATTTTCCTACTCAAAATACACTTTCAAACATGCAATTTTTAAAAATTACAATTAAAAAAAATCAACATTTCAGAATATCTTGACAATATCTATACTCTCAATTAATAACTGCTAACACCTTATTCCAGCTCCCAGTGGGTTAGGTTGAGTCAAGGAGTCACTAACACAGATGTGCTTGAGGAACATTTCTCAATCTCCTTCTTCTTAATCTCTTTTTATATAATAAAAATAATTTCTTGTTATTATGATTCCTGCTAGTCTGAATTCATCTAGTACATGCTCTCTGTGAAACACTCGTTAGGCATCTTTTTTTTACTAACTGGATACACATAAATAAATATGTGAAGCATTTGATTTCTGGCCCTGGCCTCTTCCTTCTGCTGAGTACAAACCAGAGTAACTTCTCCACAGCTGTCTCAAGGCTGTGCTCATAGGCGGTATACTGCAGACAACAAACAAATTCAGAAATACTTCAGAGGTTCTGCCTTTGTACACACAGTCAGCAGAGACATAGTTCACTAACCAAAAAGTGCCTTTCCACCTTCCCTTATGTGTGGACATCAACTAATTTATTCTGAAAACAGACTACAAGAGTACCTCAGCAACTGCCTTGGGTCCAGTCCTCTAATAAACTGACGGGTCCATAAAGGCAAATCAAAGTCTAAATAAAAACCATGGGGTCTACTTCTTTTGGTCACTGACAGTCCTTGAATTAGAAATTAAAATCCGTTGTCTTTTTTTTTTTTTTTCTTAGTTATTTCTCAGTTATTTGACATTCTGCTTTTATGTGTTTTCCACTCTCCCCAGGTTGTTTTTCTGTCTCTCAAAAGTCTTTTCGTTTTCTCACCAGGTGGAGTCACATGAAGAGTCCTTACGTACTTGAATTACTCACTAATGCAAGCTAATTTTGCAAAAAAGCATCTAATTGCCTAAGTAACATATGATTCCTTCTCAGAATGTCTCATTTTCTACTCCAAAATATTAGCAATAAACACAACAAGTAAAATCTATCTCCAGACTAGAAAGTCTCCCTTCTGTCTAGGGAAGAAGAAGGGCCTTCCATTTAAGGTAGGCCCTCCTGAATTTATGGTTTCAGCTGCCTTGCTGTACTGATACTGAAGAATAAGATAGTTGGGAATGGTTGGCTTTGAGAATACTTGGAAAAGTTTAGTAATCCTTTTGTCCCAAAGTGCTTACATTCTATTACCAGTAGTGTTCAAGTCCTCTCACAGTCTTGTTTCAAATAGATCACTCTCTGTTTGTCTTAGCTGAATTTCCTCTAGGAACTAAGTTTTTCACTACACTCCAAGTAGAATTATTAGAGTTTTCTCATTTCTCAAGAGCCATTACCCTGGATTATCTAGCATAGTGAGGAGTCACTCCAAGTTAAATGTCAGCCAGCTAAAAAACTTCAAGAAAATTCAGTCTATGTGGTAATAATTGAGAATGGTTTCCAAGTACTGGATACAGGAAACAAAATGATAAGAAAAGGGGATGAAACCTAAGAGATATGCTACTAGTAGACTGCAGTAGCAAAATAACTTTTTCCACTTCTCCTCAAACCAAGTCCTACTTGTCCCTTCTGTACCTACTCTTCCTCAAGAACAATCTCTTGTACTGTGTTAAAGCTTTTCTGTTGAGCTTCAGTTCATTCTTTTTCCCATATTATGCTCACAGTCTCAGAACAGATTGTTTTGGTCTTTTTTTTTTTCAGCAAGTCAGTTTTTTATGCCTGGAGATTCCCAGATAACCTGTTTGCTTTGTACATATCCATCCCCTCTAGCAATCCCTACCTGTACAACCTCTAGGGAGACATCACAGAGTTTAAAAGGCGAGAGTATATAATTCATTTTACCAAGAGGAAAAAACTTAAATTTAATTAATCTTTTAAAGAAGATTTGTGAAAAAAAATATTTTCAGTCTGCTTTTGATACCTAAAATACATATTCTGGTTAGTTACTGCTGAGCATTTCTTATACAGCATCAAGGCCTTTTCTGCTCCTCGTACCACCCCACTAGTGAGTAGGCTTGGGGTGCACAAGAAGCTGGGAGGGGACACAGCTGGGACAACTATATGATGTCATACTCAGCAATAAAAACTGGGAGATGGAAAGTTTGCTGGGGCTATCATTACTTGGTGACTGTCTGGGTCTTGGTCAGCTGATGGTGAGTAACTGGGGTTTATTTGTATAACTTGCTTTTATTGCGGTGGGTTTTTTTTTCTTTTTTTCTTTATTTTTTCTGTATTTGGTCCGTCCCCCCCCCTCCCCCCCCCCCCCCCCCCCCCCCCCCCTCTTTTTTTTTTTTTTTTTTTTTT
>NW_015090830.1:4010457-4217539 GCF_001431845.1 Calidris pugnax | reverse complement strand
CCCCCCGCCCTTATTTTTCTTTTTCTCTATTAAACTGTGTTTCCTCAATCCATAAACTTTCTCAGCATTAATCTATCTACAGTGTGGCTCAGGAAATGTGCTCTTTGTTATGATGCTGTACCTTGGCAAAATATGGAACATGATGGCTAAGGAAAAAATCAGAATAGAAAATACAAAAATGGTAAGTTGCAGTTGGACCATGTAATCGGGTTTGAGTACATCTAATGTCAAGTCTGATAATAACTGGTAGCAAGCATCTGTTCTTATTTGTCTTTATTCCATAAAAGTTGCTGGGAGGCATTAAAGAAAAGGTTTCATGCAAATTTTAATTTATGCTTGCATGTTATTATTAATATGCATGAATATTATGCATATTGTTATGCATATTCTTACATTTTAGGTTCTCCTTTTCAAAGCAGAAGCCTAGGTTGCCAAGTATGAGCTTAAAATGTATTTTTGCTCTTGCAATCAGTTCAAGGCTTTGGTTCTTTAGTTTCTGAAGATATGTCTGGTGCATCATATCTCATCGCCAGTACAAAACCATGTGTTGATACACTGAAGTAAGGTCAGTGGAGGGTCACCAATGCGATGATGGTGCTAGATGTATGAAGAAAGACTAAGCGAACTGGTTTTGTTTGGCCAGGGAAAGAAAGGAATGACAGCGCTTTAACATCTTACCTCCTCTAATTCATCTAAGGGCTATTCTAACTGTTGTCTTCAGATAATGGGTAGCTAAAAAGAAGTCACAGACAGGTTTTGTAGAGGTGCACAGTAATGCAACACATACAAGCTGCAGAAAGAGAAATCTAACTTATTTGGAATTATGAATATTATATATTGTCAGTACAGATATTAAAGCTGGAAAAAAGCACAGGGGTGGTAAAACACTGAATTTGCCCAAGTAGAATATGGACTCTCCACCTTGGAGATACTCAACTTGACCGAACAAAACCTTAAGCAATCTGATGTAACTTAAAAGTTTGCTCTGCTTTGAGCAGAGTTGTACTAGATTTTCACCCAGAGATCCCTCTGACCCTAAATTATTGTATGACTTTAAGGATCAAAATTGTTGACTTAATATTTTACAGGTTAAACTCCAGTGAAATTTTAAAGAATACTTCTATTTTCTGGGCTTAGACTACTTATAGCAGGGTACTGGGTAGTTTTTTTTCTCACTTTCCCACACACACCACTTCTCCAGTAAAACCCTCATACTAAATCTCCACAGTTGCAGCATGTGATGCTGCAGAAGCAGCAGTTATAACTAAATTAACTCATAAAAAGAGAGGTCACTTTTGGGGCAATAACCCTAGTCTATCTGCTTGATATTGGAACTGTCCAGTCCTGTTTCTCCTAAGAATTGATTTCATTGGACTGCTCTGTGTGGGAAAAAGGATGGACTGAGGGCTGAGTTATACCTATTCTTTACACCTTCTCAGTCTTCTGTTTCCTCTCACAATGAGCGACAGGAAGAGAAGCCAGAAGTCATAGGCAATAAATCAAAGAATGAGCTGGATTCTTAGCATATTTTTTGCTCTGTCATATCTTTCAAACAACCATGATGGATACAGCATTTTTATTCAGCATTTGAGAAGTTATAACTGAGAGAAAGAGAAGAAAGTCATGTTTCGTGGACATTACCTCAATCTCAGTACCAATACTCCCCTACAAGGAATAGTGACGTGTTATACAAAGGATTTTTATACTGGAAGAAGCTAGACTATATAAATCTTAAGAGTCACTATCATCCTCCTGGTGTGGTCCATACAAACATGTTCTTTGCATAAATTAAATTAAGTGTTGGATTAATGAGGCCTTTAATAAATGTGTTCATTAATTTGGCTCCGAATGAGTTCCAACTGGAATTCGTGTATATTCATGTTATATAGAACTCCCTAGGGCTACTATGAGTTAAAAATTATTCCCAAATGTAGCTTGTTGGTTCTGTAACAAGCACTGGTTTTCTTAGGGTCAAAGTTTCTATATAAAAGGCTATTTTTTGGTGCGTTAGGGAGAATGGGTAGAAAAATGTGGCTTTTAAAGTGTTTTACAGTGCTTTCTTAGTATCTCAGGGGGATCATATAAAATAAAGGGTAAAAATACGAAGAAAATTTGAGCACTTATTTTCTGATTCTTTGATTGTTAACAGCTCTCTGGATGAGTACAGGACAACAAAGACCCAGGCTCCTGTGTGCTGAAAACTCCTTAGTCTTGCGTCAGCAAAGATGGACTGGAGAGGTTTTAGTTGTGCAGTCTGGGTCCTGAAGGAATACATTTAAAAATACTGCCTAACTCTACCATATTTCTTCTAATCAGTATACCCCACACCACAAAGATTCTCATTGTCACTCCCACTTCAAAGACAAAAGAACAGACAAGTGGCTAAGATGAAGTGGCAGGGCACTTGTAAAACTGGAAATAGAACGAAGATAGCTGTATTTCACAACCAGTGTTCTACTGATTGGGAAATACTGTAAATTTACCAAGTCTTCCAGTTATTAGGCATCTCTACACACAGTGTAACCATTTTCAGTAAAATAATCAAGGTGGGACAAAGGAAAAATAAACAGTATACTTTCTTTTTCATCATTTTATCACTTTTTCAATGTGTGGGAACAGTGCCGAAGTAAAGTTCTAAAGACAGAAGAAAAACAATTTAATATAAAAATCAAACTTGGTGGCAAACCGTGGGTCCATTTAATTAATATAACTTTCAAATCACCGTCTCTCCAGGATGTCTAAATCCAATCCACAATAATCAATTCCAGGGTGAACACCTCATATTTCACACCATTAAAATGCAGCACAATAGCGTGTTTCTTATCTTTTGAAGAAATAGAGCTATTATATTCATCAATATGCATCTCCAAGGGCAAAGAGTTTTCATGTTGGTTTAAACAACAGGTCTTTCACAGCATAGATGAGATGAAGATTAAAAAGAATGTTTTGTAGTCATCATAGGGTATGATGTTAAAACAAAAAATCTATATAAATTTCTCTATTGGTTCTTCAGATTTACATTTTCCTACTCAAAATACACTTTCAAACATGCAATTTTTAAAAATTACAATTAAAAAAAATCAACATTTCAGAATATCTTGACAATATCTATACTCTCAATTAATAACTGCTAACACCTTATTCCAGCTCCCAGTGGGTTAGGTTGAGTCAAGGAGTCACTAACACAGATGTGCTTGAGGAACATTTCTCAATCTCCTTCTTCTTAATCTCTTTTTATATAATAAAAATAATTTCTTGTTATTATGATTCCTGCTAGTCTGAATTCATCTAGTACATGCTCTCTGTGAAACACTCGTTAGGCATCTTTTTTTTACTAACTGGATACACATAAATAAATATGTGAAGCATTTGATTTCTGGCCCTGGCCTCTTCCTTCTGCTGAGTACAAACCAGAGTAACTTCTCCACAGCTGTCTCAAGGCTGTGCTCATAGGCGGTATACTGCAGACAACAAACAAATTCAGAAATACTTCAGAGGTTCTGCCTTTGTACACACAGTCAGCAGAGACATAGTTCACTAACCAAAAAGTGCCTTTCCACCTTCCCTTATGTGTGGACATCAACTAATTTATTCTGAAAACAGACTACAAGAGTACCTCAGCAACTGCCTTGGGTCCAGTCCTCTAATAAACTGACGGGTCCATAAAGGCAAATCAAAGTCTAAATAAAAACCATGGGGTCTACTTCTTTTGGTCACTGACAGTCCTTGAATTAGAAATTAAAATCCGTTGTCTTTTTTTTTTTTTTTCTTAGTTATTTCTCAGTTATTTGACATTCTGCTTTTATGTGTTTTCCACTCTCCCCAGGTTGTTTTTCTGTCTCTCAAAAGTCTTTTCGTTTTCTCACCAGGTGGAGTCACATGAAGAGTCCTTACGTACTTGAATTACTCACTAATGCAAGCTAATTTTGCAAAAAAGCATCTAATTGCCTAAGTAACATATGATTCCTTCTCAGAATGTCTCATTTTCTACTCCAAAATATTAGCAATAAACACAACAAGTAAAATCTATCTCCAGACTAGAAAGTCTCCCTTCTGTCTAGGGAAGAAGAAGGGCCTTCCATTTAAGGTAGGCCCTCCTGAATTTATGGTTTCAGCTGCCTTGCTGTACTGATACTGAAGAATAAGATAGTTGGGAATGGTTGGCTTTGAGAATACTTGGAAAAGTTTAGTAATCCTTTTGTCCCAAAGTGCTTACATTCTATTACCAGTAGTGTTCAAGTCCTCTCACAGTCTTGTTTCAAATAGATCACTCTCTGTTTGTCTTAGCTGAATTTCCTCTAGGAACTAAGTTTTTCACTACACTCCAAGTAGAATTATTAGAGTTTTCTCATTTCTCAAGAGCCATTACCCTGGATTATCTAGCATAGTGAGGAGTCACTCCAAGTTAAATGTCAGCCAGCTAAAAAACTTCAAGAAAATTCAGTCTATGTGGTAATAATTGAGAATGGTTTCCAAGTACTGGATACAGGAAACAAAATGATAAGAAAAGGGGATGAAACCTAAGAGATATGCTACTAGTAGACTGCAGTAGCAAAATAACTTTTTCCACTTCTCCTCAAACCAAGTCCTACTTGTCCCTTCTGTACCTACTCTTCCTCAAGAACAATCTCTTGTACTGTGTTAAAGCTTTTCTGTTGAGCTTCAGTTCATTCTTTTTCCCATATTATGCTCACAGTCTCAGAACAGATTGTTTTGGTCTTTTTTTTTTTCAGCAAGTCAGTTTTTTATGCCTGGAGATTCCCAGATAACCTGTTTGCTTTGTACATATCCATCCCCTCTAGCAATCCCTACCTGTACAACCTCTAGGGAGACATCACAGAGTTTAAAAGGCGAGAGTATATAATTCATTTTACCAAGAGGAAAAAACTTAAATTTAATTAATCTTTTAAAGAAGATTTGTGAAAAAAAATATTTTCAGTCTGCTTTTGATACCTAAAATACATATTCTGGACATAAAAGTGAATTCCCAATTTTCATGGACACTTCAGGGAGATATGTATCTGCCTTAAAATAAAATTAATGAAAAAAAGAGCGTTTCTTATGCTCAGAACATAAAAAGATTTTTTTTGCAATCTCTTGCCAATATTCTATTCTTCTAATATTCTATTGACAATAGGTCATCATGGAGTCAGTTTAGTGCTATTGACATACACAAAGGTATCTTGTCAGTAGTACTGGTCATGACATTTTTGGACTGAATAAGACTGCCAGGGAAGCAGAAACACTACCAACAGCCTGTAGAAGAGCGAAAGTCTCTGGTATGTGCTTAGAAATAAATCATGTACATAGGCACTATAATAGATCTAAACTGTTTCTCAATGGACCCTGGGGTCAAAACATACATGCAAAAATGACTGCTAGTCTCCGAGTATAAACATATCAAGGAGACTAAATTACATGCTTCAAATCGCATGGAAGTCTTCACCACAAACCTGGCTATACGTGCTGGAAAACATTAATTTTAGACACTTGCCTTTAAAAAGAGAATCTAGTTTTTTAAAGACAAACTAAATCTAGAAAGATGTTTCCTATGCTAGTTGTTTCTTGTGTGAATGTTTGCTATACTTTTAATGATAATGCTGCAGGTAACTACTTCTATAAAAGCTTACCAAAGTAACAATTTTGCAGTGCTGGAATCTTCACATGGATCGGCTAATACAGAATTCCTAGGGTATAAATGTAACTTTGCATTAAGTGCAGCTGCACTGACATTTGAAACCAACAGTGAGAGTAAAATTAATGTATTAAAGTTTCCTGATGAATAGAAATGAACATTTCTTTTCTCCCCCCTCTGGCAAGAAAATGAATTAAAAAACAGTGTTCCTCAAACAGAAATCAGGGCATGTAAAATGCCAGGGTTTTCTAGGAAGAAATTTTTGGAGGCAATTTAAATGAAAAAAAAATTAAAGGAAAGGATTTCCCTATGTCTTGGGGACATTTAAAAATGTTTCTCTTGTCTTGGGAAGATAAAAGAATTCTTTGCCTTTTAGATGTGTTTTTGTTCACAGCCTGGGATACTTATTTGACTTTTAGTCGTGTATTAGGACACATTCTCCTTTTTCTTTAAAAGCAACTGATTAGTAACAAGTTTGACAGCACAAAATCACCTTGTTAACTTCAAAAATATTTTTTGGGTACATTTAGCAGATATTCAATTCAACAATTATACAATAGGCAGTCCTTTACTTGCACTTTAAATCAATGGGAGACATGGCTGCACAAAACCTACCATCAGATGCTTATCTGTGTTTAAAAAATCTTTATGTCTATTAAATACAGTCTGCAAACATTAGTATGAAGCTAAAAGGCCTTATTTATGATTCTTAACAGCACAACTAAAAGAGGACAATAATAATAGTGAATATAAAGGATACATTTATAGTTATAAAAAATACAGCACATGATTTTAGAACTAAAATTAACTCCTGAGCAGTTTCCCACAAACGGCTATTAAAAAAGTAAATAATCAAAACATGATTATTAATATTATTAATATCTAGGATTTTTCTATTAGTTTACTTTATAGGAAACTTTTAACATTAAATTTTATGTTTTAATATACTAATTTGTAGTATATATTTACTAATGAGCAACTCTGTCCTGAATCACAGGTCAGCAACAGTTCACTTGAAACTACACTTAACCAGAGGTGAAATTACTTTTCATTTCAGTGAAGCCAAGGTTTCTTACAGAGACTGCACTTATTTTCTGAAAAGTTGGCTGCTGAAACCCCTGACATTTGAAGCAAGATTAAATGGTTGAGAGTTTGTCCTGTTCGTTATCATTAACATATTGTCTTACATGAAGAGAGAGTTGTGCTGAACACAGAAACTTTATATCTGTACAATAATATTATACAAAAATTTGGTTGACACTAGGGAAAAAAACCCTCCTGAAAAATGTATATAAACTCAAAAAGATTAATGGCATATTTTGATTTTACAATTCCTGCAAAATTTTTGATGTTTAGAAACAAATGTCTGAATTAGAATAGCTCAGAAAAGTTTGTGTTTGACTTTTGAGACAAAACCCTTTGAAACTCAAGTTTTCCAAAATGCCAAGCTCAAAACTACCACTGCATGAACTGATTGTGTCCCATCTTTGTTTATTTGTCATGGTGGTTTAAAAAATTTTGAAAATTGATAACTATCAAAACTTCGGGCAAAGGTTTAATTATGGTGATTTTATTTGTTGGCCTTATCTTCTTTGATACTTATTATTTACTTTTTAAAGCATGATTTAATTGCTAGTGTATGAAATGTTACTTGTCTCTATAACAGACAGAAATTATATTAAATATTTTTATATATGTTACAATAATTTACAGGCTACCATGAAGTCAATTTTAAACTAGATTAAATATATTAAGTAATAATAAGAACATTTGGTAACAAATTAGAATAAATACTGAAATTCCAATAAATCTTTTGCCAGCTTGTAAAATACTACTGTTTTATTTGTGTAGACCTGCATTTATTATTTTAACATCAAGCCTCACAAGCAAATTAAGTTCAACTAAAAATACACACACAATAGAGGGAAAAAGAGCTACATACTCCACAGAATTAGATTGTTAAAAAAAATTGTCACTGCTGTCATTTATGTAAGGTAATCAATAACGTAAACAGTTGGAAAATAACATGGAAACTTATCTTATGGGAATGATTTAAAGAATCATTAATCTTATTTTGTAGATAAATAAACCTCGGGCAATAGTGATAAAGTGGCTTCTAAAACAGTCTATAAAAAGTAAGTGGCAAGGCTAGCTACGTATAACCGAGCAATTCTACAGTCATTCTTCTGTCCATTGCTTTCTGCTCTCCAGTAATTCATGTCCTTTTACCCAGCCTGGTGATAGAGCTGAAGTTTGCATGTTGTGCTAGAGCAGACATGTCCCCTAGGAGAGGACACAGATGACCCAAGGAATGGGGTAGTAGCTATGTAGTTCCTACTTCAGCATATGCTGCAGGGCCCTGGCACACTAGTCTGCTTTCAACAACATAATGTGTGCTGCTCCTCTAACCTCCCCATGCCCATTAGGGAACAGGAGGTAAATACTGCAGAAAACTAAATTAGAATGTAAAAAAACACTTGTGGTAGCACTGATTCAATGTGCTAAAGCAGTATCCAGAAGCATGCTTGCAAAGGGAAAGTCAATGAAACAACAGGAATTGCACAATTAGTACAGAAGCCATTTCAGCACTTCACTTTCAGAACAGCAACAAATAAAGAGGGCACTGCTCCTTTCAGTGTCCATCAAATCAATTGAGGGTTATGTGTTAAAATCTATGTAAGGCCTAAACAAATTTGTTTAATTTTGTGCCTCTTGTCATGTCGATTGTTCATATATTGTTTACATTATTATTTAAGTTTCAGGATACACCAATTTCAGATCAAAGTTTTTGAGGATATCAGGACCAGCAGAAAAAAGATCATAGTACTAGAATTTAGACTTCTAATTTCCTTCTATTCCCAAAATCAAGACTTTTTCTGTGAGTGAGTGTCATCCAGAACTCCTGAATTTACATTAGAAAGAAATGAAAAGGAAAAACACTTCCTTTACACCTCCAAGCAAGTGTGATTTTCAGATTTAAAGCTTATGTCAGAAGTCTCTGTCCAATTCACCTTTATTTTTCCCTCACTCATGTTAAGAACAAGTACCTAATTATTAAACACTAGCCATTTATTGGCATTGTAGCAGAAAAAAATAGAAGTAGAATATATATCTGAAATCTCTCAATGTATATAACCAAGCCTGACAATTCCTCTGAAGGAAAGATAAATTTACCAAGATGGTTAGGCCTACTAAATAAATTTTACAGGCAAATCACTATCTCCTCTCCCTTCTGGAGAAGAAGTACTTGTATCTGGGATTCTTTGTGATTCATTATCGATACATATATATCTAAAAATAGTACCTGAATGTCAATGTACAACCTACTTAATACCTAGTAAGTTGATGATTTTCAGTGAGCTTTTATTTGCAAATGTAATTACTGCTAATGGCAAAAGCAATCAAAATTCCTTACCAGTTCAGTATTCTCCAACTGAGCAGGCACAGAGAAATGCACTCACTTTCCCCCCACACCCACTAACAGAAGAACATTGATTGACCAAGCAAATCTATACAATCCATAGAATGGATATATTAAATTAAAGCTCTGTGGGAAAGTATATTAAAAATTCTCTATGGAAAGAATGAACAGAAGAGAAGGAATGAATGAGGGAAGGCATAAAGGGAGGGAGAGTGGAGGAAGGAAAGACGGAAGGCAGCAAGGAAGGGAGGAAATGAGGAAGGAAGAAAAGGAGGATGGAAGGAAGGAGAGAGAGAGAGGAAGGGAGGAGAAATCACAAAAGTTATATACAGTTATGATACAATATGTACTCCATTTTAAAAGTCCTGACTTCCAGCATCTCGCAATTTAATATTTTGGAACAAAAATCTGATCACTGTATTGGAAATCAGAAGAAACAGGAACATAAACATCTCCACTTGCCCACCATCTTATTTTAAGTCCCACAAGTTTAGAGGAGGCAGGATGCAAGCAACAGGTTTCAACATATATTTCGACATATAATATAAAAGCATAGACTTTGATGATATTTATTATGGTGCTTAGTGCTATTAGTAACACATTTAGTGCAACACAAGACCATGAGATATTGTGTGTACCTAACATTTGTTAAATGTGTCAACTGCTCCACCACTTTTCTCTCCCTGCCAGTCATTATCCTGCTTACCTTCCCTGTAGGGCTTAATTCAGAAAATTTATCAGGTCCTAAAACACTCCTAGTAGTGTAATGCCACTGTATTTTTTTACTCAAAGATTCCAGCACTAGAGAATATTTCTGCAGACCCAGTTAAGGAAAAAAAAAATCACAAACAAAATCCAAACAAAACTGAAAAACCAAACAACCTTCCCCTGAAAACATCTCTTTTGCCTTTAAAGAACTGAAATCGCCTATTTTACAACTGAGCCCTAAAATATAACTTTTTTCTCTATGTCTCTGTCTAGACTAACATTAATCACTCAAAGACAGACAGCTTGCAGAAAGAGTAACAAATAATTTCATTTTGGAATGTATTTATAGGTACTGTACCACCCTGGGCTAGAAACGTTGTGGGTTCAATGTGATTTGGGCACAGGAACCATGCATGAGCAAGTACATTTAACTCTTTGTTTACCGGCTAAATAAGAGCTGGTATCAAGCTCTCCCTTTATGTCCAGATAAGACAGCAGGTCCAAGTGAGAGGGAGAATCTGTACCTGGGAACCCTGTGGGGTGGATTACTTAGATCCTGATGGAGAATAAAACTGAGACAACTCTGTTTAAGAGAAGTGACCAACAGCTTTGCAGTATAGTCTTGTACACATGTAAAGGAGACTAGTGGGTGGCAGGATGCCTAAAAGTCAAGCACATAGTAATCAGCATTACTGTGACTAACTCCTTTATGGATTTAACATGTTATGACTGAACTGAATTATGCTTCAGCATATAGTTGTTTGGTTTGGGTTTTGTTGTGGGTTTTTATTAATTTATTAATTTATTAATTTATTAATTTATTTATTCTTTTTTAGAAGGAACAGATCAAAGCCTTATCTTGTTGTAGCAGCTTTTTTATACACTACATGTTTTAAAGTGCACTGCAGTAAACAGGAAACCTTTTTTTAACACCTTAAATATGAGGAATCTAACATATTTACTGGCAAAACTAGCCGTGACAATTTCAGGCACTGCAAGCACCAACTTTTCTCCTTGTTGCTCTGCCAGCAATAGCAGTCTCCCACCAGTCAGCAGAGAGGGACTCGTGCTGGCCCCAGAAGCCCAGTCTCCCAGCACAGCTTGTACTGCTGTACCAAGACAAGGGACTGGGAGCTGCAGAGGTCATGGCTCAAGGACACGTCCTAGTAACTCTGACAGAGTGGTGAGGCAAAACCAGCTAACAGTAATGTCATAACTCACTGTACATAGACTTGCCATATCAGCCTACAAAACCCATTCCTTTATAAAAGTAGCTGGTAATTATGGGACTGCTACATTAGCTTGGTAAATTCTACAAGACTGATGCCAGTAATTCAGATTCATAAAAAGAAAGAAGTTTAAAGAAAAATATTTTTCCATGAGTATATTTTTGAACCAAAAGGGAAAATTATGTGAAAAAAGCCCATTGGTTGACAACACATTCCTAACTCAGTCCTTATTTTTACAGTCACTTTAAACTAGTGCCATTGTCAAAAGTGTTCCCCACTTACTTGTCCTATCTCTTTCTTTTATTTCTTCCCTCCTCTGTGTGCAGACACAAACTCAAGCAGGCTGTGTAATACCAAGGTACAGAGCATGGGCATTATTTCTTTTAATTTCTGAGTTAGCTGGCTTTTTAATGGGAAGCTTATTTTATGCAGAAGAAAAGAAACATTTCCTGATGTTTTACCTGAGAAATTATCAATTCCCAGAAAAGAATATTATTTTTCCTTTTTATTTCTCTAACCATATATTTATCAGTGCTATTTCACAACTCTACTGCCAGGACACTTACAATATCAGCATGAGCAGAGACTAGCTGAAGTTTTGAATTTCTATGTACATTTCAGCAAAATATGTGATTGTCACACAGGAATGTTTTGTATGCAATGTTGTTGTCACAGTCTGTCTACAGCTGCTGCTGACTTCAATAGCCTTAGAACTGAGCTTCTTATTATCAGACTATGACATTACCTGAGCAGTACGTCTAAGCAAGGGTCTTTAGAAACTTAAATTTACAGCAGAATTAAAGACAGAATTATTCATTTACTGTGAATTCAGTTATATTGCTAAGAAGCACCTTACTCAAATACAGCTTAACAAGTCTTGTCAGATAGTGTATATTACTAGTAATGTCTATGAAGTCCTTTAAGTAATCTGTCTTCTGCATTACACCCTAGTGCTGTACTGTTGTGTTAGTGTTTGAATATAATGGCATAATAAATTTTTTAATTTTATTTTGTAGCTCCTGTGGTGCACTAGTACAGACTTATGTCAACAGGAGTTTAAATAGTTCCTTTTATCATGTTGCTAAGCAGGATATGTATATATCCAAGTTCAGAGAAAGCAGACCTATATGAATATATCCAAACCGTGATGGAAAGCAAGCCTGAGCCTTCAAGTAATGTAAGATAAATAGCAGAATATAATTTCCAAGATGCAGTAAATATGGAAAGAAACATTGCTTACCAGTAGCTAGTGTTAGTTTCCATGCACAGATTACACATTTCTACAGTAGATGTAGCTGTGTCCTGCCCCTTGAGAGCAGAAACATTTTCCTGTAGATAATATAGCCCTGTACTGTGTTCTGCTATGTGTGTGTGTGCGTGGCTTACATACATTGCCATTTCTATCCCACTCAAAACCAAAAATCATACATGTGAAGAACCGAAGAACAGAAGAAATACTGGGCTTGAAAACTAATTTGTATATGGATACACAGCCTTTGGAAAAACATTTCTTTCTTCTCTGAATCCCTGTATTACAAGAAAGCATCCAGCTGAGGAACTCAAATTCCTGTTTCACAGATGATGATTTTTCTGGATGGTTTGCAAGTGGAACTGATCCTACTGAAGTGTTGGTGGAAAACCAGTAATCAGTCACACAAGAATTTTCTGGATATAGGAGAGTATCTTCTTGGAAATCACCAAAGGCAGAAAACTGACCCTCGACTCTTCCTTCAGTGGGAAAAATGTGGTCAAAGACATATTTTGAAATGCCTACACCTGTGGAGATAAAACAAATCTGCCTTTTTGACTTTTGGGAGAAGCACTGCATCACACCTAAAAGCATGAGACAGAGAAATAAAGAGGAAGGTTAATTAATCTCTTAATCAAAAAAACAGGTCAGGATGAAAGTCTGACATTGCTTTAGGAATGAATGCAAAGTGACTGCTGAAACACAATCTTTTGAGTGAAAACCCCAGGAACCTAGTTCTCCCCAGGTTGTCCAAAGGATGGTAGAGAGATTCTCCTACAGGGATGGTGAAAGCCGTGGTGAGGTGGGTTGTTCCTCCACAGCCCATGAAGGTTAACAGGGCAGCACACACCTACTTGCAACCTGTGGAGGACTCCACACCAGATCAGGTGGATGACCAAAGGACACTGTGACCCTGTGGGAAGCCTGCACTGCAGCAGGTTCCTGGCAGGACCTGTGGCCCCATGGAGAGAGGAGCCCATGCTGGAGCAGAGTTGCTGGCAGGATTTGTGACCCCATGGGGGTCCCATGCTGGAGCAGTTAATGAAAAACTGGGACCCATAGGAAGGACTCACGTTAGAGAAGTTCATGGAGGACTGTCTCCTGTGGGACAGACCCCACACTGAAGCAGGGGAAGAGTGTGAGGAGTCCTCCCCCTGAGGAGGAAGAAGCGGCAGAGACAGAGTGTGATGAACTGACCACAACCCCTATTCCCAGTCCCCCTGCGCTGCTTGGGGGGAGGAGGCAGAGAAACTGAAAGTGAAGTTGAGCTCAGGAAGAAGGCAGGGGTGGGGGGAAAGTGTTTTAAGATATAGTTTTTATTTCTCTTACTTTAATTATCTTACTTTGATTTGATTGGCAATAAATTAATTTCCCTGAGTTAAGTCTGTTTTGCTCCTGATGGTAATTGTTGAGTTCCTGTCCTTCTCTCAACTCATGACCTGAGCCTTTTGTTATGGTTCTTCTCTCCTTCTGAGGAGAGGGACTGACAAAGCAGTTTTAGTGGGCACTTGGTGCCCAGCCAGCATCAAACCCACCACAAAAGTCAATAAATGAGGAGCTGCATGTAACACTGATGCTGAGGTAGTTGACACAACCACATGGAAGATCTGTGTGTATAGCGATATGGGCAATGCAATCTTGCACTGTTTTATATTTGGCTTAGCCGGATGGAATGGAGGTGAAATCAAACCTGTTTCAGCGTTGCTGTCCTTGCTGGACAAGATTCTGCAGCAGTTGTCACAGACTTAGCCACATGAGCCAGCAAAGGTACAAGAGTGAATATTTCATCAGTGACAGAATCAGCTATTCTTTGAGAATGCCAAGTACCCCTGTGGAGATAAAACAAATCTGCCTTTTTGACTTTTGGGAGAAGCACTGCATCACACCTAAAAGCATGAGACAGAGAAATAAAGAGGAAGGTTAATTAATCTCTTAATCAAAAAAACAGGTCAGGATGAAAGTCTGACATTGCTTTAGGAATGAATGCAAAGTGACTGCTGAAACACAATCTTTTGAGTGAAAACCCCAGGAACCTAGTTCTCCCCAGGTTGTCCAAAGGATGGTAGAGAGATTCTCCTACAGGGATGGTGAAAGCCGTGGTGAGGTGGGTTGTTCCTCCACAGCCCATGAAGGTTAACAGGGCAGCACACACCTACTTGCAACCTGTGGAGGACTCCACACCAGATCAGGTGGATGACCAAAGGACACTGTGACCCTGTGGGAAGCCTGCACTGCAGCAGGTTCCTGGCAGGACCTGTGGCCCCATGGAGAGAGGAGCCCATGCTGGAGCAGAGTTGCTGGCAGGATTTGTGACCCCATGGGGGTCCCATGCTGGAGCAGTTAATGAAAAACTGGGACCCATAGGAAGGACTCACGTTAGAGAAGTTCATGGAGGACTGTCTCCTGTGGGACAGACCCCACACTGAAGCAGGGGAAGAGTGTGAGGAGTCCTCCCCCTGAGGAGGAAGAAGCGGCAGAGACAGAGTGTGATGAACTGACCACAACCCCTATTCCCAGTCCCCCTGCGCTGCTTGGGGGGAGGAGGCAGAGAAACTGAAAGTGAAGTTGAGCTCAGGAAGAAGGCAGGGGTGGGGGGAAAGTGTTTTAAGATATAGTTTTTATTTCTCTTACTTTAATTATCTTACTTTGATTTGATTGGCAATAAATTAATTTCCCTGAGTTAAGTCTGTTTTGCTCCTGATGGTAATTGTTGAGTTCCTGTCCTTCTCTCAACTCATGACCTGAGCCTTTTGTTATGGTTCTTCTCTCCTTCTGAGGAGAGGGACTGACAAAGCAGTTTTAGTGGGCACTTGGTGCCCAGCCAGCATCAAACCCACCACAAAAGTCAATAAATGAGGAGCTGCATGTAACACTGATGCTGAGGTAGTTGACACAACCACATGGAAGATCTGTGTGTATAGCGATATGGGCAATGCAATCTTGCACTGTTTTATATTTGGCTTAGCCGGATGGAATGGAGGTGAAATCAAACCTGTTTCAGCGTTGCTGTCCTTGCTGGACAAGATTCTGCAGCAGTTGTCACAGACTTAGCCACATGAGCCAGCAAAGGTACAAGAGTGAATATTTCATCAGTGACAGAATCAGCTATTCTTTGAGAATGCCAAGTACCAGTATAAGCTGGTAGCTTTACTCACTCCAGCTTTTGTATAGCTTTGAGACCTGCTGATACCACCTAATAATAATACTGGTATATGGTTCGCTGATTAAAGTAACTCAGACAGGAGGAAAAAGAAGTCTTAAAAATCTCTGACAGCATGCTGACTCTGCTTATCAATTCTTGATGCTCTCTGCTTCCCCATCTTCCTTTTAAGAGCTCTTCTCAGACATCATATGGGACTGAAAATCATAATGACATTTTTTATTTTATTTAATTTTTTTTTGTTCTATTTAAACTTTCTTTGTGGATATGCATATCACTTGTTACACAGAGGAAAAAGAAAAATAATCATATCCAATAGCACAGATTTCCAGCATCTGAAAAATGACCTGTCCTAACACATTTATTTTGATACAGCAAGCATATGCTTATTAATTTTTAGATCCTAATATCCAGTAATTGTAATAATTGTAAATTCAAAGTAAAACACTTGGCTTTATGAGTAACTTACATACATTTATGTGACTACTTACAAAACCACAGCTATTTACCACAATTGTAGGCTATGGGGTATGGGGTAATCATAAGCAACATAAAGGTCTGGAATTTATGCTACACCCTCAGCAAGTTTGCTGATGACACCAAGCTGTGTGGTGCAGTTGACACGCTGGAGGGAAGGGTTGCCATCCAGAGTCACCTGGACAGCTTGAGAGGTGGGCTAGTGCAAATCACATGAAGTTCAACCAAGCCAAGCGCAAGGCCCTGCATCTGGGACGTGGCAATCTCAGGCACAAATACAAGTTGGGTGGAGAATGGCTGAAGAGCAGCGCTGAGGAGAAGGACTTGGGAGTGCTCGTGGATGAGAAACTCAACATGAGGCCAGCAATGCATACTGGCAGCCCAGGAAGCCAACCGCACCCTGGGCTGTATCAAAAGAAGTGTGGCCAGCAGGTCGAGGAAAGTGATTCTGCCCCTCTACTCTGTTCTTGTAAGACCCCACCTGGAGTACTGCATCTAGCTATGGAGTATTCAGCACAGAAAATGGACCTGTTGGAATGAGTCCAGTGAAGGGCCACAAAGACGATCAGAGGACTGGAGCACCTCTCCTATGAAGACAGTCTGAGACAGTTGGAGTTGTTCAGCCTGGAGAAGAGAAGGCTCCAGGGAGACCTTATGGCAGCCTTCCAGTACCTAAAGGGGCTACAGGAGAGATGGTGAGGGACTCTTTATCAGGAAGTGTAGCCATAGGACAAGGGGTAGTGGTTTAAATTGAAAGAGGGGAGATTTAGATTAGATACTAGAAAGAAATTCTTTACTGTGAGGATGGTGAGGCACTGGAAAAGATTGCCCAGACAAATTGTATTTGCACCGTCCCTGGAAGTGTTCAAGGCCAGGCTGGATGGGGCTTTGAGCAACCTGGTCTAGTGGGAGGTGTCCCCCTCCCAGCAGGAGGCGTTGAACTCAATAATCTCTACGGTCTCTTCCAACTCCAACCATTCTATGATTCTATACGTGTTTTATACAGACATAACATATATATGTTTTATGTATGTGTTTCCCTTAAAAGAGGCTGCTGAAACCAACACAGAATTCACTATTAAATCAATTGCTGAAACAATGTTTAAATTCCAGTTAGACAAAATCTTCATAACATCATCTGCCTTGCTCTCAGGGTTTTTGGGCTGGATGCTGGGAGAAGATACTCTGTCAACATGCTGTATGGATGTGGGGTTTTTTTAGTAAAATAAGTGGAAGTAGAAATCAATTGAATACTGACCACAAATGAAAAATACAATAAAGTAAATTGACAAACCAGTTTAAAATATGAAGGGCTAATTGAAACATTGGCTGCTATAAAATATTTACTCTAATTCACTTTGCATATGCACCAGTGAAGAAAGGGTATTGCGTTTCTCAGAAATCCATACATTTCAGAGACAATTTATAGTTGAATAGAGTAGTTTGAAAAATAAAAATTGTTTTTAGAATAAAGCTGATTTTAATTTTGTGCTAAATATTTCCTGATGAAGTGTATGTTCTGTTAAGGCTAATTCAGTTTGTAATTCCTGCATTGATTTCAGGACTAGTACTTCTTCTCACTAGCTGACAAAAATAAATTACACTAGACTTACACACATAATTGTCATGGTTTAATCCCAGTAGGCAGCTAAACACAACACCGCTTCTTACTCACATGCCCAGCCAGTGGGGTAGGGTGAATCAGCTAAAACTGCAAAAGCATGAGGATTGAGATTAAGACAGTTTAATAGGTAAAGCGAAAGCTGCACATTCCAGCAAAGCAAAATAAAGAATTAATTCACCACTACTTGTAGGCAGGCAAGTATTCAGACACCTCAGGAAAGCAGGGCTTCATCACATATAATGGTTACGTGGGAAGACAAAGGCCATAACTGCCAATGTCTCCTTTTTCCTCCTTCTTCCCCCAGCTTTATATTGCTGAACATGATGTCATGTGGTATGGAATATCCCTTTGGTTGGTTAGGGTCAACTGTCCCAGCTGTGTCCCCTCCCAACTTCTTATGCCCACCAGTCTACTTGCTGGCAGGGCAGTGTGAGGAGCAGAAAAGACCTTGATGGTAAGTGCTGCTCAGCAATGACTAAAAATTTGGTGTGTTTTCACACTGTTTTCATCACAAATCCAAAACACGGCACCATACAAGCTACCACGAAGAAAATTATCTCAGTCAAAACCAGTACAATAATATTCTTGCTATCTCAGATAACACCCTGCCATGCTTCATGCAACCCCCAGGTTTAACATTGGACAGAAAAGGAAATGTAAAAATTGCATAATCTGGATCTCCAGGTGGATGCTTTTTGGAAAAGGACAGAATGATTCTGTCCTGGCAGGGCTCTATGCACATAGAAGGTAATTCCTCCTTACCTTTCTGTATACTGAGATACCCAACAAGTACATAGTACACTTAGAGGATATGTTTCTGAAAAAGAAAAAAGAGATGAAACCTTTCAAAAATTCTGATACTCAAAGGCAGAAGAAAGAAGTGTGGTTCACATGAACATATTATTATCTCATTGTAATGGAAATAAAAATCTAGATCACAGAATCACAGGATCATGGAATGGTAGGGATTGGAAGGGACCTTCGGAGATGATCTAGTCCAACACTGCTGCCAAAGCAAGTGCACAGGAATGCATTCAGGCAGGTTTTGAATGTCTCCAGAGACGGAGACTCCACCACCTCTCTGGGCAGCCCGTTCCAGTGCTCCACCACCCTCAAAGTAAAGAAGTTCCTCCTTGTGTTTAGATGGACATCTAAAGTTTTTGGACAAAAAAAGTGTTGTTAAGTCAAAAAGCTCACTACCTGTTCGGTGTGCTTTCTTTAGTACTGATTTGTGTCTTAGTTACAGTGGGATGTAGATCATCAAGGCCAAATGTCATTTCTACTTACCAGCAAGCACATGCACTAACAAAATGGGAGATAGGCTGCTGCAATATACTGCACCTGTGGGAGACTCTCTTGTCACAGGGTTGGTAAGGATGAGAATAATTCATTTGAGTTTCTTGCCAACATGATGGGACCTTACATATGAGTCGACAGAAAGCTTCATATAAAATTATTTCCCCAGGTCTATTGCTCTGGACTGTCATCCTGGAAGGTAACTCCAGTGAACAATATCCCAGATAACTTCATATCTACTCAGGGCAATTAACATTTACGACTGTTTTTAGCTTTTCAATTGCTAAAAATTTCTTCATGTTTTTCTGCGCTTAAGTGTTATAATTTCAGTGACTAGTTATGTATTCTATCTGGTTTACAGGAAATGTTGAAAAAATTCTGCTTTCAGTTTAATTCAAACTGAAACCAAGACAAAGTCCCCAACTTTCATGTGAATTACTAACCTTGGGTTTTGGCTGCTTCTGGTAGCTAGACACCTCAGCTGCAGTGCTGAGAGAAGTGGGAAGCAACTAGTTACAGTCATGAATTTTGGGCAGCAGTAAACCTTCAAAATTGAAATGAACTTAATGCATTGGACATTTTGTTCTATGTAAATCTTGTGAATTCTGAGCACAAGTGAAGCATAGCAAGTTTAGTGGAGGCCATAATTTCATATCAGGGTTTTGCTGTCATTTCACACACTTTATGTGGAGTCCTTCAGAACATCTTTAAGATTTGGAAGAGCAGTTTGCAGAGGACAGTGCTTTTAGTGGATGTTTTGACATTCACACATGTAGTCTTTGAAACAGCAAATTATTCATTGTAAATTATTTTTTGTACTAGTTAAAAAAATAGCTGTCTTGAGCGTATTGTAGCAAGACTATTCATAGTTTTCATGTTAGTGTAAGAAAAGTATTCCTTTATTTTTTTATACATTGGAAGGTTAATTTGTCAGCTACTTCATCAGGTATTAAAACTCCACAGGTTTCATCTGAGTTCTGTTGCAAATCTGACAGGCTTTGTTTTGTTTGTTTTGGGTCTTTTTGACATTCACTATGAGCTAGAGGTATATATTATAATAAAATCTGTTTCTATATGACTCAAAGGACATATCTTTTTCTTTTAGGATTTCTACAAGTAAGAAACGGCAGAAATACTATCCTGCAATATACTTCATCATTTTACCTGAGTCAGACAGGTTTTCTGTAACATAAGTTAGGCATATAAAAACAAAATACAGGTAGTAGTGCAACTGATCTATAATTATCCACAAGTATTTCTTCTGATCCAGCATTCACTTTGTTTCTGCATTATTTAAAGGAACATTTTCACACTCACATTCAAACCTTCTGGGAGGGGTGGCTGACACATCAGGAGGCTGTGCTGTCATTCAGAGAGACTTCGACAGGCTAGAGAGTTGTGCAGAGAGGAACCTAATGAAATGCAACAAGTGTAGGGTCCTGCATCTAGGGAGGAATATCTCCACACACCGATGCAGGTTAGGGGCTGACCTGCTGGAAAGCAACTCTGTAGAGAGAGACCTTGGAGTCCTGGTGGACAACATGATGACCATGAGCCAGCAATGTGCCCTTGTGGCCAAGAAAGCCAATGGCATCCTGGAGTGCATCAAGAAGAGTGTGGCCAGCAGGTCGAGGGAGGTTATCCTCCCCCTCTATTCTGCCCTGGTGAGTCTACATCTGGAGTACTGTGTCCAGTTCTGGGCTCTCCGCTTCAAGAAGGACAGGGAACTGCTGGAGAGGGCACAACAAAGGGCTACAAAGATGATTAGGGGACTAGAACATCTCTCTTATGAGGAAAGGCTGAGGAACTTGGGTCTTTTCAGTCTGGAGAAGAGAAGACTGAGGAGGCATCTGACCAATGCCTATAAATACTTAAAGGATGGGTGTCAGGAGGATGGGGCCAGTCTTTTTTCAGTGTTGCCCAGTAACAGGACAAGAGGTAATGGGGACAAACTGGAACATAGGAAGTTCCATCTAAACATGAGGAGGAACCTCTTTACTTTGAGGGTGGCAGAGCACTGGAACAGGCTGCCCAGAGCGGGGGGGGAGTCTCTGTCTCTGGAGACATTCAGAACCTGCCTGGACATGTTCCTGTGCAACCTGCTCTAGCTGACCCTGCTTTGGCAGGGGGTTGGACTAGATGATCTGCAGACATCCCTTTCAACCCCTTATCATTCTGTAATTCTATGATTCAACAGACAAGTCACATGTCCCACCCGTTCAATAGACTGAAAAGGCATTAAAAAAAATACCTAGATCTTCTGAAAAACTGATACCAAAAATAATCCTATATTATAACTGCAGGTTTTGAGTAATGGGACACTGAGACTTCTGGGGGACTTGGATATGTTGAAAATGTGAATTTCACCTTTTTCTTTAAACTTATAGGGAAAGTACTGCAATGCAACTTGGCACACTAGAGTGTTTCCCAAACTGCCTTCGACATATTGCTGCTATGTTAATTTTCTACAATCTACTTGGGAGAAGAAAAGTCACTACCAAGGTGAAGAAAGAGAACAATCTTTCTTCATTAGAGAGTGCTGCTGCTCAGCAGCAGATGGGTGGCTGCGCAGACACCTCTGAGGCTGTTCTGGGAAAAAAAAACAACAAACAAACCAAAAAAACCAGAGGGAAGCAGAGGATGCTGCAAGGATAGGTGGAAAAGATGGTAATAATTTTAACAAGACACACAAAGGAGCAGAGTAAAAGATCAGTAATGGTCATATCACCGTGTTTTAACACCAGTGGGCACCAGTAATTTTGTTGTCACCTGTCATACCGTACATTTAGAATTGCGATGCCACACAGATATTTGTATCTCGTCACCATGTTATGGATCATTCTCTGTCTTTAATAGATATAGAGGTGCCCAGGCTTAGGCACCTCAGTCATGAAATAAGTCAAAGTGTGTCACACCTTGTCTACTGAAAACATTTTCCAGTAATTGAAAAATTTTGAAACACTATAGAGATTTTTGTTCTGTTTGCACAAAAACCTCATTGCATTCACTAAATATTCAACAAACAAAATTTCAAATTATACATTCATATGAGAGATGGTTGCATGCTCCAGTACTGAGCTGAATCCAGGATCCTATTCAGATCAAGTCTTCTGTAGTTTTATGGTCATGCGGTTTTGAGATTAGATAGTGCAGTGGCTCTGCTTTTCCACTGAACAAAGTCTTCCCCTTCCTTGTTTTGCTCTCAGGACTAAAGTCAGATCAGCTGTCTGATTTATATGGAAACTGGATGTAGGTGTACAAAAGCATTTGTACATCTTTTGGAGTTTTTGGGGGAAAAAAACCCACAAAACAACAAAATATCTTTGTTACTTTTATTAGCCAATAATCTATACTTAGGAAATAATAATAACTTGAAGAGAATTACTTTCTTGGAAACCCTAAACAACATTGTAGGTTCAGGCTGACTTAGCCCTTGAACTGATTAGCCCTTTTTAGACTCAAACTAGGCCTTGTCTGTGTTTCTTCGATCACTCAAAACCCTACTTTTTGTTCTCCTTTTTAAAGTATTACTGTGTTTCAATGACACAGTGATTAATGCTAAAATACCATATATTTCTTTTGGTAGACATTGTTACCATTGTTACTATTAATCAAGCTATTTTGTTAGTTACATCAATATAATAACTTTGGAGGAACATTATTTTCTAGATAGAGAAGTCTTTAAATACACTAATAATTCAACTGAATTATTATATGGATCTTCCACTGAGTCCTAATCAGAAAAAGATTATGAAGTAGATATAGCTCAGCATTTCTAGCTGTGGGGAAGAACTGCGATCATCCTGCAGAACATTCTAAGCTTCAAGGAAGCAAAAAAAGAAAGTGAAAATTCCTACAGCTTCTCTGGAAGGTTACTTCTCTGTTACTTCTCTGGAGACAGTCTGTAACTAACAACTAAAAACTATAAGGTGTTTTTTAAAGAAGAAACAATACCTTTATAAACACCTGTAACATCTGTTGGTGACAATCTAGGGAACAATGCCATTTCTATTGAAGAAAATTGTTTTGCCAAGTTTAACAAGAATGATACGTGCCTAAGAAGAAACCTGAAATCCTGAAAAGTGCAACCACTGAGGAAAGTGTACCAAGTGTATCCGTAAAGAGGAGAAGAAGGAAACATTGCATCTCTTCACTAAAAACTTTTGGTTTTAGTTTTGTTGTTTGCTTTCCAAGAACACAGTGTTTGTGCTAAAATATTCAGTTTAAGTCACATTTATGTGGACCCTTTCTCTCTGTACAAGAATAAAGCACCAGTTAGCCTGAAACTAGAGATAGTCTAGTTTATAACTATTAGGAAAACATGATGCAGTTCTATTAAAAAGTGTTCAAACATATCTGACATGAACATCAATCTAAAATGGAAAAGACCAGTAATTAAGTAATATTAGGGGCATAAAATATATTGGTGAAAGCAGTGATTTTTCCCCCAAAACGTAGAGATACTGGAGGCATTTTGACCTTCAGAACATTTCGAATTAGCAACCTTGAATAATGAGTGGTGGCTTATGAACTAAGAGATAAGATGGATAGTAGGTATAAGGAAAAATGGTTTTTCGTAATTATTATTCTTGCTATACATACAGTCCATACCTATGAAGATTAATGTTGTTATTGCTAAGGTGAGAATATAAATCTTGTATTAAGCAGTTCTCCAGGAGCAATGGGTATAGGAGATGCCCATGTTTCTCTCCACAGACATAACATGGACTCTGCTTATGAAAAAATAAAACACAGCAAAATTATCTGAGTAATCAAACGCATTATTGGGACAGTGCAAATCCCTTCTGGCTTAGGCACCATTTATCACTCCTAATTATAGGCTCGGTTTGAGGAGTAGGCAGTGTGCCCACCACTGTCTGTTTTTTTTTATGTTAGACCACACATCGTCTGTCTGAGAGGGCTGGTAGTTAAGCACCAGACTGCTGCTCTCAGCATCGCATGCTACTGCACTCCTTGGCTGTGAGCATCTGAAAGACATGTAACAATTGTGTCGTACTGTGCATTCTTGAATAAAAAATTGAGACATGTCTGTGAACATTTCCTTTTAATGTTATTTCCACTGATTTTTAATTCTGGAGTTAGAGATGGTATATATGTATTTAGTGGATGTCTCTGAACTCCTATGAGTTTTTCCTAGCCTCTTCTACAGCCGTTAGTGTTAGTGTTCCAAAATCCTTTGTGAAGAACTGCTTCCCTCAAACTGTTTTGAGTCTGACTCCTACTAATTTGATGTATCCCTCCTTTTATTTTAGACAATTTTATATTTACAATGAACTATCAATTCTTATCCAACCTCTCCCACTCTTTTTAAAGGCACTCTTTTTAAAAGAGCTCTACCTCTTTCTTTCATCATTTTTCCTGAGCCTGACAGTCTTATCTTATTTCATTCTTTCATCCAAAGAAACAGTTCCATACCTTTGATAATGCTTGTTCTCCTTCTCTGAACCTTTTCCAGCTTTCATAGATTCTGTTTCAAATGGAAGAGAGGGGTGATGCCAGAGAATTATATGATGGGATATGATGTTCCCTGTTTTATTCTTTATTCCTTTTTTTAATAATTCTTAGCTTTTATTTGCCTTTTTAACCACTATTGAGCTGACATTTTCATGGAGCCATTTATTATAACCCAAGATTTTGTTCCTCAGTGACAATAGACAGTTCAGGGCCCATTATGTTGTATGTGAATGTAGTCTTGGTCATTCCCATATGCATGGCTTCACATTTATCTACAGTGAATTTCATCTGCCATTTTATTGGCCACTCATTCAGCTTCCTAAGGTTCTTATGCAATTCTTCATAGTCTGCCTTCATTTTTACTGTCTTGCATAACTTGTTATCAGCAGTAAACTTTGCCACTTCAGTAATCACTTACTGTTCCAGATCATCTATGAATACCTTGAGCTGCACAAGTCCCAGCACATATCTGTGTGGAATTCACTGGTGATTACACTGCAAAAAAAGTATTTATTCCTACCCTCTGTTTCATCATTTAACCAAATGATGAAATAAAACGAGGGACTTTATTCCTTATGCTGTAACTGCTTAGGTTCTTTCAAGCTTCATGTGACAAATTGTTCCAGAAAACTTGCAGAAGTCCATGTAGGATATATCAGGCAGAATACCCTTACCCATGTGCTGAATTTTCAAATAACTCCAGTATGTTTATGAGTAGGATTACCCTTCAATTGACTTTCCCCAGTATATGGTCAGGTTAATCCATGTTCTTATTAATATATGCTTTATTACAGGCTGCACTAAATTACCCTGTTGAGGTATCAGGTTTATGGACCCTATATTTCTCGGAATCTCACCTTGGATCTATTTACAAGGCACCTTCATATCTGCTAAGTACTTCAAGTACCTGGAGAATTTAAAGTAAGAGGATGAAAATTCTCAGGTGTGTATTATTTGATCCTGTCAAATTGTCATTGTTCTTTTTATCATTGTTGTCGCTAATTTTATTCTACCTAATGTTGCCTAGCAGATTGTCCTCTTTCCACGCAGTTTATGGTATGTCTGCTATTTCAATATTCATGTTCCTTAATCTGACAATTTAGGCTTTGTGGTGTTAGTGTACAGGTTTGGTTCTCTTCTCAACATCCTTTTAAATCACATTCTGCATTAGACTAATACCATCCTGTGCTCTAGCCTTCACAGAGACTAACAAAATTTCCATAACATCATCCATAATAGATATATCATCTCCAGTTCTATACTGTTCTGTACATGTCAGTTTTCTCCTATTCTTTCATTGAAAAACTCAGTCTCAACTTCTATGATGTTAAGTGCTAGCAGTTTGGTCCACTTAGCATTCAGATGAAGTACTTCTTTCCTGCATGACCATCCATTATGCTAGAAGTGTGCCCAGCTTTTGATCCATCTGTATCCTTACTACTTACTTCTCAGCCTGTCATTAAAAGTTAGTCTCTCTTCCTCTTTCTTTGGTCCCACAGGAATTACTGAGAGTAGTTCCTGTGCAAACAACTGCAACAACACTAGTTAAGTGGGCTTGGTATTCTTAAACATTCCTAAAGGCCTAAATTCCACTTCTCCTCTCCCAATCTCTCTCCTGCCTTTCACTCTATTTTTATTCCCATGCATAAGAGCTACAGACCCCTCTGGTGTTTCCTAGCAGTTTGTAGTGAATCTCACAAGGTCTGGCACATTTGTGCACTTGGAAAGTGAGTCACCATGAGTCACAAACCTAGCTTGCTATGTTTCTGGTAGAAAGTGCCCATCATTGCAATCTGCCACTTGCTTCCAGTACAGACTCTGTTTAAAGAGGCATTTCCTTGGTGCAGATCACAGATGAGCAACTTTTAGCAAGGCAGATTCCTGACTGGGATCCTTTGCCCTTTTCCCACCTGGTGCCTTCACCCCACTCAACCTCCATCTGGGGCTGCTTCTTTGGTCTCAGGCCCTCTACACCAAATGGAATTGAAACTATGAACCTCTTTGTGCAGCTGTGCTGTTGCTCAGCAGTACTGGGTTTACTGGCTTGAAGAGACTGATTAATGAAGTACCTGAAAAAGCTACTGAAGAATTTCACCAGACTCTCATGTCATTCAGTTCAATCACTATAGCCTCAGATGTTAGAGCTGTTAGAGCTCAGGGTTTTTTTAAGAGGCTCAGTTGGGTTTTTTTTTTGTTTTGTTTTTGTTTTTTTTTTTCTGTTAGAGTTACAACTTAGCAACAGTTGTAACTAATATGCAATATTAGCAACAGGTATACACATCTGCTTCTTGCACATGGAAAAGATACACATTCATATGATACTGGGCACAGAAAAACGGTCCCTCCCCTTCACCTTCCTGCTGGAGAACATCACCTCTATTTCTTCTCCTTGAAAGGGTGAGAAGTTGATTCCTAATCTAAGTACGCATGTCTGATTTAACTATCAGGCTAAAAAAATTAACTAACCTTTAACTTTCCCCTAAGTTCATAGACAGTTTTCACAGTCTCATCCTAACTTTAACTATTTTTCAATACAAACTGTTCACACAATAGACTAAAACAAGAATAAGTTATTCGGCTCTACATCAGCATAGACATTGCAGAGGGCATCCAGGTATTTTCCCAGAAACCTCAATCACTTTTGTAATATGTCATGAACTTTTTTTCTTTTATTAATATATCCATATTTTAGTCAAACTTAAATTTGAAGACGCCAATGCAATGGAAAGTATAAAATTTAATTTTTAATTTGAGTGTAGGTAGGATAGTACAGTATCCAAACTGTATCTTCTTTTTGGAAACAGGATTCACATACCTGTACCTCTGTTCATTGTTAAGAGACTGAGGTTTAAAACAAAAGCATATTAATCTACTACCAAAAAATGAAGCTGCAGTTATACGAAGCCAGATAACATACTTTCTGGAGCTGTTAAGAAGACAAAAGAGACCTTGTGATTTCCGTACAATGCCAAATTTTACTTTAAATATTTTCATATTTTATTATCACTTTTATTTTGTTTTCAGTAATGTTTATGATTTGTTTGTATCTCAGTTTGTGTACTCTGTGATTTGTTACTTCAGCCACTGAATAAAGAAAATAAAGATTTGAAACCGCATTTCTCTGCCGGCTTCCTGCATGTACTGCTTGCTTACAGCAAATATTCACTCTGTTAATTTTTGGAACATTTTAACAAGCACAATGACAACATGTCTTTTCAAAATGGCTTTCTTTGAGATACACTACTTCGACTTCCAGTAGTTCTGTATGATTTGTCAGTGAAGAACTCTGTGAAACTCATATGAAGGTTACTACATAAATTAGGATTGCAGCTGTAAGGTTTTTTTGTTATAGATGCTTTTCCCTTCTTTTAATAAAATATACATGCTTTCAATAAATACTAATAAAATAAAAGGTCTGCTTTATTTACTGCAGTTAAGTATAACAAAAAAAGATATCACATATATTTAGGATTACAATGCTGATTAGATTGCTGAAGATTTCCAGGGAGAAGATTTCAGTGAAAGTCTCAGATCATTTAATGTAACACTTATGACTTAGATAGATTTTCCATAATTTATGTGAATCTATTTTTTAGCCATTAAATCACAGTTTATTTGAGGAGAAATAAAGAAATAGAAATAGTAGTCAAGAAAGAGGAAAGATTAAGAGAATGATTTTGTACCTTAAAATAATGAATTATCTGATGTTGAATTCTTCAAAAGAAATTCATGTTGCTTTTGCTTCTGCATATCTGACCCAATTTTCTAAAGCTTTTTCTCCTAACACCCTTCCCTTCCTCTTACTTAACAGACATTTTTCCCCCAAGGTTTCTCTGGTTTTATATATTTAAATGTGTGTATTTCTGAGAAATCCAGCTGGATTTACTTAGAAACAGTGAGGGTAAGAGATTGTAACACTTTTCTTTCTTTTTTTCTCCTTATTTCCCCCCTTTTTTTTTACTTTGAGAATAAATAATGTATTGTTAGGTTATGAACACTGTTACAACATATTTTTGTTGTTGTTGTTGTATAACTGAAATGACTCATACTTTAAAATACAGACAGTGTGTGGAGGTGGAATATTTTGTGAATTAATATTACGTGCAATGCAAGACATTTTATGTACTTTCAAAACCTGCTATTGGTCCCTTTTCCTCTGTAAAGGAATGAAGAATTTCCACATATTTCCACATATACACTCTTCAAAAATTTATGAAGGTTCAACGAAGGTCAACTTCACTATGAGAAGCTGTGAGTGCAGAAGGCACAGGGATGGATCATTTCACATGAAAGTTCCTTAATTTTATTAATAATTTGGGATATAAAAAGTTGAGGTCCTCTGCTAATACCTCATTCTGTTAGCTTTAATATTTTGATATTGCCCATAACCAGGTTCTACCAAACAAAAGCAAATACTGATATTCTCAATTCTACCTTTTTATCATTCTTATCATGCAGTGATATTAGACTTACTGATTTAAAATTTAACTTTCACTCTTGATCATTTGAATGCTATGAAATACTTAAAAAATTGAATGAAATGAGAAAAATTGAATTATTTTAATTCTCAATTCACAAACTGACTTTCTCAAAAGTCTCTGGCAGTGTTTCTCCGGATCTGATGCTAGCACAATTACCAATGACTTTCACAGAACGCTTATCTTCCTGAGGATTGTAGTATTGGAATCTAAATAATGAAATATTATGGTTTAAAAGGAGGTGAATTATGACTTCAGTGATGTATCTTTTAATATCTTTATCAGGGCCCTGAGGGCAGTACTAGTCCTGAGGGGAGACCTCATTGCCCTCTACAACTACCTGAAAGGAGGTTGCAGAGAGGTGGGTGTTGGCCTCTTCTCCCAAGTGAATAACGACAGGACCAGAGGAAATGGTCTGAAGTTGCAGCAGGAGAGGTTTAGATTAGACATTAGGAAGAATTACTTTACTGAGAGGGTGGTCCGGCACTGGAACAGCCTGACCAGGGAGGTGGTGGAGTCACTATCCCTGGAGGTATTTAAGAAATGTGTAGACATGGCTCTTCAGGGCATGCTCTAGTGCCCAAGATTATTGGTTTGTGGGTGGGTGTGATGTGGTGGGGTGTTGTGTTTTTTGTTTTGTTGTTGGTGTGTGGGGTTTTGTTTTTGTTTTGTTTTTTTTTTAAGGTTGGACTCGGTGATCTCAGCGGTCCCTTCCAACCATGGTGATTCTGTGATTCTGTGAACAGCTTCCCTTATGATCCCCTTCTCTACTCTCCCCTCCCCCCAGGGGCTCCATTTAAGTTCAGGCTCCAGCTTCATGAAGTGTTTTTTGGGATTGCCAATGCTGTCCAAGCAGGCAGATACATGGTTAGGAAAGACAAAGCCCACTTGGAGTTGAATCTGGCGAAAGTCAAAGGCAACCAGGACTTCTATAATACATGATGTACTTGATGGAATTAACTTGATCCATTATACTCCACAGTTTTTAAAGGTATAAGTTACTCAACGGTTATGAAGTTTAAACCACCATGCAGCAATAGTCATGCAGAGTAGTTAAAGGTATACAATATGAAAACTATATCCTCAGATATTCCTGTGTAAGCCTTTAAGGAGCAGATCATCCTGAATGTCATCATGCAGCACATAGAGGACCACCAGTTGATCAGGCCCAGTCAGCACGGGTTCATTAAAGGCAGGACCTGCTCGACAAACATGATCTCCTTCTGTGACAAGGTGACCCACCTCGTGGACAAGGGAAAGGATGTGGATGCTTTCTACCTAGACTTTAGTATAGCCTTTGATGCTGTTGGTGTTTGAATATAGTGCTTCTGGATTTGAGCAATAAGTGGGCAATTAGGCAGTTCTACGGTCAGGTCATATTACAATTTTACATGACTGCTTTTTGCATAGAGCTGTAGATCACATGCTATCAAACAACCTCTTTCAAAAGAAAAACGCCCACTTCTTAATAATTATTGATAATGAGCTTTTCTCTTCCAATCAAACAAGGAAAGCATATTCATCACTTTGAAAATTAGATACTGGCATTTGAGTTCCATTTAGGTCTTTGTCATAACTGAAATGACCTCAGCTAACCATTCTTTCTGATTTCTGTCTCAAGCTCTTGTTTACAGGTGAATGCACTTCAGTCATATCAGTAAGTAAATTTTTCACATTATTTTTGACAAAACACAATGAAATGATTGACAGGAAAGGAGGCCATCAGTCAATAAAGGTGGAAGGCAACATAAATGATGCATCACACTACTTTCCAACCTATAAGTAAAGTCAGACAGGGCACTGGAAAATGGAAACAGTGCTGAATGAAAAATAGGATACTGTGCATTTGTGCAGAGCAATATCAGCTCATGAATTTATAAAGGTGTCAAATTGTTATCTAAATAAGAGAGGAGAATACTTCTCATGTTCTCTAATTAACTCTTCAGGAGCCACGCACCACAGTTACTCAGACTTCAAGCTAGATCTAAATTAACCCCTGGTGGCAATTGCAACTCTTTGATAGGATGAAGTCTCATTGTGGGATCCTAAATACATTACATTTAAAAAGAAATAGGCAGCCAAATATTATTATATTTTCTCACAAACAGATGCATGGACAGAAACTATCCCTGCAAACAGATGCTTGTAATAGTGACATTATCTGAGACTCCTGGTAAAATACACACCTATGCAGAGCTCACAGGACAGATTCAGAGTTTTGAGCAGACATTAATAATTTTTCCGACATGAAGATTTCTCCTCTAAGCTTTGTATGATTCTCAGCATCCCTCAACCTGATATACAGATACATGGAGCAAGATGAATTTTGACGTTGACTTATTAGCTACTTACTTAGGAAAAGATATTAAGGAGAAGCAAAATGGGATATTGGATTTCTTAAAACACTGTCCAGGCCTGAAGCAAAAACATGGTCACCGTATTTCTTGTGTAATGACAGTGGCATTTGCTAACTGTGGATTTGAGTAAATAAGATTTATTATACTATCCTGGGAGAATGAGTAATTTCAGACACATAATTAAAATGCTTTCTTAATGTGCCTGCATCTAGAAAATGTTTCCTTTGAGAACATATGGAATTCCTTGCCAGATGAGATCAGATTTAAAAGCTATGATTAGACAAATTTAAGAACAATAACTTTTACTTTGGTAAATGTGAAAACAAATGAAAATTATGCTTCCTGAAGTACTCAATTTAGAAATTATTCAGGTTTTCAACAGTCTTCTGGAAAATTTTTTTTTGCAAATATAAGAATAGAGAAATTTGTATATTTACAAAGTACTATATGTCTGCTCTTTGTCAGAATGTCAGAAACAGCCTTGCTTGAAAAAAAGTTGGTTATGTGGGATTAAATTCTTTTCATGGAAAAAAAAAAATATTTCCTCAAAATTTCTCAGAGGAATTTGAAAATAACTACCTGTTAAAAATCTGAGCTGCAAGTTAGTGTACAAGCTTGAAGAGCAATTCCAAGGATATTCTAAACACTTTACTGAACAGAAATAAAAGATCCATAAGAAAATTTAGATTTAAATTAAACATTTTGCTTCTCAAAGGAACACTTTCTAAGCTACTAATTACTGCTTTAGGTATCTCAAATACAACTGAGTATACCAGAAAGATAAACTCCATTGAATCTCTAACTAAGAGATGTAGATTATTTCCTGCCTATGTTTTGTTTTAAAAAGTGCAATTGCAGTGCTAATTTGGTCCTGAGAATATTATTAATCATAAAAGAGCTTCTTATCACGTTTTTTCCTTTTGTCATTTACAGATAAATGCAACACAAGACACATGAACGCTTGATTCTTTTAGTGGTCCACCTGAAAACTGTCCCTGGTCTATTTTTTTTCTGGTAAGGTTACTCCTTAGTCAGACCAATGAGCCTGTAGAATTCCCTGTGGCAGTAAAAGCACCAGAGCTGCTGCAATAGAGAAATTGGCTCTCATAGAATTATAGAATCATAGAATGGTTTAGATTGGAAGGGACCTTAAAGATCATCTAGTTCCACACCCCTGCCATGGGCTGGGACACCTCCCACTAGACCAGGTTGCTCAAAGCCTCATCCAGCCTGGCCTTGAACACTTCCAGAGATGAGTCATCCACAACTTCTCTGGGCAACATGTTCCAGTGTCCCACCACCCTCACAGTAAAGAATTTCTTCCTGATACCTAATCTAAATTTCCCCTCTTCCAGTTTAAAACCATTACCCCTTTTCCTATCACTACATTCCCTGTTAAAGAATCCCTCCTTGTCTTTCCTGTAGGCCCTCTTTAGGGACTGGAAAGCTGCTATAAGGTGTCCTCACTCTATGAATATTTCTAATTTTAATGTCACAAATTTTATGTCAGTTTCATCTCTTCAACAAGAATGTGCTGTTTGTTCTGTATGATCAGTGTACACAGATCATTACACTATAAACATAATTTTGGAAGCTTATATTAATCTTTTAACAAGATGTCATTGTCACGTTTTCTTCTACTCAAGCAGAAAACAAATTTTTTTGTGTGTTTGCTAGTTCACTGCTGACCCTTTATATCAATTGTATTGAGTCTCATTCCATGTCAGGTCATCTAAATATTAACTGTTTGAGAAGAGACTCTAATTCTTTCTCTCTCAACTTTAGAAACATTACAATTTATTGCCTAGCTTTATTTGAAAAATCATAAACAAAAGAAAGGCCAAGAGAATTATGACTTATTTAATGAGAATATACAAACATATATGTGGCATATTATATTTATACTTCTCTTCTTGACAGTTGTTTATGTCTCATTCCATCTTAATAGCTCTTGCAGTCACTCCTGAATAAACATGCACATTCATTGAGGGGTTTGAAGATAACTTTGAGGTCCCTTACTTGCATGTCACATGTTTACATTCTTCTATGTGTTACAATAAGAGCAGCTTTACACCAGAACAGAACAGATGTAAGAATTCTCCTCAAGATTTCTCTTGGTGGAGGAATCCTCAACTGGCCTAGCTGTACAGTCTACTAGGCCTTGATCTACATTGACTTGATGGAGGGTTTGTTATCCTCATCTTGGATTTTGTTTTTGTAAAGTAACTCTTTCTGTTCATTGGGCTATCCTCTTTATATCTCGCATTGTTTAAACATTTTTTTTCTTTTCTTTTCTTTTTTTTTTTTTTTTTTTTTTTTTTTTCCTTTTTAAAGCAGGTCTTACAAGTTCTCTTTTAATTTTTTCCTCATGAACATTATGACTAGATTTGCATTAGATTTTTTTTTAAGACTTTCATTGATTAAGCTTCTCAAATGCAGTTTTACCATCTGTTGTTTTACTAATAGAAGACCACTTAGTTAAGATTTTTTTTCCATTCTAATTGAAAAGAGTGTAATTTTAAGTTTATGATTAAATTAGTTTAAATCTTTGAGATGGTGCCTGAGATGATGCCAAGATGTCAAACCTCAGAAAAGCACCTCCCTCCCCATGTTATTACTCTTATGAATCTTTTCTGCATGTAGAAAACAAACACATTTTTATTTTTCAGTACTGCTAAGTTAGCTCCTTATACTGAAATGTAAACTGGTTACTCACTTCCCTTGAATATAACCAAAAGCTATATGCCAATAATTGTAAACATTGTATCCATAAAACTAAATGTCTTTGGGATCCCAATATTTTGCCTATTTTAAGATTTTTTTCAGTCTTTCATCTCCTCTTTCTTTTGCTGCATAAACCTATGTTCATCTGCTGCTTTCAAACTGGACATCAACAGTAAGGATTTTATATTTTGTTAGCTTTTATTTATAAACCCCCCCGCACATTTATTTCTTACATTATTGCTTAAAACATAGAGAATTAGGTTAGACAAAACTTTGGAGTCTAAGTATTTGTGTCTCATTACAAAACCAGTTCTTCCATATTAACATTAAGGAACAGAAGCATTTAATAAAAGACGAATAGTAAGGTTGAAAGTAGAAACAAGACAAGTGTGTTGGAAACTTCAGAAGAATGATGGAAACCAAAATTCAGACCTTAACCTGCTCTTCCACAAAAATATGAATAAATATTTCATGGAAATCTTTGCACCACTCAAAATAATAACTTTCAGCCTAGCACAAACAAAGTAGTTTTCAGGCTACCGTGGCAATGTATGTTAGCCATTCAGGAGTCAATTCCATAAATTTTTACAGAGTAGATATTGCTTCAAAAAGTGCAATCAACATTACCACTGCACTGTTTAATGCTAAAATACACCATTGTTCCCTATAAGAAAATATTATTCACATTTACTCAGTAGTTAACTACTCTTTTTTTTCATGTAATGCATATAGATGTTTATGTGTTGACAATTGTCCAGTGCAAGCTGTACCTAGGGTAAGTGGACAAAACAGACCACGTTGCAAAGCACTGTTTCACTTCAGTTAACTACAGAGTAAAACATAGCACCTTGGTGGCCTCAGTAGCCATTCTCATTTAGTTTAATGACCAACTTTCCTCTAGCTAGGATATGTTCTTCAGGATGTGTAATCAACACAGTTATCCACTCAGCGAGTATTTGTCTACTGGCCTTATGAAACCAGAAAGATTTTTTTGTGGTTAATAAAGTGTATATACTCTGGTGTCAGACCTGCCCACTGTACATAAGGGAGCACATTTGTTGTAATTTTTGTTTCTATCAGTAAAAAGTTGTTTCCAAAGAAAGAGAGAGATCAAAAGCAGATGGAATGCAAGGGCACATGTGGACTACTCAACTAGAAAATCCCTGATTACAACTGAAATGCGTCCCTTTCTTGGAGAGAGTGTCCATGTATATTTTTACAACAGGTGACACTAAACAACTACCAAACCAGCAATAACCTACAAAGGACATGCAATTCCACAAAAAAGAGTTGTTCAAGCTCTGAGTCTTTTACAGACATCACAGTGTCTGTAGATGAAGGTGTGACTAGGAGTCAGGTCAATTGTACACAGGGAATGTGCACAATGAAAGTTTTGCACAGCTAGCAGAGTGAAGAATGTCTATCTGTCTGCTAAAATCAGCATTCTCCTTTAAGACAGATTTTAAGACAGTCTCAGACAAAGTACATGGGGAAGAAAAGATGTCTCTGAAAACCTGGTTGGTTTGGAAAGGACCCTTGGTTCAGTATCCCAGAGAGAGGCCTTCAGCACAGCAAATCTGTCCTGGAGAACATAAGCAGGGTGCAACGCTTCAATGGTTTCATGAAAATGTGTATCATTAAAAGTAAAAGGTGTATTCCAGTTCTTTTCTTACACTGTTGGAAATATGTGTGTCAGAACACACAAATGCAGACATTCATTTTACACAAATTCAGCATGTTATCTCTCTTCCCAGTTAGGCAGGAGGTAACTGCCACTTGAAAACCTTTGACATTTTCCTGCAGCAGCCCTGTGGCCTACAGAGTTTTAAACTTCCAAGCCATATCAGAAAAAGGAAGTCTGAAGGCAGAACAGAGGCAAACAAGATAAAATTCATCATCATTTTAAGCAAGAGAGATTTTTCACCATCATTTTCTCATTACATACAAGAAAACTGGTGCAGATGGGCAATGAAAGGAATCAAGGGAGAACCTCCGTCAAGCACATCCTGAATTGTTTAGATCACACACCTGGTGTTGGAAATTTTTGATAAAATACCTGCATCTAAGTATTTGAGATGTCAGGAAGGGATGACCTGATAGCAGGTGATCACCCCAAACAAGTTTGCTGCTGTGAACTTGAAGAATATGTTAATATCAAAGGTGGTGCTAAGTGAAAATTATGCTGAGGCAGCCAAAGCTGCTGCTCGATGAACTGGTGCTGGTGGAGTGGTGCGAGGTTCTGATTTTGCAGGACATGATCTAAAACTTACCAAGGTATAGTAGCACCAGAGAGCATTTAATGGTGAGCTTGAACAGCTGAACAAGACGCAAAGACAGCTGCAGAGTGCTAGGAAGTCTCATTATTATTGGAGAAGGCAAAGACAAAAATGTCTTTTGCCAGGGACCCTGGAGCTGGTATTCCCAAGGGCACTGAGGTTCTTTGGAACAGCCAAGCCCAGCAAAAGGCTTACACTGTTGCTTGAGTATGGATCCCCAGAAACTGAGTTTTCACTTTTGCTTTCATTTGAGACAGAGGCAGCTGCAAGACTTTGCAGGCATGTTACCCTCTCCAAGAAGCTATGAACCACAGGAACACGAGTTGGAAAATGAAAGGTGACCTTGCTGGTGGGTGTTCAGAGAAGGCTCTGAAATCCAAACAGGCACAGGATAAAAATCTCTATGCAGTGAGAAAAACCAGCAGTGTGCTCTGACTCAGCAGGCTGCTTGGGCAGTACAGAAATGGAAACAGCTGTGTTCCTTCTTTATAGTGCAAGCACCGAGCAGCAGTAGGAAGGGACTGTAGCATAAAGAGAAAACTTCCTGCCTCATACAGCAGAACACAAGCATATAGGCTATTAGACTATACACATGGATTCACTTTCAAAAATTTTGTATTATTATATTTAACTAAGGATTGGATCTTGCAAGCTGCTGAAACTAAAGAGGACAGGTACTATGCCAAAATACAAGCTGCCAAGGACTTTTGGTACACATCTGCAAAGTTACATGTAAAGATAAGGCACTTTCGTAAATGTTGGCAAAATCCTACTACCAGTTGTATTCAATTCCTACTCAGATAAATTTGATTCCATAACAATCTATGGTCTTTATTACCTTTGAAAATAAGTGTCCTTTTTCCAACTAACTCCTTAAACTTAGTTTTTCAGCTCTTTGAAAACCTTCCCAGTAACATACATAGAAAATGCACAATACTTGTGAAAGAACTAATGTGTATAATACCATGTTATAATCATGTAGAAAATCTGGTTCCTTGCCTGTGGGTATTCAACATCTGAATTTATATAAACAGACAAGGGAAAAAGAAATTATGTTCCAGAAAAGCAAACTGGAGCAATTACATTCAAGGTGTGTGCACTAAAAAGAATTCACATAGAAACATGACACAGAGCACAAACAACGTCATACTGGTAAAATTCCATAAATACCAACAAAACACACCTGCAGCAAAGATGATGTGTCCATCTTATTTGTATATCCTGATAAAATCATACTGAATCAGACAATAGTTAGAGTCACTTTGAATACACTGTGGTGAGAGTTCGAATCCATGCTTTTAAATCTTTTGCATTTCAGGAAACAGAGCTTTCAATTATGCATCCATTTGTGCCTTACATAATGAACATAAAGTCTTGAAGTATGTCTGGCAAACAAAAATGAACAACTAGATTTGCAATATGTGTGCAAGGATGGAATTCACCCTTAGGCAATGGGCCACAACAAATGGTTAAAAATCACTTAAGACTTGCTTAAGACTTAATTTTAAATATTATGCAGCTCATAGGTTTTTTGCACTGGACAAGTGCCTATAGGTGAAGTTAACATTTAACACATTTTCCTGGAGCATCATTTCTTTGATTTCCCCACATTTTCATGTATACCTTCTCCTCCCCTTTTTCTTACAAAATTATCCTGTATTAAAGTAGTCATTGGGATTGCTTTGGAACACCATTCAGATCAGGGCATAACATTCATCACTACATATCAAAGTGCTGGAGTCTCAATTCCCTAATTTCCTGACAGCACAATGAGTTGTGTTTAACCATCCCTTTTTTGAGTACTAGAAAGTTTTCTTATTTCAAGTTTTAAAGTGCCCTGACATTCTATGATGAAGGAACTTTATAAAAGAGTTTTATGCAATCTCTAATATATTATTATAGAAACAGTGGGCAAAGCACCTTCAGTTAAGTAACTTGATTTGGGTAAGAGAACTGCACCTTTATATAATCTACTAGATAGAAAAAATAACACAATAAAATACTCCTATATAACAGTGGCAGAAAACCTACCTTACTAGAATTTAAGAATGTGTTATGAATTTAGAGAGTAATATCTATTTGAGGATCAGGACTGACTGAAAAGAAGAAGGTCTTTGAGGGAAAAAAATAATTAAAAAAAGAACAGCAAAATCAGAAAGTACTTACATTTAGTGTTATAGGAAAAACTTAGATGATGAAGAAAACTAGCAATTCCAGAAGTATACAGGAAAAGGAAAGGTCTATAAAATAGCATCTAAACTGCTTAATCACTGGAGAAGTTGCTCTTATTTCTTTTCCAACATGACTTTTCATATGTGAAGGACAAGAAAGACCTTAAGTCATTTTCAACATGAGACCCTTCCTACAAGTCAAGGTTTGGCATTCCCCACAGATACATATCAGATATGACCTCTAACATTTTCTACTTCACACCAAATTTCGCATCAGAGCCATGGAGAACTATCATGAATGATACAAATTTGCTGTGATACTCTCATCATTTTTGCTTCTCTGGAAGATAAACTTGTCTTGGGATAAAGAGTAGCACTGGGAAAAACAAAATAAAAGTAGATGTGCCATTCAGATTTTCCCTTGTTAAGGGAATCTTCCATCTCAATCTTCAATACCTTTTCCTGTATCTAGGAAAGCAACCATAACTGGAGAAAAGACAGATCCTCTTGACTTCTGAGTTCACTAAGTCCACATAAACTCATTCTATAAAATATAATTGAATTTTATGGCAGGCATCACAGTAAGGCTTGATTTACTACTGCAATCTCTTTCTGCCATAGACAAGAACATTGTTTGCATTTCTTCTTTGATAAATAGTGCTGTATTCTCAAATTCACATTCTGTTGCTAGTACCATGTAAGAGAAACTCAAATTTTTCCCTTGAATTCTTCATGTTTCCACGAAGAACAGGGACTAACTGTCTTTACTTTTAAAGAGTTTCCTAATGTTAATTTTTAATGAACTAACTTTTTTTCTTAATAGAAAAATTCCAGTGGTAGCATTTATCTTGTCACTGAATAGGAAGTCACTTAATGAAGAAAAATAAAAATAACAAGAAGAAGTAGAAATCAATGTGTTACTATGCAATATCCATTGACCCTCAACATGGGGGATCACGGTCAGGAAAAATATGAATTAATTATACAGCATTCCACATTTTTCTATAAAACTGAAAATGGTAATCTTTCTTTCTCTATTAGGAATAAAATGATGCATACAAATTTTCATTTAAAAAACCCTTGCTTTGTGTGAAATGGATGTACAAGAAGAAAGTTAAGAAGAACCTGTTTTGTAAGGAAAGATAGTTTTATACAAGACATTTTTAAAGAATAATGATGCGTTTGTACAGGAGCACAATGTAATCCAGACTCCTAGTGTCATGTAATCCAGACCTAATACTTCTAATGAAAATTTCAGGGACTTTTTCAACAACTCTGCATTTAGTTAATGCCCATCACCCTCAAAACTCAGATGGAGCAGCAGAACATCTTAGGTATGGCAAAGACCCATAGACTCTAAATTTTTTTACCCAAGAAGGTGAGAAACGCAAAGTTCCTCCTCATGTCTATTAATAAAAACAACTTGAAATAGCTACATTCAGAGTACCCTACAGCTACTTCAAGAATACTTTAAGCATTAAATTAAACTATTCATGTTTTCAGCACAGAAAAAGCAGACTTCAGCCTGCATATCAGTTGTGTCACACTAGCAAAGAGCTAAGCCTGAAATATTCTATCAAAGTGCGAAGTCCTTCTAAAACTAAGAGCTTAAAAAGTTAAATTGCAAAGCAAAGCTTTTGCTAAACGTGCAACAGTAAGTCAAAAAGAACAAAATTAATTACATTGCTTCATATGTAGCTGTGAATGACTTAGACAGCAGTACCTGGAGTATAGTGCGATTTCAGTGGTGCTAAATTCAGACTTCATTTAGGTATATGTCAATATATGTCAATTATTGCATTGTATTAAAATATTTCAACTATTTTATTAGATCTGTGTGTGGAAGTGGGCTAATATTACTTTATTTGCAATTATTATACCTACATACTTCAGTAATTTTCCACTGACACCACACAGATTCATCAGTTCACTCACAGTAGTTAAATCTGACAGTAGCGGTAGTAGCAGTAGTAGTTGTTGTTGTAAAGGGAACTTTCCTACTTTTATTTTCCAGTTCTGTCAGAGATATGACTGGTTTGCCTATCCTGACTCACTGCAGACTACTCAAGGGCCTTCAAAAAACAACAAAAATCCCCTGCAACTCGCATATAGGTGCAAATACTTATGTAACCCCTACCAACGAAAACAGCTTTCAGCAACAAGTCAGACTAAGCAGGGAGTATCATGATATTTTACCAAATTCCAGCATCTCTTTGAAGTCTAAATTCACCTGGAAATTCACTTTTCTATTTGCATCACTCATTAGTTTTTAGGAAAAAGCCTCCTTTGAAATTCTGTCTTCCTCTAATTACAACTACTTTTTTTTTTTTTCTTGATCTAAAAGCCTTCTATGCTGTGAACTGGAATTCCTGACAGTTGTAATTATAATCTTAGTTCTCTTAAAGAGGACATAGTCATTCAGTGTCAAACACTCACTTGAAAATATAACTATTTAATTTTTTATAATTCATATCTGATACATATATTTTAAAATGAGATAATTTACATAATAATTGAAAAAGATTTTGTCACAGGGAACCACAGCAATAGCTATAAAGAAGCAGAATTTTACTCTAGAAGATGAAGTGATTTTTCTGGTAGACTTGGACAAGCTGGAAGTTCCTGCCAATAGTCAAGGAATCCACAATCCACTTCTCTCAGATAATCCAGATATAATGGGAAAAAATAATCAAAGACATGTATGTATCATAAGCAAAACAATTTAACCTTTTGCAGGTGGCTAATCTGACAAAATCCCCATATTCTTATTTTATTGTCAATAAAATAAAAGGCTGTGTTTTGGAGAAATAATACTAGTATTTTACAATTGCACATCCCTTCTGCTATAAAATTGGATTTGGTAACCACAAAGAAACTCAAAAGAAGATTGTAAATTCATACGTCCACATACTTCCTAGATAGCCTTCCTAGCTAAGTATTCTTACAGTAGACTCTCCATCATATCTGAGTAGCTTATCAAATCATCCGTAATAATGGTACAAAAAGCAGAGTATTCCTACATGACACTAGCAGAATGATATGCAAGATGCCAGTCTCAATACTAAAACCACCAGTTCTTAGTAAGGTGGAAAGAAACATCAGTACACGGCACAAAGAGCAAAATCTACAAATTCCATGGATTTATGCACATAGGCCAGATGAGTTCCCACTGGAAGTTAGGACTGTCAGGAACTCTCTCAATGGATCTGCAGGCAGAGTTTACACATGGCAGTCTTGCTGTATGACTAAGTTATCCTGATGAAAATACATTTGGATTTAATAAAACTCTAATGGTCCAAAGTAGAGGGCTTTTGTGAAGAGAAACAGGCAGGTATAACTACTCAGAGTGTCTTCCTCTGTCCTGCTGCCATGCCATGACTGTTCTGCCTCCCATGCCCTTTAGAAGCAGAGGAAAGAGGACTTCTAAAGGTTGTAGGAAAATCTTTTACAGTAACAGTGGCTGCAAAGGCACTCATAGCTAGATACTGCCGACAGGCTACCCCAGTCAACAGCAGCCTCCAGTCTCCCCAGCACTCCCTGACATTAGCCCAGGATACCATCTTTTATTCTGTCTCACTGTGGAGGCCAGACCTCCAGCATCACCATAACAACAAGACAAGATCATTCACTGTTTATTACTGTTATACAACTCCTACAATGTCTAATGATGTCACAACCAGATGATGGACCTCATTGTCTCAATAAGATTGTGACAGTTCTTTCATCATCCTGTTGATGTGATAATTTGTTACAGAAACTGATTAAAGGAGAAATTTTAATTTATGGTATTAGATAAATCCCAAAGTTGACTTTAAAATTAAAGGTGATCTTTAACATGCAATAGAGTGACCTGGAGAAAATAATTGAATAATATTTCTTTATAGGTAAGTAGTTCTTATATTAGCACATCATTTCATTCTGGAGCAACTTAACAACATAAGTGTGTCACTTCTGTCTGTAAATCTGTCGGTTTTGACAAGAATCTGGACGTGATTTCATAAAAACTTGGCAACTTTCATGAATATTTGTAAAGCCCCTTAATTTCTTGTAGAAATGTATTTCTTAAGCCATTCTTTATTTTCCATATCTGCTTTGTTTTTGCTGATCATTTTAAGCACCTGTGAAGGTTCTACAGGATAAGCAGCAACGAACATAAGCTAGAACACAGGAAATTCCATCTTAACATGAGGAAAAACTTCTTTACTTTGAGGGTGGCAGAGCACTGGAACAGGCTGCCCAGAGAGGTTGTGGAGTCTCCTCTGGAGATATTCAAAACCCTCCTGGACGCATTCCTGTCCAGCTTGCTCTAGATGACCCTGCTTTGGCAGGGGGTTGAACTAAATGATCTCCGAAGGTCCCTTTCAACCCCTATAATTCTGTGTTTCTGTGTTATACTTGGGCATGAACGCATATAGTTTACTCTGAAACATCAGACTACTCCTTCTGCCCAAAATAAATTTTCTCAGGACTTAATAAATATTATAATGCATTAAAGTTTTTCTCATGATCTAGCTTATAATGAAAAATTTGTGATGTTTCAATCATCTGAGTTCAAATAAATATTTTATCAGGCTTGTAGTTTCCAAGACTACATCTAAAATGACATTACACTTCCAGAACTGAAGAATGAATGACATTTAAAAGCTACTGTTTTATGGAATAGGAAAAATAGAAAAAACTACCACTGAATAAGCAAATTAATTATTTTTTTTAAATTATCATCTCAGTTATATTTTTCTTTATTAAAACTGCTATGTAACAAAATCAACACATTTTCATTCAGCAGGCTATTTTTTTCTCTCAAAAGTTCCTAATTATTTATCTGGCAGTTTTCTATTAATCCATATACAAAAGCATCAGACAGAACATATTGCTTTCCCTCGATCTACATAATACTTCCTCAAACTTAAGGGTAATAAAGATGCCCTTAGAATAGTTAATGTTATACAATATCTATATGGATTCTTTTTCTTTTTTTTTTTTTTTTTTTCATTTTTCTTTCTAAAGCCACTGTTGGAGGCAAGGCTGTATTTCACAGTCACTGATCTAAGTTTTGATTTCTCATTCAGATGAACATTTTTCCTGAACTACTGCTATTACCTAAATTGAGGCTTATACAAGAGTGACGAAATTCATTTTTGATAAGTCTTTCTTTCTACAGTCTTGCTTCTGAAGGATTCTCAATTACCACTATCATTGGCATTTCACTAATTTCCCTTAGTTTACTTATAAAAGATACAACATAGAAAAAATGACAATGTGTGCAAAGACCCCTCTCTACAAGAAAGTCTGTGATCCAAGTTTTTCCTCTGTGGCTGCCCACAAGCAAGTATCTATGACTCTATTAGCCCTTTCTGATGTTTATTCTTAATTTAGGCTTTAAAACCCAGTGGACTGCGTTTCCCTGACTACACCTGCCACAAGTATTAGAGTGACTGATGGTAACAATCCAGAGGTTATACTGACTTAAACTGTACCTGTACTCAGTATCTAGTCAGTAAAAGTTATTAAAGAACAGAGGGATTTTTAATTTTTTTGCTTTGCTTTTTTTATATTTTATTTTAGAAGCACAGCCTGAGAGAGCATTTACATCTTACATTTCCATTTTCCAAGATGATGAACATCACAAGAAAAGGAAGAAAAATAGAAGTGAGTCTGCATAGGTTCTTATTTTGTTAAAGAGTTAAGTGATCTTCTAGAAAGATCAGTCTTGCATGTGGGACTTGCAAACACTTTGGCATTTTTAATTTGTGCCTAGTGTAATTTGAAAAAAAAATATAATTCTAATTACAGTGTTAAATCTCTCATAGAAACTTTCTGTTATGAACTTTAGTTAATTGCGTGATTTATCTTGGTTCTTTTGTATGAAAATTGCAGGAGCACTGTAGAGAAATCAAGTTCAGCTGATACGGATATATTAACAAAAGCCAAAATATCTTTTATCTGCTTATATGCATTAGTAAATTATCTATAAGCATAGACATCGTGGCATCCACACTCATGAATTGTGAATAAAGTCATTATCTATATCTTTACAGTTAACTAAGCTATAAAAATTACTGCAAAGAGATCAAGATTTAGAATGAGTAGAGAAAACAGTTTCTGAAATAAGACATTTTTTAACTGCGTCTAACTTTTAGAACATGATTTAAGGAAAATATGTCTAGAAATTAGGATCTTTGACAAACACGACAAACAAACAAACATCTTCTTCCTCATACCTGAGATTATAATCTGGAACAACATGCAATTTATTAGCCAATATCTTCTCCTCCTTTTGTCATAGCTACATGCAGATTTTAATGACAAATTTTTTCTATTTTCGTTAAATATGTGCATTAATAAAATCAGATATCTTAATTTTGCTGAAGATAAAATGGATCCAGCTAGAGAATATTGTTCAAATAATAATACATTAGATATCTAATTCATGTCACCTTAATTATGCTTTACACCACTGTTGTTCAATTACTACCGTATCTCAGCTAACAACTTAGTTAAAGCATTAAAAAAGTGTTTTTTAACCCCCATATCTGATGAACAGCTTGTATAGACTAACAAATTACATTTAACTGCTTATTTATAGATTTTTCTTCCTTGTTCCCCAGAGTACAATCAGAACACCTGACATGAGTTAGAAAATATATCCACTGCTATGAAATGTACAAAACTATGCTCATTTAGGTGGAGAAAGTATAGGCTAATTAAACAAGATGTACAAACTCTTCAGAACAGAGTTCGCAGTGAAACTCAGTCTCTTGACATGCAATTCAACACATAAAGCATTACGCTTTTTATCATAGACATGTTTATTTCAATTTGAAGCTCAAAAACTTTTTGCTCTTGCTACAAGCTATTTTTGACTGCCAAAAAATCTGTCCATTCTTACCAGAATAGTCCCTAATAACTTTCTACCTGTAAAAACTATGAAAATTAGGCCATGTCTTGGAAAGTGTTTGTGCCACAAACATTTGTCTGAGAAAATGATTTTACATGTTTTAGATCCATCAAAAATGAGCAAAGTGCTTGAGGTATAGTAAACAATAAAGTAAGATATGAATGCAGGTTAAATATTCTACAAAATAGACACCGAATACAGTAGATCAGAGATATATTTTCAAAAACTGTGAAATTAAATGGTATGAATCGGTACTCAGAATGGCTTCAACTTGTTTTAAAAGAGAATTTTGGCATCTCAAGTGATTGCCTCCATAACTATGATTGTATTTTGTTTGTTTGTTAAACCCAGATGTCCTACTCTGAGTTGACCTGGAACTCCAGATAGATAATTTCCTTTTTTTCCCCTCTTCCACTGTTGCCTAGCAGGCGTCAGAATTATTTCCTGACATTTAAGGAAAAGCTGAGGTAGCACTATTGTAGTCCATAAAAATTATGTTTGCTTTCTTTTCCTCTTTTGAAAGTTAGATTCTAGGCTGAAATTAGTATAACTGCACTATACTGGCTTATTGAAATATTCTGCGATTAGTAATACTCGTTAAAAAAAAGCTTGTTTTCTAATTTTTGGTTTTCTTTTTTTTTTTTTTTTCCTGCAGCAATACCTTGTTATTGTCAGATAGAAACCTTAGGATTATCTCAGGGATAAGTAATTACTGTGATAACTCCAACAGAGTCCAGGGAAAGTTTTGTTAAGAAATATGTTATGGAATGCTAAACAGAGGTTGAATACAACCAACTTTAACCACTGAGATCTACTTGATTACTGAAAATCAGAAAGGAATTAAGACAAATCAGAAAGGTTCATCTTGCACTGTATTCTTGAAATTTTGTCTTAGTTGATTTCGAATTTTTTTTTTATCTATTTCGTTCAAATAACTAAAGAAAAAAATCATTTATATTTCAGAGCAAAGATTACTATACATTATGACAGCTATGAAAGATTACCAGCATAGTATAGTAGGAACAGTATAACAGATTCTAGAAATTATCCCACATATTGCATTTGTTGCATGTGTTAAATAGTTACTTTAAGTAATATTTTTGTAGCATGACATTTTAAAATAATTAACAGCTGGCATTTAATTTGAGTGAAGTATCATGTTGGCACTGTCACAGTGGTATCCCTTGAATTGATTAAGGTTAGGAGGGCTGAAGATATCAAATAAATATTAATCTGAGATAAATTAATTTTGTTGGCAGTTAAATATGACTGGAAATTGGGGTTGACAAAGTAGGTCTAGAAGTAGAACAGTGGAACTGTCCTGTAAAATAATGCTAGAAGCAAAAGAGAAACTCTTGTGTTTATTATTTTCTTGTATTTATATTTTATATTAATTTCTACAAAATTTATATGATTCTGTCAGAAGATTCCAAGAACCATGGTTCTGTTAATGAAGAGAAACTAAGTGGAAAACTTTTTTCGCAGCTTAGAAACACTGGGGAGAAAAAAATTACTCAAGACAATTTTATCTTGGTTAACCCCGAGTTTCTCATCCTATGAGGGAAAAAAAATTGGTTGTTTTTTTCAGATGGCCTGACAAACAGAAAGTTTGAAACATCTTTGAAATACATGAATTCTTAAATTTATAGAATCATGGAAAGGTTAGATTTGGAAGGCACCTTAAAGATCATTGAGTTCCAACCCCCTGCCATGGGCAGGAACACCTCCCACTAGACCAGGTTGCTCAAAATCCCATCCAGCAGGGCCTTAAACAATTCCAGGGATGGACCATTCACAACTTCTCTGGGCAATTTCTCTGGGTGGTGTCTCACCACCCTCACAGTAAAGAATTTCTTCCTAATACCTAATCTAAATCTCCCCTCTTTCGGTTTAAAACCATTACCCCTTATCTTACTGCTACACTCTCTGATAAAGAGTCCCTCTCCATCTCTCCTGTAGGACCCCTATAGGTACTGGAAGGCCATTAAAAGGTGTCCTCAGAGCTGTCTCTTCTCCAGGCTGAGCAATCCCAACTCCCTCAGCCTGTCTTCAAAGGAGAGGTCCTCCAGCCCTCTGATCTTTTTTTTGCCCCTCCGCTGGACTTGTTCTATCAGGTCTATGTCCTTCCTGTCTTGAGGACTCCAGATCTGAACACAGTACTCCAGGTGGGGTCTCATGAGAGCAGAGTAGAGGGGGAGAATCACCTCCCTCGACCTGCTGGTCACACTTCATGCATCTCCAGAAAATCCCTTTTTCGTGTGAATCTAGCTCCAGTTGAAAGTGCAACTTCTGTGAATATCTGTAGCTCTGTAATACATGGTAAAACGTGCAGAGGAATGATGCAAACAATTAGGCATCCAGAATATAAACTGGACTGTACCAACATAAAGTGTTTTCCCGTTGGATGTAATGAATGTGAAGCCATTTCCAACACCACTCATTCTTCTGAATCTCAGTGAAAAGACAAATCATAATTTAAAAAAAAATAAATAGTTGAGGTACCCTGTGGTGAATGAAGTCTTACTTTGAATCACTGTTTTCCACTTCCAGAAAATAAAACTTGATCAATGGTCCAGGGGAAAAAAAAACAGCACAACAAACCCCAAAGAAACTCCATCACCAAAAAACCAAGAAACAAAAAAATAAAAAACCCAAACAAAAAACCAAACCCCAAATCCTATTGTAAAAAATCTCTTTCTACAACATCTTTGAGATCCAAGCATAAAATGTGAACAGCAGTAGAAAAAAAAAAAGAGGAATTAAAGTTGTTTTAATATCCAAGTATTTAATCAATAAGGCCAAGAGAGAACTGTTTGGCATTGCCTGCTATAAGAAACTTGATATTCACTTTTCACTTGGGTGGCAAAATCAACTCTCAGGAAAACTCTACTGCCTAATGTACCCGTGTAGGATCTGTTTCTTCCCCCCTGTTAATATTTTTCTGACATCTATAAGCAAAGACATATAGTATCGATCCAGAGAATCCTTCCTAAAGAACTGGCAGGTTTTATTAAAACAACTCTTTAGACCTTTATATCCAAAAGATGAATATAACTTGCTTCCATTGGAGACTACAGGATAAAACGTTGCCATGCAGCAGTCCTTTGCTGGCTGCCCTCAAAGCTGCTAGCTTGCAGTAGCTTGCATACTAATACTCAATACAGTGATGACACCCAACCTGCTTTGAGTAATTTACAAAATTAAGACCAGCATTCAGAGTACTCATTAAAGATGCTGCCAACATTATGCACTCCATTTTCACTCACAATTAATTTATTTAACCATCACTTCCCCAAAACTACAGGAATACCTATGGATACTAACATGGCTCCAAAATATGGCATTATTCTACACACCACCTTGAAGAGGAATTTCTTAATAACTCTAACAAAGACCATGCTATACCTCAGAAATGTAGACAACTTCATCATCTTGACTGAAAGCATGGATTTATTTTCAAGCTGTGCCAGGAAACTGGGTAATCATCACCTCTTCAGACTGTGTTTGGAATATTCTTACAACAGCATTAATTTGCTTATTAGCAAAATAATTTGCAAAAATATTAACTTATTAAAAATGTAGAACATTAACCAAGTAATATGTCTACTTATTATAAGAGTCTACTTTCCAAAACACACCCCAAAAGCTGTAACATGACCACACCACCACTGTGTTTGCTTTGAAGTTTAGATAACACTCAGAATGCTCACTTGAGTTATCTCAAAAGGACTGCTATTTAATGAAGTCAGTCATCTAAAGAAAGAGATCACATTGTTGAAAGAGCCACCTGAACAACATGTAAAGAATTACCTCTATATGAAAACAAAGTCATCAATGATTACTCACTTCAGGTGTTCATGTAACATCTCGCCTCAATGCTGTAACTGAAAGCAGATGCATGATGAGAGATCTTAATTTTTAAAGAGCCTTTTTGAAACTGCTCATCTCAGCCTTTGAAAAGTCCTGCCCCCACTCAAGCCCATCTAAATCCTCAGTAGCAAATTTCCCATGGTACACATGACACTAATTGTTGCACCTACATATGCCTAAACAAACAAAACCAAAAACACCCCCTCCCAAAAAACACCAAAAAAACCCAACCACAAAACATAACAAAAACCAAATAAACAAAAAAAAATACCACAAACCCCTCCAAACCAAATCTTTACCATCATCTCCATGCAGCTGCACTAATACTTGTAGACTAGAACCCTCAACATTCCTGAATTTATACTTGTATTTTCCAGTAATGTAATATGCTTCATTCTGTGCACAATGTATCCTCATGGTTACCCACGTAGGTAAAACTAAAAAATGACTGTTCACAAGAACAACCACACACTGACAATCAATAAAGAATAAGGTAGTCATCTTTCAGGGAGCATCCATTTCTCACAAAATGGATCATGATATATCTGATCACTTCACTCAGATCCTCAAGGGAGGGCAACACAAACATCTCCCGAAAAGACTGGAAACCACACTGAATGCTACCACAGCAGTACTGGTCTTAAACTACATTATCTATTTCTTCACTCTCTAATTCTTCTGGGCTCACATTTCTGTATTTCCTCTGCATAAAAACATGTCTAAGAAGAATTATTTCTGTCTCTTTTTCCTTTCTTTCCTCCTAATTTCTCCAGCCTCAACATTAACAGGCTCTCTGCTTCACAGTTAATAACAGTTTACATTCACAGATGGTTTAATTAGTATGTTTCTAACAAAACTTTAAGCAGCTTGTTCTCATCTTGCATTTAATTTTGAAAATTCTTGCTTTTATTTCAAACAAGAAGAAAGGCTGCAAGGTTACAGTTTGCCCATTTTTTTAAGGACAAAAAAAATTCTTAAATATTTGCTTGTGCTTTCTGACATATTTTAGGCTGAGAGCCCCTCAACTTAGTCACAAAGTTAGAAAAAAAAATTAACTACATTTAGCTATGTCTGAAATGTTAACAGAAGTTTTGCCTGGGGAATGAACTCAGGATTACACTTAGCAACTATGATATGGAACCTTTCATATCATAGGAAAAAGGAAAAGCACACTTATCTTTGAATTTTAGACAATGCAGAACACAATAGATCACCACATTCTAATGGGAAAATTTTGATGAGACATAAAAAGCTTAAAAAGCCCTTCATAAAAAAATGGAGTTGGTGAAAAGTGTTCAAAATGGAAAAATTATTTCCAAAAGTCTCATAAAACTGCAAGGAACATTGCTGTACACAGTCCGTTATTGGACACAAATTCTTCTTCCACTATATCTAATTTTGCCTTTAATCTGAATAGGCAAAGAATCAGGACTTTGATCTGGTCACTTAATTTTCTAATGACAATGTTTGTATAAAAGTCTTCAACTTCGTAAAACACAATGTATATTCATGTACTCTAAAGTTAATGAAAGAAAGTTGTCTTTTTAAACACATCTTGAAGAAATCAAATATACTTATTGGCATTATTTATATTTATTACCTGATAATCAGCAACATTAAGAAACATGTATTTAATTCATTTTTACAAATACAGTTTTGTGGCAGCTTTAGAGATGCTTCTTTAACAGATAGTCCCATTTCATTGTAGACTGTTGACATATTTTGCAGTCCTTCCATATAAAATGCAGAACAGGTATTGAAAAGGTCAACTGTATTCACCTAATCCTGTTTGCTTTGCTGAGGTGAATAATCCATTTTACTTCAATAGGGCTACTTAAACATAATGTAGTGCTTTATTTCTCATTCTATACTTAACAGCTGAGATTACTATTTGGAGTGTACCTATTCTTTGGTTTTATTTTTAACCACTCCCCCCCCCCCCCCCCCCCCCCCCCCCCTCCAATGGCACATCTGTCAAAATACTTTGCCAACAGACTCTTCTTATACTTCTTTTTTTTTCCACCTGTTTTTTTTTTTTTTTTTTTGCCCCCCCCCCCCCCCCCCCCCCCCTTTCTATTTATTTGGTTTATTTGTTACAGGCTCTGCTACTTAATATTTCTATACCAAGAAGACAGTAGTACAAATCAGTTATAGCAATATGTGAAAATCGTTTAAACTACAGGTTTAAGAAACAGCAACCATGTCCTAGTTACAGGAATAAATCCTTAGAAGGAAAGAATCTGAAAAGTACCATTACAACCATACATTAAAATGTTCAAAGACAACAGTCAGATTGAAACTAAACTGTAGAATATTACTAGTTTCTGGGGCTTTTGAAAGAACATTGTAAAAGAAAGAAGTCTGCAGGATATGATACACTTAAGAAATCAATACAGTAATTTTTTAGGTAGGTTGAACCTGTATTTCCAGAAGAATCTTAAAGCTCTGAAAAAACATTTTTACTTAAATTTTACACAGATTAAACAACTTTGTCTATAAACGGTATAGAAATAAAAATTTATTTTCTTGTGGGGTTGTAAATCTCATTCCTTATTTAATGCACTAAGTAATTTGCAGATGCAGAATGCTTACATTACTGCAAAGTATAGCAGTTAATAATGAGACCAAAAACCACCAAACCAACAAAACCCCAACACAAAAACAGTGCACTGAATTGAAAAAACACACCTCAGTATCCTTTCAACTGACCTAAAAGTGAGATTCAGATGTACATGTGGAAGCAAGACTTCATATCAGCTGTACACAACTTCTATAGATAATTACTATCTTGAAATTATTGGATCATTTTATTCTAAGGCCAGAACGTTTGACTGAACTTCTGCAGTACATTCTGTCCCAGACTGTATGCTTTCCCTGCATGTCTCAATCAAAAGTCTGATTCCATTATCTAGGGTACTATCTGAATAATCTTAGTTTTTAAGCTTGAAAATATGAACTAGAATCCACCCCAAACTGAATATACTTTTGATTAACAGGTTTTCTTTAAGGAATACTAGAATTGTATAAAATTTATCTGACAGAGCTTCAAATTTTGATATTCAGTCTGTACCTGTCCTGTTGACAAGAGGCTTTTTGGCAACAATTTGATTAAAAAAAACCAAAAGACAAAATTTCGATTCAGAATTAGAACACTCAAAGAGCTTTTAGGAAACACAGTATACCTAATTATCTAGTTCCCCAAATGAAGTAGAATTTTTTTTTTTTTTTGACCACTTGTTGCAATGAAAGAACCCACAGCCTGACATCATTACTGGACAGAGACTCCTGAATTATTCAGTGTAAGAAAACACTTCACATTTATGTGAGCGAAGAGAAACAAGTCTGCAAAGGCATATGCTGGAGCAGCATATGAAGAGGTAGATCTTCAGGTAATTAGGAAAGCGAACACATTGTAAGTCTTGACCAAGGTCTTTCAAGGCTGGTTCTCCCCTTTAAAGTATAGAAATTAAAATTAATATAGCAAAATAATAGATATAGTTTAAAGTTACATTTTAGAATATTTTTATCACTTTAGCTTAACGCTGAATTTAATTTATTAGTGGCAACTGTTCTACCTTGTCATCAGGCAATGACATTCTGGAAGCAAGAAGTGAAGAAAATTGCCTGGATATAAATTTGTCATGAACATATGGAATAATTAGGCAAGGGATTCCCTCCAGTTAGCTGAAATCAGCACTGAAAAACTACCAGCTGATGCAGATAGGCACAGTTCCTGACCCTAGAATAAAGGAGACTGTGGTGAAAGAGATGAGGTGTACAGGGGAAAAGTTCACTACAGGCAGCAAAACTTTTAATTTGACTCTACTGTGTACAGTTATAATGACTGAACAGAACCCTGGCTGAAAGGATGCAGGCATGGATGGATTCAACATTTTTCTATCTAGAATATGTTCTTTTCAAAAGGGAGTGGCTGAACTAGTAGACCCCTCTGGAGAAGAGCAGAGACTGTACTTCCCTCTCAATCTGAGCCTTCTTCATGAGAGACAAGTTCAGAAGACATGGGTCACAGACGGCAAAGAAAGTAAGAGATACAACAAGGATGCTGTGCAGAGCTCCATACCACCTTGAAGCCAGGCCTGGAGGCAGGGAACCAGCCTGGAAGGCTAAAGGGTCTAAGAGGCAAGATCATTATAAGCTCATTTTATTTTGTTACAACATTACCTATCATTCTCTCTATTTAAAAAGAGACGTATATTGAGATGTATATTATTATGAGGTTTTTTTTTCCTCTTTTTTTTACTTTAAAATCTTTTTGATCTTTCTTCTTGTAAAGCAAGACATCTATCTTGACCAACCTCCAAGTTCTGGCAGACTCACTGTCCCCTTACAAGACACATTTCAGAGTTTAAGAGGAGAAAAAACATACCAAATTCTCAGATGAGGCACATAGACATATCATGGAGGCAGACATACGGTCTTTCTAACTTTTTCTGAACTGGTGGGTAGTAAGATAGCTCCAGTCCTGAAACTGTGTCAGAAAAGGTCCACAGCCACCATCATAAGAGTTGTCTTTCCTGTGTTCATCACTGTAACAGAGCTCTCCAGTTTTGTGAGACTTTGGAGTACAGCTTGGACTTTCTATAATGCTCCAGGCACTCAAATAATACTGTCCCTCTTGCTTGTCTGCTTTTCTTGTGGCTGACACAGCGTGTTGCAATATTTTCCTCTTAAGTTTGCCGTGCTGTACCTGGGACCTCTGCTTAATTTGGCTAGGAACATACCGTGTAATCTTGTCAGTGGAGTGCTAGATGATAACCAACATCTCATGCTAAAAGCTGCAGGGCACCACAGGGGATGGCAGTGATCTGGGACCGGGTGCTGGCCCATGAGGATATTCACAGGGTCCATCAGGCAGGTCCTGGCAGCCTGGGCCTGTCCTACCACCTCAGGCAGGAGCAGAGGGAACCAGGGCAGCCCCAACCCCGTATCAGTTGAGGCCAGGCTGGGATGTGGGCCCACAAGTGGGCCCAGCTTGGCAGAACCCATGGCCAGGCAGGGCAGGGTGTAGAGAGCTGGAGACCAGCCCTACTAGAGCATCGCTGCGGGGCTGCCATTGGGGTCCTGGGCTGTGGGCAAGTGGGGGGAACCCTGGGTTGTGGGCAGGGATGGTCAGGGCTGGTGGTGACATCTGGGCCCTGAGAATTGCTCAGGCACATAAATACATTGCTGAATCACAACATAAACAAGAACTTGTTGGCTGAAACAGTAAAAGAGACCATGCAGTGCCTTTCACTTTGCTGAACAGCTTAGTAAATGATTTAATTCCTGTTTGAATTTTTGGTTCCCTCTCTGTTAACTAATTCTGTTTATAGAATAATTAGGCAACTGCTTAATTGAAACAGAAACAAAATTTAGTGTATTTCTAAATTTGTAAATTATAATTGGGCTGCTTATTAAATTGCATTTGCACAAATTACACTTCTTTATGTATAAAAGGAAACATAGCTAAATGATTTAGTGTTTTAAAACAGCTGTGAGTGCATATGTCAGAGGCAGTATGTGCCAGGTACCTGATTATCATTCAGGGGAAGAACAGGTTCAAATGTGTCTTCTTTCAAAAGGATTAAAATTAAGTAGATAATTCAGAGATTTGCACCTTTGAAAAATTCTGAACAATTTTCCCATGTCCTGTGCTCTGAAGGCAGGCAGACTTTGTCTTGTTCAAACCTTTTTAATTAAGTGAAACTCAAAGTTGAGGGCTTTTGGTTGAGAAATCACTGCAGCATGTCCAGTCATTATTATTATTCTTCCACGTAGAACAAATGCAAATGATACAGTTGCAAAAGAAAAGCAATAGACTGTTAGCAAGGATCCTTTGCAGGTTGTTATTATTCCGTATTGGTAATCTGAATTTTATCCATGAATTCTAGAGAATGTCACACTAAAAGATCCTTGGAAATTCTTGTGGTAACCTGAAACATTAGATTTTGCATTCAGTTTTGACTGAAATAAATTTACAGTGCATTAAAATACACTGAAATAAATTTACAGTGTAGAGCAGTCTTTTGATTACACATAGGAAGAACCTGCATGAATTGTATTATTGAATATATTTTGTTATTAAATATCTTCATAATAATCTTGTTCCTGAAAGGAATATATGAATAAGTTATGTGGAAGTTAAAGTCTTGCCCTTTTGGAAATCTATAACCTCTTCCTAATTAGCCAAATTCAATAGCCATGCAAAGATAAGATGTAAAATTGAGACTTGGGAATTGGGACCCAGAACTATTCCATAAAGCTAGAGATTTCATGCAGCATATTGCTCAGTTTAGTATAGCAATTTATAGTTTAAAACATAATGTTTTAGAAATGTTTCTCATGTGATTCAGAGGATTCACTATATATATAGTTCTGATGGTAAATTACCCACACAATTAAAAAATGTGCTTTATTTTAATTTTAATTTCCCTCAATTTACTTCACAGCCACTAGACACTGCAGGACATCTTTCCTGTTTTAAATGTTACCTCTAATATTGGATGACTTCTATCTATCTCCTATCTATGCCGGTAATTATAGAATCAGGTCAAATTGTTACTGGAGAACAGGAAAGAACAAGTACTGCAGTTCTCAGCTTGCAGATGAGTGCATAAAAGCTCATTGCTTTAAAATATGCTTTTTGTACATTTGAGTCCTGTAGAGAGATATTCAACTAAATCAGTGAAGTCACGTTAGAATATAGGTAAATTATACTGCCCTTCAGTCCTGTGCCAAAAGATATGATTATAGCATATAGGAAGGAGTCAGCCACCGTACAGAAACTTACACAAGAACTTTTAAAAACCACATTATTGACAGATGCATGCAACATTTTTTAAACTAATATTCCACTCTAAGACCAGTGTGTTAATAAAATTGATTTGGGAGCTGCACGTAAGACTAAACGTATTTAAAATAGTAACATACAGTTTTCTATTATTGAATCTCATCACAACCGCCCTGCTTTTGCTTGTAACTCAGATGGTATGTTAGGCAGACCTTAAGGTGAAATAGTGAAGCTTTAAGCTTTGTGTGACATAAAAACACACACTTCGTTATTGAACAGTAACGACCAAATACCCCTAATTCTCTGATGACTTGCTTTTCACTTCAAGCTCTAGAAGGAAAGCATTAAATCAGGAATCAAATAAAACAAATATGAATTATTACGAATTTACTACCTCCCTGTACAAGTGTGAATAAGTGTCAAAGGAGTAAGGTAATGGTGGTATGTTTAATTCTGTATCCTTGTTCTTTTAACAAAAATGTCACAAGATTCAGATCTACCAATTTTATCATAAGTATGTCATCTTTTTTTTCATTAACACTTTGATGCAACACCAACACTTCCAAAGGATTGTCAATTATGCAAAAACTAGGCTGACTTTTACATCTAAAACGTTCTAAGATGAAATGAATTACACATTTTTACCAGCTTGAACTCTGAATCACAAGATGAGCTTAAAAATACAATCAATCAGAGCTGTTCTTAGTAGTCATTAACAAAAGCTTTTTTAAAAATAAAAACCAACCCCTTACCTAAGTAAAATAATTATTAAAATCAATAGCTGAAAAAAATATTTTGCAGTAATTTATATATTACCTCTTATACTACCTATAGAAAGCTTTCAAAGTAACAAGTAATAGATGAATTATTTTTTGTCCTCCAGATTTTGACTTAAAGCATTTCAGTTCAAGGCTAGTGTCATTTAAGATTTTAATCTTTTTAGATATTAAAGACAAGATTCTTTCTGTCTTCATCTAAATTTAGTTCTAGAAGTTGTGACATTAGAGCAAATCTAGTTTAATCATACCAGTAGTTTTACATGTAAATTAATGCATGTACTCATACAGAATTACAGCATTAGAGACTCATTAACAAAACCAATGATGGGCATTCCCCCCAGAATATGGGATCCCTAAAGACCTATAATTTAGATTTTAAATGAGAATAAATTACCATGCCAATAGTTCTTTGAACATAGGTTGTTTTTTGAATATGTCTTCACTAGGCAGAATATAACTGGAAGTGAATTAATCATTTACGTGCAGAATATCAAATGCATTGGAATAAAACTTGCATGACTGCTCCTTTGAATTTAAATTTATTAGGACAGTTCTCTTGGAAAGAAATACTTAGAATGACGATTGATTTTAAATCTCTCTTTACATTTACTTGAAGAAGAAGAAAAGTTATACTTGCCTACCAATAAATCAGATATCCCATTTACTTGGAAACTCTAGCATATCATGAAGATAGTTACACTCAAAAGTATGTATCATAGACACAACAAAGTGGCACACAACAGTCAAGTGAGATATCATGTACTATAAAAAAAAATAGTGAAAAAGCAGCATGAAAAATGGTCTTTAAATTTCAATATGATATTACAGGATACTCAAGGAATGTGGCTATTTTTTGTGCTTTGTTCATGTATTCTCTTGCTGCTTTCTATCATCAGAGTATGTGTAAGAAGACAAAATCTGGTTGAATTTTTGAAGCTGATTGAATGAAGTACATGAAGTAGTTATACATGAAACACAATGAAAATGGAAAATCACTGTTCATGCAATCAACAAGAGGACCCCAAGCAGAGCCCAGATCCTCATTAAGAACCAGAGTTAATAATTTCCAATGGCTAAAAATATAGAAGACGCTCTTTGGATCAAGTGATGGAAGAAATACAATATTGTAGCAAGGAAAGAAACAGCTATTGCAGAAACAATAACCACTAAGTGTAAGATTCGGCAATAATTAGCCATATTGTCTGAAAACCTTCTATTTGTCTTCCACTGGATGTTCCACTATTTTCTATTTGTCTTCCACTGTTTCCACTGGATAAGTGTTTGGAACTTAGGTATAATTTACAGGCACTACGACAAAAGCTTTCCGGTCTTTGCTGTCTGTAGCTGTCATTAACCCATTTAGAAGGAACACTTGAAGACAGATACTATTTTTTAACAGTTATGCATCAGCTGTCTAGCTCCATGGGTGGCTTGCACAGAAATGGATTGGGATACTTTGTATCAACAGAGCAGATATGCCTTTTAAACCTTTCCTCCACGCCCACTCCCCACCCTCCCCGGCCAGTTCCATTTGTTTAGTGGCCACTACTCACACTTTGAAGTTGAAACAGGGTTTGTGTACATTAGTGTTGTAACTTTACATCAGGAATGTGCTTTTGAAGTGAAAGTCCTAATTGTCCCCACTTATCATGCTTTGATTTATATCACAGAGTAGCTGCAGACTGCACAAACTGGATTCCTTCCAGATGAAAATAAATTGAAAAATGTGCCCCTGGAGCCCATGTAATGTACTTCAATGACTTGTGAACATTCAGTCCTGGGTGTGAGACCAGAGCAAGTCTGAAATTAACATGCCTTCTTCCCATCCCCACTCAAATGTGTACAGTGCAAACACTGAGTCCTCTTCTCAGTTGTTTCACTCTACAGTTCTGCTTCTACTATGCTGTTCTACTTGCTAATGTACCATATTCACAGTAACTTAGATACCCTGCCGAGAAGTGATCCTGGATCTAAAGGATCAGACTTCATTATGCTTTTTATTTTAAAAGTAAATATATGATACCTCATGAATTTGGGAAAATTACAACCACCACTGGAAAAAAGAGGTACCTCATTGTATAAACAGATGACCATACTTGACGTGAGCAACCTTGTGCAACTCAGTGAAATTACTATATATATACAAGTATGTATAGAAATGTGCTAAATATAAAGTATGTAAAATGATGTAAACACATACTTGGAAGTGTTCAAGACCAGACGATGTGGCTTTGAGCTATCTGGTCTAGTGGAAGGTGTCTCTACCCATGGCAGGGTTTTTGGAACTAGATAATGTTTAAGGTCCCTTCGAACCTTCTATGATTCTATGTGTATGCACTGAAAAAATGAACCCACCAATGCCTGTGATGACACAGGGAATTTCAATATATCAGCTAGTTTCCCTTACGAAATGTTCTTCTTTATATTGTTCTTCATAGTTGTAGAAAGACATTTTGTCTATTGACATTGAAACACTCACTTTGAAAATACCAAAAATAAATCCTGAAAAAAAATATGGCCAAATATTTTGGGTTTGACTTGGGAGAGGAGGGCAGGAAATGTTTTGGTTAATGTACATTAGCATCCCAAATCCCTAGCACGCTTGGGAAGAACAAAAATAAAGATAGATAATTCCTTGGGGAGCATTTATTGCTAGAATGTACCTCATACCAAGGAGGCTGGCCATATCTGTCGCTAGACTTCTGGATATTGGTAGGGCAAACCAAGCATTAACTACAAGTTCTTAATCAGATTGTTCCTGATTTCTAACTGTGCTTAACACCGAAAAGCTCTGGAAATCTTGATAACAACATGCCAATGATTAACTTATTACCCAACAATTGCCCACCAATTTTGCTGTGCATGATAGTAATATTTGTCAGCTGTAATTTCCAGTTCTAAGAATCTTTTCCTTTTGACTTCCAAAGGCTGCCTTTTTAGAATAATGTCAGACGAGTCACATATGAGTTCTTTAAATCAAGGTTTTATCTTCCTTTTAAATGATCTCTTAACTACCCTAAAATATTTAAGCTTCTTTATGGGGACAAAGTTTGACCTTTTAAGCACTATTCTTCAGTTTCCTAGTGCTGGGACTTTAATTATAGTTAATAATCTTCCAGAATCCTTTTACCTTTTGGGTGTTTTTGAATTTTATGTATTAGAGATTTGATTTGTGACCATATAACATACTGTACTACTTAAACATGTCATTTCATGTCTGTACTCTGTAGTGCACTTGGCTTCTTCTATTAACAAGCAAAGAGAAGCTTGAAACATTTCTTTTCTTTCAAACTTCAAGAAGTTTTATTTTTCATTGAAGTAAATTCCTATGCAAAAGGTACATTTTCTTCAAAAGAAATGAACAGTTTGGCAGCACTATCACTGTAAAACTTCTGCTCTAAAGTAAGAATATTCCCCTCTAACTCCGCTAGCCACATCAGAAGTTTTAGTCCTTTTAAAAGGACTTACATTTGATTTATCTTAATTTTTACATTTATACTTTTTCACTTTGCAGTATACATACTTGCTTTCAATGAAATATGCTTTCTGTTTACATTTCTTTTCCCGGTATTTCATTTTTCAGACAAAGTGAATCTTCAAAATAGTTTGTCTCTTTCTTATTTTTACAGAATGTCCTCTAATTTATGAGGTCCTTTTTTGACATTTTATTTTCACATAATCTTTCTCTGTCTTTTTAACACCCCTCCCCATTTACACCAATAATTTATTGTTTTTATTAACAGGAAAGGCCTTATCAAATCTCTAAAAGTTCATATTTCAGTGCATATATAACGCAACAACATTGAACGTCCTTTAATCTTTATATTTCCTGCTGAAATAATGAAAATGTAACCATGCAGCTTTACAAAATTTCCTGTTGTCAGAAATAAAACAAGAAACAGGAAATTTTGGCAATGAAACTGTTCTTTGCTAGCAAAGACATTAAAAATATTTTTAAAAGTTTCTTGTTCCACAATTGTTTGAACTCCTAATCATGCTTTCTTTAGCTAAGCTACTTACTAGAAATGTCCATGATTAAAGAACCATAAAGAACCTGTTCAGATTCATGGTTTGATGAGTATTCCTGGCTTGTTTCAATGCAAATAAAAATACACAAACTGATACAAATACCAAGGGAAAAACAATACCTCTACTCTGAATTTCACCAGATACAGTTTCTCAGCTATGGCTATATTCTTCAAAGATGCATAGGCTTGAAAGACCACAAAACAGCAGTTGTTTCTACAGGGGTGAAAAATAATTTCACCATAATTATTAAAAATACATTATAGGAAAAAGGAAGCCTCATTATTGTCCTTGGAAGTACCTACTGGAAAGAAATTGCAAATAATAAGGCAGAAATTTACCAAAATAAGCAAGAGCACCAAGTATCAGTTCAATGCATAGGAAAGAACCTGCACAGTGCAGTCAAGTATGTGTGTGTTTATGTAGCTAATGGATGCTGCAAGTCACCTGTTCTGTCTTGTGGTTATTACGTATTGAACTAGGCTATACCATAAACACTAACACAATCCTGTCCCCTGCCCTCTCCACCCCTAACACACGTAGGTGGAGAACTGCATCACTGTATGTCAGTTACTCAAATGCAGCATTGAGACTGCAGTCAGTGTAGGCCTAGGCATAATTATATGATGTATGACTTTTGTGAAGATGAGGTTCACAGGGTCACATTCCTCACACTAGGGAAGGCTAGGAAAGGCTCTAAGGCCGTATTCACAAGTACACCTTCAATAATCAGTGTCCATCAGTTTGATGACCAACCACTCTGCAAGCAATCATGTAAACAGCTTTTTTCTTTGCTTCAAATAAAAACAGACCACATACGTTTCAAACACTTTCTAACAATTTGGTGAATTATGACTTAGATGAATATTTAGCAGGCAGAGAAAAACCAAAAGTTTAAGTTTGGGGTTTTCTGGTTTGGTTCTATGTATTTATTTATTTATTTAATTTATTTTTATATATGTAGAATTACTGGAGATAAAAGTTATAGAAGCAAAGGGGAAATTTTCCATCTATTCTCAGCTGTGTGATGGATGCACTCTGAACTAACCGAACTTTGGCTCAGCAAGTAAGCCTAAAGAAAGCTAACACTGTTGTGTGAGGCTATCAATGAGAACTCAGCACCAAGCCCTCAAAAAAACAGTTTGGCAGGAGGCTAGGAGAATAAGCGGCTAAAACTGCATCAACAGTCAAACTAAATGAGGCTGAGAGGGTTTCCATGAGCAAAAGAAGCAATGTCAGGAAAAAATTTCAGTGTCTGTTTTCCACCAGAAACTTAACACCACACTCACTATTTGACTGTAGGAACAGTACCTTATACAGAGAATGGAACAATGGCAAATGAGTAGTCACACTACTTCAACTATGAATATTAAGTACAAGAAATACAAAAAAGCAGCTAGAATTCAACCTGAAAATAATAAAAGAAAATTGTAAAAAACTGTAATTGTAAAATTGTAAAAAATTCCTTTCTGTAGTTCTCATACTACTTTTATCCTACTGATACAGAAAGCATCCACATAACATAAATTCCGAGTTGTTGAGTTTATTCGTTCGTTCTTTCTTTCTTTCTTTACTTCTTCATAAAGGCCTGCATCTTCGAAAGTAGAAACTTTATAATGGTCTTGTATATCTGATAGTATCTTCTTGAATGACAGAATGACTAAAGTTTATCTGACAAAAGGACAACTTATGTCATCTCTTTAGCTGTACTTCAGTTTTGCTCCTCTATGATTAGCGATTCATCACTCACTATTATCATATCATTTACTACATCAGCTATTTAAACTAATACAAAAATGGCATCAGGTAGCAGAAACTGAATTCTGAACTCAGGAATTCTTCCTTTGTCAGCCGATCCAACTGTATTAATGTTCTCACATACAGTACTCCTGTCTCTTAGTACAAGCAAAACTGCAAAAAACTGAGATGAATTGTAAACTAGTCTGTATGTAATTACTGTGGTGCACAGGAATCAACAGTGTCTATGTTACATGAGATCAATTCCTATTCCTTCCAATTAGTAAGATACTTTAAATAAAAACAAGCTACATTTTTGCTGCTTGGCAAAGCAGTGAGATGTCGAGCTGTCTTCTGGACTAAGTGACATAAAACCTTATTAGCTTCTGTCTGTCTGTGTTGTTTTAGTGCTCTCTTTGATTGCTGCAATACCGTACTTAATTAAAATTTGCACGCTACAAAAAGTAATGAAACAAGTGAATTATCAACCGTTTTTTTCTTGAAAGAATAAAATGACTTCTAAAAATGGATGCATGCAGTAGCCACAGGCTTTCATTTTAAAGATATTTTACACGTGCAAAAAATGCCAGTCTGCTGAGTTCACCTGGCTGCATGAAAGCCATCACACATATAAAATAAAATTACATGGAAAAGCCTGAGACTCCAGACTTTGTGGTGTTCTTGTAGAGTGGTAACTGCTCAGAATAATTAAGCCAACCTCTTATTTCAGTTGCTTCATTATTCTCTTGTAGCAAAGGCAAACACACTTGAGTGAACATATTGCCATATCAACTTGCTCCTTTCGTGTATTCGGGCTCTCTATTCTCTCTGGCCTTTTTGCTTCTACTTGGGTATGCCTCCACACAATACTGATCTCTTTGTTCAAATTTCCACTCATTTTTGTCTACTGAGAGAGGCATTCCTTTCCTCTGTTAAATTGCTAAGCCCAGAATACCATTTTTGTTTGATGCAACAGCTATCAGCAAGTGTAATATACATATTAAAAAAAAAAAATATATATATATAGCTATCTGGGTATTATAAGACTGTTTTGTTTTGGTTTGATTAATAGTTTCCCTATTAGTCAAAGCTTATTTGATTGCTTACATAGTTCCATAAGATTTATAAATAATATTGGACTTGCTGTACAGAAAAATATGCACTGACTGGTAAATTATGTGCTGCCAGACACAGGTTCTGAATATTTTACTCCAGTGATTTTCATTTAGGTTATTTCTTACATGAGAGCTACTGGTTCACTAGGAGCTAAATGAAGACTACCTAATACATTCAGCATAAGCAGAAGCAGCCAAACAGAATTTAATTATTTTTGTATTCTGATCTACATATTTAGTAATTAATCTCTCTAATGCATGCTAAAAAAAAACCCAAAAAACAACACCCACCCCCCCCCACCACCATGTTTTTGAAGACCTGCTCTCAGTCCTCTTTTCAATGCAGATATTCCTTAAGATACTAAGAAAGTTACTACAGGATTTAGCATTTTACACATTGACTACAATCTAATGAAGGGAGCACCAATTAGACTTCTAAACTTTTATTAATTTATAATTAAAACTTATAGCATTATATGCTCTGTCCTTGCTAAAATGACTGTTTCACTGAGAAGGAGTGCGGGTGCTTTAAATTTTTGTGTGAGGATGTTTTTGAAAGGTCTTGTTGCTTAGCTACTTTAATTCTGAAAAAAATAAAGGCATTACATCTTTGGAGATGCAGGAAATAGGCAGCATAAGTACTACAGGAAGATCTTCAACTAAAAGATAATAAAGCCAAGCACAAGTAAATTGTGGAGAATTTTGTAGTTTTCCCTCTATAAAAGATCAGTGACAATCACACATAGCTTCAAGTGGAACGAGTGATTGGGTCTGAATATATTTGAAAATAAAGAAAAAAGACCTAATAATGATTACTTAAGAGATAAAGAGCTTGCTCCAAATCAGCATCTGATCCTCTGTAGTCACCATATGGTTTCATAAACAATTAGGAAAATAGCTAATAGTTTGGGAAGTTTTTTGACAGTTGAAATGAAAACAATGAGGAGGCATGTATAAAAACAAATTTTCTCCCGACCCGTTGTCCAAGACAGAAAGGCAGATTGGTCTGAGTAGAAACTTGAAACCTTTCTCTCATTAGGGCAACTGGCCTTATGCTAGTCTTTCTTTTATTGCCCTACCTCCAAAATAATTTTAGTGTTGAACTAATATCTAATTTTTAGTTGAACATATCTTTTTCTTACATTTTTTTATATTATTAAAATTGTGGTTAGAAAAATTTAAAGTGATTCTTTCAATCAGAATAGACACCTAGATACTGCAACAAAATGTTTCAGTTTTTGCTTCTTATTCTTCTGCTTGTTTTTTTCCCCCTAACATTTTTTTCATTTTGAAGGAAGGAAAATGTCATAATGATTTAACAAGTTACACTTTTCTTAGCATTCAGATATATAATACCACATTACATATATAGAATACTGAGTTTTAGGCAAAAATGTTTCACTTGATTTACTTCTGACCACATTCTTCTCTCGAGATATGATGCACAACTAATTACAGAACAACAGCAGAGCAGCTAAACATCTGAAAACCTAAATATATTACATTAGAGATATGTTCTTAATGGGGTTTTGGACTCTTTTGCATTTTGGAGCACAACCATTAATTGGCTTCTAAAGCTTCTATTCAAGAAACATTTTGACATAAAGACACATCCTTACATAAAGAGATGCCCTGAGAACATGAATAATGCATTTCTGGTTCTTCTTACTGTGTTTAGAGGAAAATGGACACCACCTTTTAACTAACGTAAAATAATCCACATACTCTAGTACCCTGGTTCACATACTTTCCACTCTTATTCACTTGTCCAGTTCCCATTTTCATGTAGGGCCCATTATAATGAACCTATATGCAGCATACAATTTAATCTCTCACATATAGTTTCATAGTCTTCAGTACAGTCTTGAAATTCCAATGCCCTTCAGTCCTTCACAGTACAAACTGTCTATTCCATAACAGGTGCCTTGTAGTTCATTTCTGTTTGTGGGCTAAGCAATAAGAAACTACATGATCAGCTGAAAAGAATCGTAGTACACACTACTACTTATTCTCTTTGCTTCCTCATTGTCTCAGCACTCTTGGTCAAAAGAAATTTTATAACTTTTTTTAAAATTTATTTTAAAATTCACTCACATCATTGGATCTTTTTCAGCAGCAGATCTGAATAAATCCTATTTGTCTTAAAAAAATATTTAAAGAATAATACTTAATACTTAATTTTCTTGTCTGCTCTTATCACAATCCCTCTCTCCCTTCCTTCACCATTTGGTAACTTTCATCTATATCAATGTACAAAAGCATGAAGCAATGTGCAATTTTTTAGTATCCCAAGTCATTTATGTCCAAATTAAGTTAAAATATATGAAACAGGTCCATTTTCAGAAAGCAATGATCAAATATACTTTGAAGGTAAGTCCTCTTAAAGAAAATCAACTGAGCCCAAATAGTGGCATAATCTGAGTCAATAGTTATCTTCAAAAATCTTGTCTAGCTTTATTACTATATAGCTTATATTGATTTAAGAAATGCAATTGTATGCTGAAAGTGTTTTAATTTATATATGCTGCTATGTAAGATATATTTTCAAAACTGTACTTAGTGCTTCTAATCAAAAGATATTTAGAGAACCAAAAAGTGATCTTCTTTTTTTCTGAGGTATCAAACCCAATTTCACTTAATTACAAACAAAAGTTTAAATTATTAAAAACATTGTTAAATATTCAATACACAATGCAATTTTTAAGTTTTGTTTTCATCCCTTTCTCAGCTTGGAGGTTCTGTGATTCTGTGGTCTATAGCATTAATTTTAAAATAATGAAAGGAAAACAATTTTAAATACATTTTCCCCCTAATAAGTAATTTTTTTTTAAAAAAAGGAAGGTCATAAGAATCAGTTTCACTACAAGCTTCATTCCCGGATACCAGACCAGAACATGTTATTTTCTGATCATATTTTAGAACCAAACAGGGTTTTTCATTGTTAATTGGACTCCATAATTTTATTTCCTCCAGGCGATGAAATAAGAGGTGGACCATGCTAACACAATTTTTTTTTAAAGAAAAAATATGATAAAGTCTATCAGGAGAAAATGTCACATGCAAAACCTGTGCCAGAATAGAAAAAGAAAAACTGTTCTCAAGACCAGCTGTTCCACATATGAGGATCACCAGCTAATGAAGAAGGAATTATTTATGCATTTTTTGACTCCTTCACTGATTTTAAGCTGTAATATTCATTTTTCTTTATGGATTTTGAAGACTGTTTCATTGCATATTCTCCTAATAATGTCCTGGCTTGAGGACCACCACGACAAATGGTGATTACACTTTTAATACCAATTCTGAGAAATTCTTGTTTATAGTTTTTTTCAGTATCCTTGTTGCGGATTGAGACTGAGTTGACAGTGTGAAGACTAAGTGGGTTGTTCGTACTGATTAGTTCCATGATTTTCCAAATCTTTACATTCATTATAAATTCTACGCTTCATCCCTGAGGCCCAGGCAATAGGTTTAATACTATAAAATGAATGTATACCTCTTGCAAACTCTACCCCTTCTTTTGAAAGCCGTATTACTTAAGTTTATGCTCTATTTATTACAGTTGCACCCCTATATATCTCCTGAGGCTTGGTTGCTTGTAATGTGTCTGTTCACTTGACTATCAATAAGACTTGGTTGCATTTGGTGGGTGGCTGTACTTCTTCTGCACAGATGGGTCTATCTCAATGTTTCTTTCTGTGTTTCTTCCATTTTTTTTGTCTACTTCCACAACACATTGGCTACTGTCCAGTAATCAGCACTTTGGATATAATCTGTGGGCCACTTTTTCCATTTAGCCACTTCTAGGATTAAGTGCAAAGCTCTGGCTTCTGGAAACTGACTGGATTCTCCTAATTCAATCAATTTATCCACGCAATCAGAGAGGGTACTCTGTTGTATTGATTTCCAAAGCATTTGCCTGCTCTGGAGTTTGCAGGAGCCATCAGCAAATGGGAGTATTTTGGGTCATTAGATGGGATTTCATAGGGTAGTGCTTCAGCAGCTCTGTTCTGGTCATGGGGCTTGGTTTGTTGTCCTTTTTCTGTTTGTCTGCAGAGAATGGTCTCACTGGTGTAGTGAAGGTGTTCTGGGGCACTCTTCATTCTTGGAGGAGGAAGGAAACCAATTGTCCCCATGGCTGTCCTCCAGGTCCCAAAAAGGAGCACTTGCTAGAGTGATATCAGACATTGGGATTGCAGCCCTATTTCACTCAGCAGTGCAGCTGTTGCATTTTTCAGCAAGGCAGCTCCACTGCTGGTTTCTCAGCAATTTTATGCACTTAGACCAGCATGAGGAAAAGGTAGGATAAAAACCTTACAACTGACCGAATTGAAAAAAGAAAATACGAGCTTTGCAATAGGCTTCACCTCTCCCTAATAGTTGCAGAAGCATTTATTTATGAAAATTACATTAATGGGATTCTTTTTTCTTTCATCAAAATATATATGTGTGGAAATACGGATTACTGAAGCAATGGTCCTTACAATTGGGAACACACCGGTTAATGAAAACAATACCTTTTAAACCTCTGGATGATGCTTGTGTCATAGTCCTGCTTAGCATAAACATACACAGTTTAAGAATTATTATAATCATCAGTTTAGCGTTAAAAAAAGAAAATGTGTTCTCTCACAGCCAGTCCTGTATCACTCTTATCTGAGCCATACAATAGGCACATTGTGTGGTTTTTTTCAATGATAAAGCATGTCAACTCTGTCAAGAGGAAACTTGCATGAGGCTATCTTAAGGCAGATTCTCTGGAGTGCTACTTTGCCTTTTCTCAGCTAGTAATTGCATAAACTGCTTTGGAAGAAAATGCCTCTGAGTAGAAACATAATACATAATCAGCTCAAATAATTACAACAAAAATGCTAACTTGCTGTTTTCACAACATGGATAATAGGCTTGCTTAAGGGCATGGAATGCAAAATCAGTTTTGCATGTCGTCTTGTATTTCAGAATCATTAAAATGTGCTACAGCCTGAGTACAGAAATAAATGCCTCTGCTGCTGACTGGAGTGACAACTGGCATACTGGGAATTCAGCTGTTTCAAAGTGTCGCGGAGCTATCAGCCAGAGAGTAATGTGGATAATTTTTATGGTTTCTATCTCTCTTGAAATATTTTAGTTTTAAATTCAGGAGGCAGAAAACGACAGCATAGAGTTTCAGAGAAATAAAACAGAAAACATGTATGCTAGTATCATTGGTTAATTCTATGTTGAGCTTTAACATATGAAATCAAGGGTTTCCCATTTTAAAGCAACAGGAGAATATTATGTAACAATGCATACCATTTAAGTTGTATTTCACATGCTAGAAGTGCTTATATATTCCTAATACTTTCCAAAGTATTCTTAAGGCTTGTGCTGGTTTTGCCTGGAGTAGAGTTAATTTTCTTTGTAGTAGCTAGTATGGGGCTATGTTTTGGATTTGTGCTGAAAACAATATTGATAATACAGAGATGTTTTAGTTATTGCTGAGAAGTACTCAGCATCAAGGCCATTTTTGCATCTCACACCAATCCACCAGTGATGATGCAGCGAGTGCACAAGAAGTTGGGAAGGGAAACAGCCAGGACAGCTAACCCCAACTGACAAACGGATATTCCATACCGTGTGACATCATGTTCAGAAATAAAAATCTGAAGGAAGAAGGAAGGGAGGACGTTCATAGTTAAGGGAAGATGTTCATAGTTATGGCATTTGTCTTTCCAAGCCCTGCTTTCCTGGAAATGTCTGAACACCTACCTGCCAATGGGAAGCAGTAAATGAATTCCTTGCTTTGCTTTGCTGGCATGTGCACCTTTTGCTTTCCCTATTAAACTCAGAAAATCAGATGACATTGCACTGTGTATGATGTAAAAAGGTCATCTTGTTCTTGCTCAGTACTTTAATATAAAAGTTACTCTAGGCTAGGTAGGGATAGCCACTTGTCTAGATTACAGTAGGAAAATCTGGAGAAAACGGGCCCTAAACCAGACATATAGTTCTACTGCATCCAGAAAACCATAAAATTCAAAAGTTTATTGATACACTTCCTTTAAATTTCCAGGGACATTAGCTCAAAACTGGACAGTCACTGGAAATCTCCCAGTGCCCAGCTTTGTCAATATATTTCAATTGCAAGGTATCATCTCTCCAAGAAAAATTAAGACTCTGAGAAGTTGATATTTGCTGGTTTTTATGTCAGCAATTAAAAAGTAGACAAGACAGAAATAATTTCTGTACTGCTAGGGTTATGTAATGAAATTTAAATTTGGGGCTAAAAAGAAAAAGAGACTACGAAATTAAAACTTTAAAAAGTCACACCCAATACATTACTTATGAGATTTACCACATTTATGTATTTTGACCATTTTATTACATATGAGAAATGCAAAGTCAGGCCAAGAACCACATCTGGAGAAACAAGGTCAAGTATATTAATTAGTTCTGTACAAAAACTTAACACAATACTAGTTCACCATGGCCACACCATAGTACTAAATCTGTTGGAAAATGATTTACTTACCAGTATGGTTAAATTAATCTAACGCTGGGGGTAATGTACATTGCAGTGAAGAGTTAGACAGATTTGTCTCCATGCGGTATTTGTGACTATAACACAAGATCAAACCTGGCAAATTCAGCAGTCTGGGATTTCTCAGGGTATATTTTACACAGGCCTGTCAGAATGGATAGAAAGTGCTTGCTTGAACTGAAGAAAGCTGGATCACTGAAATTTCACTGCGATAATTGGAACCTTGGCAATACAGAGGCCTTTGTGTATTTTAAGAGTATTTGGATTCATAATTGCAGTGTAGCTATAGTAGAGCTACAATGAAAATTCAAACAGGCTTAAGGACATAAGGACATAAATATTTGTACAATTGTCATTCTAAGTTCCAGGCAGCCACATTTCCTGGTAGCTGAAATGTTAAAAAAAGGCCAATCAAAACTTAAAATAAAGTTTAGGACTCAGAAATACTAAACCGTTATTAAAGACTTTATTATTAGTAAACCAAGAAAAACTATAAGCTATTTAGAAAAAAAAAAAAAAAAAAGATAAAAGCTGATCTCTATCAAATTTGAATAGTCTTGTGTGACATGTAAATAATTTATGAAATGAAAAATTTCAAAAGGAAAATGGAGGTAGCACTCAGAAACATAGGTGGTCTCTGAGACTTTCTAATCATAAGAAGGCTTAGTCCAATTCATGTGTTTGCCTACCAGAAGCTACAATCAACTTCACCTTGAAAATTCCTTTTTCTTTTTTCTTTTTTTATCCCTGCCTGCTGAAAGAGTGAACAGTGGTCTAACACCAATACACTGCAATTTGAAATTTCTTTACCTGAAGATAATAAAAAATGTAAGAACTTCTGCAAGGAGAAGTAATACTAATGCAAGAATTCTTAGTGTGGCAATTATTTTCAGCTCCATTAGAATTTACTTTAAGGCATCTTGGGAAATTCAGACACATATTCTCCCTGCTCCCCTCTCCCCACCACTCCCCAGCTATGAATCTCAGCTGCAAAGCCTGGACCTTAGAAGAGGATATTATCCTTCTTCCTAATTAATTTTCTATATAACAACTCAACTCCCAGTTTTGATACATCACCTCTTATGACACCAAACCATAGCATTTCAGCTTTCTAAGCTATATAACCCATATGTAAAACCTACTCACAATACAACATTGTCATAAGTATTCACTTTGTCTCCTTAGAATTCAAGCAAAAAACCTGCCATATCAGGAGTGTTCCTGAATCAAAGCTTCTTGTTTTAAAAGTTCAATTAGTCAAACTTATTTTAAGCACATCAGTGGTCAAAGAATCAATTCTGTAACTGAGAATGAAATGAGGTTTGTAATGCAAAGGGATATGAAAACCTGATGTTGTTAAAATGAATAAGTTAATTTGATTATTTTATACCCAAAAAATTTATTAAATTATTAATTTTAATGTATTTTAATAAATACTTTACATTACATCATTGCACTGAGCCACTTGGAAAACATAAGAGCTCTCTTTCTCAATTTTTGGTTGTTTATTTAATGCAATGATAGTTCCGGGCAAAATGTAAAAACTGTATGAAACTTAAATAATATGTACCAAATATATTAATGAGGATATAATATAATTTTTTACTCTCCACTGTTCTTTCTGTCAATCTGAGGTAAAAATGCACTTCAAATTTTTGACAACATTTTATAAATGGATTTGTGTAGTTATAAATCTAGGAATTACATCTTCACCAGAAGCTACAGATGAGAAGTTTTGTGAAAGAGAATGATAACATCTCTTTTTCTGTAATTTAAGTACCTTCATTTTCACAAAAAAATAAAAAAGGAGAACACAAACCTAAATGGATTAAAGAATATAAATGGTTCCAGGCATGAAATGTAATGATAATCAGTCTACAGGGGGATTTCATTATTTTTCTGTGGCATTATAACAAGCAAGGCTTGACTGACTAGGAGATTCACTGATTGCAAATACTCCCCCATTGTAGGGTTTTCCTATGAACTTGTTTTGTTTCTGTGAATGCAGATTTGTCTAAATTTTGTCTCCTGACTCATGAGAAGTTAAGGCCTCTAAATAAGGTCCATCCTACATTTTTCTTCTGTCTCCTATTCCATGCTTCCACCTTAACATTTCAAGTCTCCCTAAATCTACAGTGCACTGAAAAATCTATCAAAATTCTTTGTAATCAATCAGTAGCCCCTGATTAGATCCATAATTAAAAAAATATAAATTTGGAAACAGCAAGATCCTACAGTGATTAGTATTTCTCTACAAGTTTTATAAAAGGCAAGGTAGCAGATCTTTGGTTACACTTCCAACCTAAACTGCATTAGCTGAAATATGTCTTCCATATCCTCTTCCAGGGAAATCCATCGTCTCTTTGACAACTCAAAAACTGTGGGACAGAGCCCTTTTTGGTCTTCCCAGAGTGCTAGCTTTAGGTGACAAGGTCTTGCTGTTGCTATCTATTCAGTAATACATGTTTCCATAAAAAGCAAAAGGAACCCACGTCGGGGTCTGGATCAACAGGGACCATAGGCAGGGGCAGCTATAGGCTGTGGCTGGACTGGTAACTGGCATTCTGAAAACATTATCTCAGGCAGGGACTAAAGGCCCAATGCTGAACTGAAACAGGGCTACTCAACCCATGTGTATGAGAGCCCAGGGATGGGGTATGCGATGGGGGGACATCCCTGGTAAGGCTGGTCAGGGCCATTAAGGCCTGCTAGTGCTACTGCACTCAGGACCCTGATGGTTCTAATACAAAATTCTGTGTGGTATCCACTCCCAAAACCATCACACACCTATTTTATAATCTATCCATTTTTTACTCAAAATTCGTGGGCTCAGTTCTTTCCTGAAAAATGTCCTGTAAAGTACTAGTTGCACTCGTTTGTTTTTAGTGTCACTGAATATCTTGTTACTATGCTCCAAGAAAGAAAACAAGACCTTTCAGAACATTCTCTCTGTGTGACAGATTGCATATGACCTTTCATTTGCTCCAGACAATGGAGTATTTAGTCTGTTCACCCGTCAACCAAAGGTCCATAAGTTTCACTGTGTTAGTTTCTACCAGGCCTCCAACCTTTAATCACTGTAGTTTCCAGGAAATCAAATTGTGGTGGTTTTTTTGGCAGGAAAACAAGGCTAAGAGCTACACAACAGAGCAGATATGTCTGAATGCCTGAAATTTAAAAGCTTACTACAGAGCATATGTTCTCACTGCCTCAGCTACCAATGCAGGATTCACTCAAGCACACATTAAAAAAATACAGTAAGCAGAGAATAGCCTAAACCAACCACTTGGAAAAATCTAACAAAAGTTCATAATTACCTCCTCAGAATTAACTCATGGGCAAAACCAGCCTTGATTAAGATGGATGGTCCAGGTGAAGCCCATCAGGTGAAATTATGGCCCCTTTTCAACATGCTACTAATCAAACAATTAGAAAAACAAGATATAACATAGAGGACTTAGGTTTGAAGCATTCCTCTGCCAAAGGTAATTTGAGCCCCCAGATCCTACTCTCCAGGAGATGCAGAAAACATTGCGTTTGGGGATATTTTTAGTATGGGCTCCTTATCTCTCACACTGAAGTTAATTTGCTTTTATTAGACCAATTAAAATTCTCTCATCAAGGTAAAAAGCACTCATTTCTGGAGGTTAAAACAGTCTTACAAGTGGAGAGTCAAGCTCCATCTAGTGAATATGTAAATCTTTTAACAGATGCACACTGGTTTTAAAAGGTTGTTCTAACATCGAACTATCCTCCTAGCTGTAGGCAAAGGCAATGCTAAGCAGGCCTAAAAAATATGATATCTGATTATTACAGCTGTGCAAATGAAGAAATAAAAGCTTGAGTATATGACTGCTAAGTAGCAAGATAAACAACTAATAAGCAAGATGTTTGTGCTTCAAAAGACTAATGAGAACATCTATAACTCTGATGTTGACATGCAGACTTTGAAATGTCCCAAACCATCTTTTAAAGGACACTCAGTATGAACTATGGTGAACTGAACATATACCATGACCATTTAGGAGAGCTGAGTTCTGTGCTTAGCATATGGTTATAGTTAATTATTAATACTTTCTTGGCAGGCATTATAGAAAATTATATCCAGTAAGAAGAGGCACAGTAAAGTGCACGAGGAAGCAACGTAGTAGATGAAGAGCAGAAATATATTTTGACTTCTTGGATTGATGTTGCTAGGCAGCTGACTTCACTACATCATTTCCTGATGAGCATTAAAATGGAGTTACATTTCCTACTGCTTTACCACATAAAAACAAACACCAAAGCTTTTAAATCAAACTCAGCATCAAGCCAAACTTTGTGCTGGCAAAAAGATAAGTGGTTCTGTTTTTTCGAAAAGACAGGAACAGGAACAAACAATGAAAGCATCTGAATGCTGTGTGCCAATAGTGGGCCAGCAGTCTCTAGAGATACAACAGTACATGAAGCATCAACAACAGCCAGTGGCAGAAACAGAGATCAGGAGTACCCAAAACAGAGAGAAATACTTTATTTTAAGGCTGTAGTTGTCAAAATTCCAGCTTTGAGCTCTTAGAAATGATCATGCTTTTAATGGGTGTCTTTCCCTTATGTTTATTCAGGAAATATATCATCCTCCTACTCTCTTTTTAGACGTGTTTTACAGCTTCTGTGCCATTGGGGTGTGCTTTCCTTCCAACCTTTTTTGACATTTCTGAATTGTTTTTAAAAGCTAATAAAAAGACAGAGACAATTTCATTATGGTTTTGACAATGTTATATATTTTTAAATGTGTTTATATAGTTTTATATATGCCTTTTAAAGAATCAGGGGAAAATTTTGCATTTTTTTCGTAATCATCTGTTAGGGGTTCATCTTGAGGAAGCTGTGTCTGATATCCTCCCTATTTTGTCACTGTTTTTTGAAATATAAATGACAGAAGACAACTTGCACTCTTGGTTCCATTGTACTACACTGCATAAGACTGTGTTGGAGATGTATTTTCCTCCCATTTCTTAATTATGATTCAGGTAATTCTGCAACAGTATCTTACTCATAATTTACTGTCTCACCAATCACCAGCAATCAAGCTACACCACCAATTACTTCATATAATTGCTTAGATGACTGATCATAATCTACCACTCTTTTTGCATGCTCCTGTCAAGAAAAACAAGATGTTTTTTCTTTACAAAATCAAAGAAGCTACCAAGTAATGTGCAAGTAAATCATTAATTTATGGACTGTGTCTGATACGAAAGCACTAGTTATAAGCTCATCAGTTACTTCCACTCGTAGATACCAAGTCAAGGGATCAAAACAAAGAAAAATTGGAAAGGGGTAGGAAGTAGAAAAAACAGGCCATTAAAAATGACCACCAGAACTGTCATAGCCCATAACTGAAAAGGTTTCTAAATCCATCCATGATAAATAAAAATGCACATTTCCAGCTTTTTCCTCTCTTACATTGCATTCACAGAGCTTTTCCCTAACATTGATAGAGTACAGCCTTGGAACATATCCATCCCTTTCTGTTAAGAGGTATCCTCCTTCAGAACTTCTAGCGCCTGTCACCTCATAAATAATTTCTTGCTTTATCTTGAATAAGAAAATTCCTACTCTTCAACTATTTATATCTCTTCTCCACCAAAGCAATCTGAACATTCTTGGCCATTGCAGAGTTGAATCTGTCTTGGAGCTGCTTTAAAATTGAGTATTGCAATATGCACATCCCTAATACAGAATTTACCATCAGGGCAAAATCTCTACTGGGGAAATTAGCCCACTTAACTACCATCCAAGGCATTCCAGGCTGTTGTTTGATTAGGGTGACCCTTTCTCCTGTTTGACCATTAGTTTGAATTTTTATTTTTCTTCAGAAATGCAAATCAAGATTCACTTGTTTATTTAAACTGCCTTTGTTCAACAAGTGGCAGCAAGTAACTTGTTTCTCTTTGAAACGTCCCTTATCCCTATTACCTCTCCCCTGTATACACATTCACATCTAGGTTTCTATTTTTCTTCATAAATGGTAAGCATTAAGAGAAATCTGTTGATCAAAAAGGACTTTCAGCTACAGACTTCAAGAAATTAGATAGGTTGAACCAAGGATTGATGCTGGAGGACCAGTCACATTTAGTGTCATTTTCTGTAAGAACTAACCCAGGCTAACTGAGATTCAGGGTTTTCTTGAGCTGAATTCTTTTCTCCTTTACTAAATGTTGGAAATAGAGCACACTTTTGGATCCCATTTTCCAAGAATTACAGAAGACAAACAATAGCTAAAAGAGCTCCTGTCATGAGAACTTTCCTTGAGCATCAGTTTAATAGAAGAGTATAATGAGCTGTGGCTGAGAGGACATTATACACAAAACTGTGGGTATAATAAGCCAGGTCCAACAGGGCAATAGAAGAAAGAACTGAGTGCGATGAGCCTAGATACTGACCACAGATCAACAAGTGGCAAGAGAATAATAACTTAAAATTTTTGAAATATATATTGTGATATCATCACAGCCTGATTTGATTGACAGCCTGTGTCAACAACCTGCCTATAAAAGCTCCCAGTAACAGAAATAGGTGGAACGTTGTACTTGGCTACACCACATAGAAGCGAATTGCCTGAGGTGGAACAACTACTCATTGGTGCTAAGGCACTGCACAGACACAGAGCCTAACACTGAGACTGGTCAGAGCAAGTGTTACGGTGCTCACAGATTCAATAGAGCCAATCCACTGCAGAGATGTAAAGGGCGGTTCATGGTTACTGTGGGTGCGTGGATGTGGGTGTGTATGTGTGCAGAGCTTTTTCCTCACAGCGACTATCACTTAGCAATGTAACACTGGCCTGGTGTTCCTGTTTCTCTTTAGTTAGTCTTACTATGTTTATTTTGAAAAAAAAGAAAGAAAAAAAAAAAGATTTTTTTTTTAAACCTGTGTATGGTCCCTTCATTCTTTGCCCAGTTCTGCTTTTGAGCAAATTCTGAAATATCCTTCTTGAAAGAGTTTATTATAGGTATACATTATTTTGCATTTAACAAAGGCAAGTCATGTGATCAGTATGCATTGTGGTGGTTTATTAGGTCGTTATGACAGGTAAATACTTCACATTCTGGATAATTGCCTAGAGCTGACAGTTTCCCCTTGGAAGCAACAGGTTTTCATTTGCCCTGTGGGGTTGGAAATGGAGTCTATTTCCCTAGCTGTCTCGCCTAAGAGAAAGTTGAAATGTCAGGTGGGCTACGGGGTGCTATATTCTACTTTACCTCCAAGGGAAGGTTTGCAGAATCATCATACTAAGGTTAAAGCATTTACCTCTGTCTCTGTGAGGCAGCTCCAACACAAAGAGGTTGTGAGACCTCAGAATGCAATCCTTGAAGAGAAACTTCCATGACAGAGCTGGTGTCTTCTAAGGTCCAAATTGGGAAAGATATTACTAGTGTTCTTCCTGATATTTTAGGGATAGAGACTGAAAAGTACTGACCAACAATTTACAAGTTTGCTGCTTCTAGGTTCAAGGCTTCTTTTCTAAGTTAGGCAACTTTTTCAGTATACTGACGTTTTAGTTCACCCTCCTTCCCCCTCTCTTCAGTGAATCATAAATATTTACGACCTTGACTCCTGAGATAGCTACAGACATCAAGGATATAAAAATGCATTTCAATGGAAGTTCATGCTCATGACTCTTCCTATTGATTCTATTGGGAACTGGATTATTATTAAGACTTGAAAACATAGATCAATAAACAGGGTAAAAAAATTTCTGTGCATTTTATCTTATCAACACTACTGGTGAGTTTATAGACCAGTTCAGTCATCTTTTTCAACGTTTTGACTTGAAGTCTTTTTAGTCATTCTTCCCAACCATTCCATACATCTTACGATATTTGCCACCCTTCTGTCTTTTGTCTACTATTTCACCTGTAGCTTACTCCATAACGTGGAAGAGGATAAAATGAATGGCTTTATGGGAAACATTATGTACGTATCATATTACATGAAGTCACAAACATACTCTGGTAAAATTGAAGGCATGAGTTATAATTATTGCAATCAAAGCTTTTTTCCTCACAAAGAAAAATATTTAGCAGTATTTCATATTCTCAATATGAGTTATTTATTCTTAAGTGTCACATCCACTCTGAAGTGTACAGGTTTCAAAATTCTATTTAGAGAAGCATAGCAGATCACTTCCTCAAAGATGTCTTTTATACAGTATCATTCTCACACTTTTGTTTTCCTGTCACTTCTTGACAATTATATGGCTAATGAATTGTGTTGGCTCTTAACAAACACTTTTGCATTAGTACAAATATAATATCATCTCTTACTGCTGTTATTATTGTGCTTATTATTTTGATTTACCTTTTCTTGTTGCTTACTAAACCAAACATATTCCTATCAACAACCCTAATACTCTAAAAATATTTCTTTTTGCTTTCTAACAAATGGGTCACTGTAGTTTCACTGGTTAAAGAGGAAGCTGTATAAATACACCTAGTACCATTTGCACACAAGTTTCTCAGGTATTTTTGAGGATATGGAGATCTAAAATAGCATGAAGACTTAATGACACATACTCTAGTAGCTGGTAGATAGGCTGGGGAAAGCACCAAAATAGAATGTAATTGGAAAGTCAGATCTGTAACACTGAGACACTTCTAGAAAGGATAAGTTTGAAAAACAAGCATAGATTTTCACCCTTTGGGCAACATCTGGACCCACTACCCTCACTACATAGTTATTTCTCATTGATTTAAAACATCTGTGGAAAAAGGTATAACTTCAAGATCAGTGTAGATAAGTCATTCACTTTCTGTCCTTAAGCGTGCGGTTATTTTTAGTTACTCTGTCTTCCCTGAGCCAGGCTTACTACGGTAGTAATTATCTTACAAGTTAGTACAAGTACCTAATGGTACTGGTGCCTTAGAGTACCAGTAATTTACTACATGATAACTCCTATTGAAAAAAAGACTAGGACTTCTGTTCAAGGGTATTAGGTTAGGCTGCCACATGGTAGATTAAGAGATCTTATTGAATATGACCAGTATAGGATTTTGAGAATCTTTCAGAAGGTGCTGTATACTGTTTGGTAAGAAAATAAAAAGAAAATAGCAAGGGACAATCCAAAGTCTAATAAATTAGATTCAACTGCCCATTCCATGGAAAGCAATAGATGCAGAAATTGCTCATGCTCTGTTAATGGTAGTTGTTGAAGGTAAGACACGGAAATCAAACCTTTTCATTCATGGATTCACTGGTTGCCAGTAAAGGACAGAAGTCCATCCTCTCTCCTATTCATAACTGGTCAAGTAAACAGTATATGTTTCTTTTAGTCCCACAGAAGAATTAGATATTAAAGATAGAAGCAAGACACTAGGAAAGATGTGATGAATGGCATTATGCCATTCAGCAAGTCCTATAGCTTACTGTAGAAGGTTTTGTCTGTTATGTTTCAGAATCAGGCCAAGACTTTGAAGATGTTTCCCTGACATCAGGCAGGTGCTGTCAGTGCAGACCATGTGGGCTCAGCTCATAGGATATACTTCTTGCCACTTCAGGAATTAAGACGCTGGCAGCTTCTTTGTCCTCCCCATCTTAATTTTTTCCCCCTACATCACCTCAAAACTTCTAATTTAAAAATATGCTTGTTACCAATAGCTTGAATTTTTATAATCTTGAATTATTGTTCTATTGTCCACAGAGTGGTCTGTTGAGTATCTGAGATAATTTTTCACGTAGGATTGAAGTGTCAATTTTTGCTTGAAAAATGCTTCATTAAAGGGCAACAATGAAATCTTTTCCAACAAGAGGAGAAAGGGCTAATGGTAATAAAAAAATGAGGTTTTCAACTACACCAAAACTGAAGGGAAAACGAAGGATGTAAAACACTTGGCATTATCACAGAAGGGGAATTTGATGTGAACATGACTAAGCAGGTGCTGAACAAGGAAGTAATGTTATATAGATGGATTCCACAGGGATGGATTTCGTACTGATGAATTAAATAGAAAACCAAGGAGAATTAGAAGAATATAAACAGGAAAAGATTCAGTGAAATAGCAGTTGTCTTCAGTCCAAAATCTTACAGCAAAAAAAAGGCATAATGGCTGCAGTTAAAACAGGGTAAGTTTGAAATCAGATGGATGTTAAAGTTCAAGTAGAGTCTAGGAGAGAGTGCTTTGTGGCCAAGGTAAGGGATAACAAAATTAAAGAAAACAGGGCCTGAGGGAAGGAATATTCAGCAAATCAGTTCAGTAGGCTTTCTGTCTGTCCACTGTACAGCAAGAATTTCTTGGATTGCTGAGTATGACATCAATCACCTAAAAAAGAAACAGGTTTGGAATGGCACCTCATTTCTGAAAGCCCCAAAAGAGGTACCTGGAAAGTGCTTTAGAGATAGGAGTTGGATGGAGTCACAAAACCATATAATTTTTCCTACTGTGTACAAAGGAGAAAAGAGAATATCTGCCAAAAGAAATGGGTGAGTTATTGCCACACTTTTAATGGGAAGCTGAAATAGTCTGTTTCCCAAGAGTGACAGGACTCAATAGTATCAGTTACATATTTTCCTCCAAAAATTCCTAAAGTACAAATTAATTGCTTAGAGATTAACACTTAACTTCTACTTGGAAGTTTGAGTTACTATTCCAACAGTCTTACTGAAATACTTTCTAGGCACTGAGATTAGATTGTTAACAGTAAGGAATTTTTAACAATGACTCAAGAGATGAACTACATTGTTCCAGAATTCCTGTTCCTCTTTGCTTCAGGCCAAAAGCGTGTAAATCCAAAGTTATACCAGAACTTGATTTTTTATAAACGTAAACCTGTGGGGATCTATAAAATAAGTCAATAAAGGGGAAATGATATTTTGGTTGTTAAAACCAATTACACTGATGTATTGGCAATGCAGTGTAATAAAAGTACGATGTCTGGCAGTGGGTCAGGAAGGAGGGAAGAGAAGGAAAGGTTCCAGGACTACCATAAAGAAGAGAAAGTGGGCATGATCAAGGACAGAGGAAAAAAAATTAAAATGACATGAGATTAAAAAGAATACAGAGAACCTGAATAGGCACTGTGTGTATATATATTTTTATATGTATATTTATATAATTCTATTTTCTTTTCCAGAAGGCCCTTGACCTTCAACATTTGCAGGTAAATTCAGTCAATATTAAAGGTCAGAATGAGATGTTTTCATGAAGGGAGGATAGTTAGCCTATGTTCACTCACCACATGGTTCATGACTTTCAGAATAATCTGTGCTTCTCTTTTGGCAAATATTTTAATCTATAATAAATGAGCTAAAACAAGAAACCCTAAAGCCTTCTCCATTTCTTGTACCATAGAAAACAAAAGCATTAATGAAAAATGAAAGTGCTGTTGCACTAAATCAAAAAAGGCAAATAAATGACCTCTCACATTTAGAAATAAAATTAATGTATGAAGAAAAATATTTTTTGCTCTACAAATTGGTGTTACACAAACCTCACAAGGTTGAATAGAAACATAAATTTAAAAAAAAATGAGAAGATATGCTCTAAGGTTGTTTCTAACCTTTATAAGCAAATCTACTCTCAGTTCAATTACACGGTTGTCAAGACTATCATGAAACCAGCCTTTCTCTCTCTGTAACACAGTTGCGACAATTCCATGTCTGTATTAACATAAACACTCTGATGTTTTCCAATTTTAGACCATATTGAGAATCTTACTCTTTTCTGATACAGAATCCTAATTTATTTAAAAAGACAGTAAATTCTGCAAAATTTTTTTAATAGATATGAAATATTTCAACTTCTACCTTTTAAATAAAGAATGGAAACTAGATGGACTTGAGCCAAACTTTAAGTCTTTTTAATGGTCATTTTAGCACTGTCGTGTTAACTTGGTAATTTTCATGTGCTCCAAATAACAGCCTACTACAAGCTGCAATGAACACAAAGCTTGTTTTGTTTTCTAAACACACCATTGTTTTCAAAGTAGCAGGCAGGCTCAACAACTCTTTGGGGAATTATTCTCTGAAGAGAAGGTGGCAGAAATAGTGAGGAAAAAAATGTAAAATAGTGGGATAAATCAAAAGAATATAAATAGGATGAATAAGGGAGATATAAGCTGTTCCATAAATAAATTCATATGGAAAAAAATCCATAATAAAACCCTGCATATCTTAAACCTAGCAAAAGAAAAAGATCACAAAAAATTGGTGCAACACACAAAAATGGGAAATGAGCCTTACAAAGAACTGTTCATGAAAAAAGATTCAAGCAGAATCCTAGCAATGTACAAGTTAAGACATTTTTAAAATAATTCTATAAAAGTATAAACTACCACTGAAGGTGGAAAATCCCTACTTTGACTATAGCTTAATGAACTTTGGAATTATTTTTTTGAGAAAATAAATGTTGTATGCCACACTCATTACTGTGTGCCATTTAATTAACTATGAAAATAATCATTAAGCACCTTCTAGACTATTCATGTCCATTATGTAATACATATGCTTAAATACAGGTATGTTTTTCCCCTAGGATGAATAGCTTTCAATTAAACTCTTCTCCTTTCCTCTCAAAATAGGAGCTAGAGTAATGCACTGCTGTATGAAAAAAAGTTAGTGAGAACCAGTGACTGGAAGTCTAAGTCTGTACCACCAAAGTCCATATAAAGTACATTTTAAACACAATTAACTATTCAGAATAACTAAATGCCAACTTCTGGGCTCTGTGTCTTTTTCTTTCAAAGTAAGGTTTAATGCTATTAAACATCACCATTTCAAGCATATCTCTCTCTTTTTTTTTTTTTTTAACTTCCTGACGATTCCATTCTAGCCTCACATGGGAAAAAAATTCTGTCTATACAGTAAGAAGCAGCAAAATTTATTGCCTTGATCAGTTGCAGTTCAGATCGGTGTATTATACGAAAGTACTAATTTTCATTCATGTGCTGTTTATTACATCTTAGATGCAGTTTAAGAACAATGACAAGGAAATAACTTCATCAAGATAATACCTGATACGGGATATAGCATCTGTCATCACAGATGAAACAAGGCCATCTTAGAGTCAAAGAAAAAATTGCCAGTTAACAAATGTTTATATTATAATGATAAAAAGTGAAAAAGGGGTCATGTCAATGTCTAATCTCCCCTTCTCTCTTGAATGATGCTTCAAAGATTTTACATTTTACTGATTGAGGTATGGTAGACTCTCTCAAATACACAATTTGGTGTATTTTCTCCTGTTCAAATATTTGCAGGCAAACAATTGCTTTTATTTAATTTAAAAGGAAAAGAGAAACCAACCCTAGATTTCTGTCTTATCAGACTCCTGAGCCCTGACTGTAAAGCAGAATATCTATTTGTTTTCCAATGTTCAAGTTCCAATGTTCATTGCTTGACAGCTGTTTATACCTGGGGGCCTACTCCACACTTGAAAGGTAGAAAGAATTGTGAACATCTTTTCTCAATCTGCAGAGTTTAGTAACGTGAACATAGTTGGCTTATTATTAAAAAATTTTCACAGGTCTTATTGCTCTTACTGGCATCACTTTTTATTTCTAGCAATTCTGAAGAAGCAAGTACACGTGTTGTATAAATAGACCATGGCCTTCAAAAATAAGCCATTAGGAACAGACCAAAATTTGATGAGATGAAGACAGAAAAGAACACTTCAGAGCTTCCCTTGTTTAGAGCTTTTTTCTCCCATTGAAAAATGTGTCAACTGAACAGCTACGATGTTTTGAAGAATGCCTAATCTGTGCCTATAACTCTCATATTTCTTTTCCACTCCTATTTGATAAATAAATAATAAAATATTTTTTGTCCTCTCTTTTCAGTCTTCCTATTTGAATCTTTCAGCAGTTATAAATACCATTTAATGGCAAGTTGAAGATTACGCTGCGTATGTGGAATTGATTTTCCTTATTCAGATTGCGGCTTTGTTTGCTTTGAACTTCCCCCCCAGCCCCACACTTCACTTATGAAAGCAAAGGCAAGGAATAGTTATTTTCTCTTTTTAATACTAAGAAAAGGTTAAGAAAGTATTCTTCAATATATTTGTGCAGATGAGTCCTGGTAGAAGCTTATCTCAAATGTAATCAATAAGAATTAAATGAGATTTCTTTCCTTTCTGCCCCAAAGAATTGACATTTTATATAGGAGTACAGTGGGTTTTATGAATGTTCTTCTTTCTTACAACCACTGAGGTCCACCCAGATTCTCTGTGTCTTCACAGTGATACAAGCTGTCCTTTTGCATCTTTTTCAGATCTCAGTTATAGTAATGTAAATCTCTACTAATGCTCAACTGTGCCATTACAGAAACACTACAGAAAGGCAAAAGCTCTCCCAACACAGTGGAAACTCCAAAAGAAGAAACTCAGTCTCCCAATTGTTACATGAGCACCTATAATATCATTGCTCCACTAAAAAGCCAAGAAGCTCTAAGTGATAACCTGGCATCGACCTGATTCTGTATATCATGCAGAGTTTCTAGCCTTTGACAAGAAACTGAGAACTCTCTCGTGCATCAGAGAATGCAGGATATATTGCTAGTCAAAAAAAACCCTAAACAAAATAAAAGAAGATTTATTGTGTTGTCAATATAGTAGAGTTGTGACCAATGATAAGAAAAATCTTTATTGTTCCAATTTTTCCATTTTTAATACAAATTACCCTCTAACCAAAATCAATGTAATCCTCAATGTTTCTCAGAATTTTTTTTTCAGAATAAAGAAGGCAAGCTATTAGATTTCCGTAGGTAATCAATAAAGAAAAACAGATATTTAAAGAAAGTAAGTCCCAGAGATTCCAAAAATGAACAGGAAAAAAACTTCTGATCTGAAGAGCAAACTCTATTGTGAAAATACATTTTTGAACTGCTAAGCAACAATTTCAGACACTATGGGTCCAGGTGCAACATTTAAGCTCAGTCCTCACCTCTGGCCCCTGCTTGAGCTGTGTTGCAGGGGTGTTGGTCTCCAGCTTTATCATGCTTGGGCCTGACCATGGATGATGTGGATCCTGACCAATGGATTGCTTTCCTGGGTTGATGACAACTTTCCTTGTCACCACAGAACTGTCTGGCAGTGCCTGGATCTTATCCTAGTTTACAGGTTGAATTCTCAGCTGGACCTTGGACCTGCCTCCTCATCATAAACTTGCATGATGATCTTAACCCTAGGTTGAATGTGGCTGTCATCTCTGGGCCCATCCTGCTCCCTTTACTCAGGCGGAAATGTTGGGTATTGGTTGGTGAGGTCCCTGCCCTGCTAGCCATGTGATGCCTCTCAACTCCCATCCCTCAGGGAGCAGCCTTGGTCCTGCTGTTCCCTGACAGCTCACTTGAGCTATTTTGAGACCTGAGATGAGCAGGATGGAGCCTGGTCTGTGGCCATGCCTTATGAACCCTCTCAACGGACTAGCCTTGGTCTGGATTCTGATGCTTTACTCATCCCCAAGCTACTGAAGAAACCTCTGGGGGTCTTGTCAGTGGTAGTCTGTGCTCCCTTCCCTTTTGGGCCTGAGACCACCAAAACAAAGCTTGAAGTCTACCATGCCATGTCTCTCTCTGTTTCTTGTTGCTGCCCTGGCTTTGTCCTCTGAAACAGCCTATTGAAAACCCATGGTGATTAAATCACTCAGATTTGAGACTGACTTCGTTATATTATTCTCTCTATATATAATAATAGCGACATTATTCCATATAGAGAGTATACATTCTATATTTATCTATAAATATATAAAAATTTATATTTAAATATGAAAATCTATTATATAAAAATAGCTGTATGGTAAGTAACTGTATCTTGGAGGGAACAATGACAATGGGAATACATCTCTTTTTTTGCTCAACTTCTAATTAATTTGTGGTTGTTCTGGTGTAGGGGTACCAGAGAGAGCTGCTGTTTTTGACAACTTTGGCACCTTTGTTCAGTCTTTGGTTTTGGGGCAGGAAGAGGGGGAATGGGGTGTCTCTCATTATTTTTTTGACTAGCCTGGAAGTCTGGGCAATATTCTGGCTCATGACTAATTTGTTACCTAGAAATAGACTCTCAATCTTCATCCGAAAAAAAATCCTTAACTGAAAAATCTGGCCACTCACATTAATGTCCTGTCAACTGAAAACATTGATAATCAGAAAAGAGGAATTGAAGATGCCATGGCAATAAACAGACCTGAGCTTTGAATAGAAAGGTAGTGATTGTGAGCTGGAAACTTGTTTTAGGTATAACAGATGAGTATATTGCAAGAGGGGTGGACCTAGAAGAGAAATTATGAAGATTCATTTAAGTCAGTGAGGAATGATTATGAGAATCGTGGTGAATATTTGCTTTATTTGTTTCTAGATTTGCTGCCTATAGTAAATATTTGAGAGATTCCTCTAGAATCAAGTGATTGCTGTATTTTCCCAGGTGTGTCTGAGTAAGCTTAAGAGAAGGAAGTTTGGACACACCTCAGGAGGGGTCAAATAGAAGAAAGTCACAGAAAAAACAACTGGGAGCCAGTGTAGAATGGTTACTTCTGCAATCTGGGTAGCTTGTAAAGTTTGCTGCAACTCATTAAGCCACTGAGACCATTGACCACGTGAATGCAAGGGCACAAGGCAAGAGTTGTTTATAAACTATATTACTACTGTTCCACCTGACCTTGTCACTTTAAGCTTCCTCTATTTAGAAACTCAGATATTTTAGTTTAGATTCCAAGAAAGCCAAGTGTTTTTTTACTTTAAAGGTTTTGTGGTCTTTTTTGAGATGTTCAGTGTGAGGAAAGAACAGGCAGATAAAACCCAACTCGACACTAATAGCAAGAACGTTATAGGATGAAACAACATCAGCAGAGGCAATAGTCTTCTGTCTAGGAGGTGATAAGCACTTAAAGCACATTAGCAAAAATCTGCCTGTATGTGAACTGTAGATGTTCTAATTATGTAGTTCCTATAACTATTGTTTTTGGTTTGTAGAGCATCCTAGGAAAACAAAACCTTAAGGAAATGATGCATAAATATGTTCCAGATAAAATATTTAGAAGCTGCTTGTCACAATCTAAGAATTTATCTGTAACAGACACAGCATACCAAAATCTGTCTTTAAGACAGATTGAAGCTGGATTCACTGCAAGTTAAACCAAGGTCACTATAGCTCATCAAGTGGTTTCAACAGGATATTTTTTTCTGTAACTAACCAAACAATTATAATGAGATTTCCAGTAAGTACTTAGTAAAAGTTTCAACAATGTATGGCTGACCTTTGAAGGGTGGGACAGGAGTACTTATTTGAGGCTGAAAAATATTAATAGCAGAAGACTGTAGGAATAATAATGTTACAATATATTAATATCAGAACAATATGTTTGCAATGAATTAAATAAGTAAGAACCATTATATAATATAAAAATCTAGAAGGGCACTTAAAATGGTATAGGAAATGCTGAAAATACCTGTCTTTCATAAAGTAGAATAATTAGGATTTATTGCCTATTTGATGAGTGCTATTTAGAGAAAGAGCTCTCTTCTGTACTTGAGGCTCATCAACAGATCCAGCCTAACCTTCACCTATCAAAACGAGTCAATGTATATATGAGTTAGTAGAATTTGACCTGTGTTAGTTTACTGCTTATACTTTGTGTTGTTTTATAAATTGGTTTGGTCAGTTTAGAATGTGAGTTACTATAGCTCATATTCTCCAAGCTACTATACTTTTTTCTTAATTCCCTGAAATATTTATGTATTAGCTAACTGGAAGAACTTTATATTTGCTTTTAGCTAACTGAAAGGCATTTTTTTTTTCTTTCTCTTTAACTTTGGTTTGGATTTAATCAAAATGCAGGTAGGGAAAGATGAATAGAGTTTATTTCATTATTTTAACTATATATATGCAACCTTGCAAAATCAGAAAAAGACTGTTCTTGTGTATGAATTGTGCTCATGGGAATAAGGAGGAAATTGTTTTATGTTAGGGTCCATTTGTGATCAAAAATCAATTAGATTTGATTCTTGCATGCTTAATTTTATTGCTTTCACTGAATCAGACTGTGTTTGCTTTTAACTGAGATGGTCTATGTAAAGAATTTCTTCACATAGAGAAGAAAGAACATACATGAGAAGCAGAATTGCAGTTTCTGGATATGTAAAGAAAAAAACCCGAAGTCTCTTCCACAGGAATGTTCATTTAACAGGAAAGACACGTGCATATATTAATTGCTTATATATGTGCATTATATTTCTCTAATATCTCATAGCTAAATTAATTTAACAATGGTGTATAAAGTGATTTCTCTGCAGTTAAAAAAAAAAAAAAGAAAAGAAAGAGAGAAAGAGAAAAAAAATTTAAGAAAAGCTATTTGCTTGAAGAGCTTCAAGAAAATCATGACAGATCTCAAAGGTGACACTTAGTTTAAATGTTAAATGAGAATTAATCTATTTGGTCATATTCCTGTAAAAGAAACATAAGTGGTTTATGAAGGAGTCTTCTTGCACAGTTTTCTACAAGTTTCAGAAAAGTATAGTGATTTCTAATGATTGATTACATATGCAGCAGCTACCCAGTGCAAACAAACAAAAAAACCAGTGAGGAGTTAACACCATTTCTCACTTTGTCTCAGAAAGTTAGTAACCACCAGATACATACAATAGAAATTTCAACCTCCTCCTGAATCTAGAAAAAATTATTAGTACTAGATCAGCACAGAATCAGCAAGACTATCTTCATGTTGTTTATAAGATTTGGATTTCCAAATCTTTTGGTTTTCTAGGCGGAGGTTCAAACTTTTTCAGTACCTTGTCGTGACTTGTCAGTAGAGAGCAATATCAATGTGGTTACTACACAAGTGGAACTATACAAATAACAATGCAATACACTCAAGGGAATGAAGTTCAGAGACAGTTTGGTTTGGCACCATTTCAGTTACAAGAATTCACCCAATAATTGAAAAGAGGCAGTAATCTCATATCTCAAAATGTGACTTGAGGTAATATTAAAAGTTCTCAAATAAAGATGGAGATAACATCAATTCTCAGGCTCTTTGTTAAGCTGGGGGGTTCACTGAGGCATTCAAGTATGAGAGTTCTTGTTCTATATTGCATAATATGGTTCAATATTCAAGGTGGTGGTTGAGATTAAAGTGTTCTCTAATAGTGAAGAATAAAGGCTGTTTTCTTTAGATTTAAATGTTTTAGTAGTATCCTGTTTAAGATCTGTCACAACTTTTAACTGAGTTTTGTAAAAGCTGCATCTTCATTTTCACTAATGCTATTTAAAAATGGTGTGGTAGAAGATTCCAAACAAATATGTGGCTTAGCTAGTATTTGCAGGTTATACAATGAAGTAGCAAAGGCCTGTATTATCTTCGTTTTCAATTTTTGGGATGGGGGGAATATTCACCCTTTTACTTTGAAAATTCCCACTCCTTTCTGTTACTCTTATTTTAGACAAATTTAACAAAATAGTATTAAACGTGTCTATCCTCTAATTCAATTTCTCAATTTCACTATGTCAGCAACATGTTTTTCATTAATCTGAAGAGGATAACACTCTTACTGTTTATAGGTTTCTCCTGTTGTCTTACTCTTCATCTTTTCCTTGTATACTCTGTTTCTCTGAGAAAAGGATAATGGTTTGTTCTTTTTTTTTTAAGCTGCTAATGTAAATTGTAGCAGACTATTTGATATATTTGACAGAAATCAGTGTTTTAGTAGATTTTACATTAAATAAGTCAGATTATGAAAACAGTTTCCTGCCTTCATGAACTTTGGACTTGAATCTTTTACTAGCTGTAAATAAGAAGTTTGTGTCATTTCAAGTATTTTACTGTATTGAGAAAAGAACAAACCAACAAGTTGTTAACTCAAAAAATTATTATATTTCTCATTTAGTCTTAAAACTATTTGCTCTTAGAACAATTATACTATTAGCATAATGCTGCCAATTCTACACTCTGTTTAATGGAATTTTATGAATGGCTACAGCCCTGGGGCTTGTTCATTATTTTTTATTTTATTTTATTGTTGACAAAAAAAAAATGAAATTTTGGTTGTGTAATTATACTCTTACTAGTTTTTTAGGATGAATGCATTTGCGATACCTCTTTATACTGAATGAGCATCATGCTCTGATGGGAGAGAGTGTGACAGTTCAAGACAGTTCTGTCTCAAGAAAAAGGGCTATCTGGGATTATGGATACCATAGAATTGCTCCTTGGGGAGCAGCATGTTTCAAGATGGAAAGACATCTTTTCTGAGGGTGACCATCTTACTTGCACATACCTTTTTAAAAATTATTCTGTTTAGTGAACTTAAACTAAAAACATTTACTAGTTGCTCCAGGAATGTAAACATGTATTACTGAAGATGCTTTAAATTTGAAGGAAAAAATATCATCAATGAATCATTGCTTCCAGTTTACTATTCTCATTTCTTTATTTCCTGTGGAAGAATTCTCTACCCCTACACTGTTAATGTAAAAAGTCTTTATTTTCTTCAGTAGTTTCTTAAAAAAAAGCTAAACTGCATATTTTTATATTTTTAATCAGTTTAATGTGCATAGCATAGAGCATAAAATACTGTGCTGGGTAATGATGTTGGTCAAAGAAATAGAAACTTGTTTTTTTCATTCTGAAGTGATGTAATTCAGTTGAATTGCACCGAGGTTTAGGCCTACCCCATTCCTTCTGATACAAACAGGAAAGAAGAAACTTGTATGATATTTAGTGTTGAAAATCTTAGGTAGAAAACTAAGTCTGTTCTATATGTTTTGTTTACTGACAGGAAAATTGTAATATTTCTCTCCAACAGTTAGTTACAATTAATATAAATGATAAAACATTTAAAATAAAGGAGATGGAATTAAATAGAATTTACAGCTTTAGGTAATGTTGCAAAACACAGAAATTGACAGATCCTCTGTAGCCGAAGTGTGCTTAAATCAGAATTCCAGTTTCAAGGACAAGAGAGAATGGTCCATAAAGTTTATTCTTACTACTATTAAACCTAAAGGCTGTTTATGATTCACTAGGACCCTTGGTTGCACTGAAAATGAAGGTCCAGTAGTTATTTGGGAGGTTACATTTTCTTAGCAGACCATGCCAATTTGTCTTTAATTATCAAAGAGGTTAAAACAACAAAATCTGACAGATTGTTAGCTGAACTCAACCGAGACAGATGGCACCATTCCATTCAAGCCAGTTTTGGGGAAGTTCTGCTGCACCATATGCTAGAATCAGTTCAATAGCTAATTAGTGCTTATAAGACAATCATTCTCTTAAGGAAATTTCTTATGGACGGGTCACAATTACAGAGTGAGAAGAAAGAATGAATAAAAGTCTGAATAGCATATACCCTCACTGGCTTGTTTACTCCCATCATAAATAAAGGTCAGCATGGTAAGCCATCTTGAATAACCTTTCAGCTCAATCCCAGTAGTGCTGACATTCCTGGGATGTATTTGGAAAATAAATATTGAATGCTGTAGTGAATTACAGCTTTTTTTTCGTCCTTTTTCTTAACAGCTGTGGTGTAAAGGATGGAGTAAAGTTGATTTTGAAACTGAGTTCTTATCTATCAAATTAAGCTAATTAAAAGAAAATAAATTGCAGCAATTTACAAAAGTTTAGAATTATCAGCCCAAGGAGAAAAGTGATTGTTATAAACATGAAGCAGAGCTTACTTTCCAATATTTTTATACAATAACTTTAGTCTACCAGGCAAAAGCAATTAGTGGTATGGAAATATTGTTATAGGGTAAAAGCAAGAGAAAAGTGAAGAAAAATGCCATGATATGCTGGTATTATGATACCTTCTACCAGTTTTCCTGGGACTTAATAGGATTTTCAGAAGTCAGATTTTTTACAACTTACCTGTTAAAATTGACTGTTAAGGTTCAGGCTTTACAATTGTTCTCTCTGAGGCATGCCTTCTGCATAAATAAGCTGATATGCAAAACACTTAAGTAGTCTTGATGTTCAAAGAAATTGTTAGAATGAGAACTCCGTAATTGCACAGTCTTTGGGAAAGAAGAATTTGACGTGCAACAGATGTAAAAGAAACCTATTAGGATGATGAGAAGAAGAAAGAGCTAGTTATTACAAGAATGAATATATGTCTAAGCGGTATTTCACAGGAATATGTAAGTAAGCTCTCCTTGCAGCCTAGTGTGATTGGAAACTATGCAGCTATATTGATAAAACTGTTTATTACTCCAAGGTATGTCTGTTCACACCAAGAACAGGAAGAGAAAACCCTCAAGAGTCTACAAAACTTCTAAAAAATGTATTCTGGAGAAGCTTGGCCTTTATTTGGATCAACCACTTTGGCACAGCAAAATAAAGCCTGATGAAGAGTTGACTTTTTATTAGGTACAGCAAAGAGGGAAGTTTCAAAGCAGTCTTCTGATAGAACATCAGAGCTAAAAGTCTACAGATTTTTAAGACAAATTTCATCATTTTTTAAAAGAACTCCACCAGAAAGTAAGTCCTTCAGTTTAGTTTGTTTCGTGTTTTCTTTGGTTGCTTGGTTTTTGGTTTTGTATTCTTCAGAAGGTTGTTTCACCAGACATCATAATATGGCTTTCTGGAATAAGTTACAGTTACATTTTCTGTTTGTTTGTCTTGGACATACTAAGGTGACTTCTAAGTGCAGTCCATTATGAGCTCCTGCAAAATTTCTTAATATGCACAGATGTGACCACACAAGCAGAATTCAAATAGGGTCTACTAGCTGTTTAGTCTGCCTCTGTTCAATCCATAAAAGAGCTTGATTTCCCTGAGCAGAAGAAAAAGACTTTTACTCTCTAAACCAAAAGCCTCTGACAATGTATTTGAATGCATTGCATCGCTGCAGTAAACCTCATATTTTAGAAAATCAAATACACAGCATTTACAGGCATGCATCTTGTCATCTTGCTCAACATGCATGGTGTGATCTCTGCGTGTACATTATGCTCAAGACCTCCCTGGAATACTAGTCACACGAGGGATAAATAGGTGTTCTCCTATCAACTGGGAAAATGTCAGTCAAGAGCTACCTACCACTGGAACTAATAGTGTTGCTGTCTTCCATCTTTCTAAAGGACTTCCTCATCATGCAGTAAACTGAATTTTGTTCTGAACTGTTTGCCATTCCCAAGGCGATCACTTACCAATTACTATCTTTGGCAAAACCAGACTTGATATGGGGAAAATTAATTTGTTGCCAAGTAAAATAGATTTGGGCAGTAAATTCTAGTTGTTGAAGTGTAGGTTTGAAACTGGGGCTTCTGTGAACCCAGAGAGAAGCAGGAGCACAGAACCGCCCTTTTCTGAGCATGAGTGACTATAAAGAGGACGGATTCTTTTCACAGAGACCAACATTTCTCCTTACTTCACAATCATCTCTAGAACCATCAACTGGTCTCTACATCAAAGAAGAGAAATCTGGCTTTGGTGATTATCATGCTTTCTTTAAATCTATGGAAGGAAGAGAGAGAGACTTATGGAAGAGATGCAAGAAATATTTCCATGGAAAGTATACTGTGTGAGACTAGATGGCTGTTGCTGCAGAGGAAGCAAGCATTGCAGTGAAAAGGGAGCCTTTCACCAAATAGGTTTTTATGTCTGTTTGAAAGAGTAGCCTGGCATTAGTGCTGAAATGCTTTTGCATGGCAATTGTTAGTAAATAGCAGGGTGTATCATCACAAAAAAGAGAGTTGGAGGTCTCAGTACTGAATGTTTATGACAGCTAGGTATGATTTTGCATGTACATATGCTTTCCTACATGATAAAAAAAGACATGCATCACTTTCAAAATTGATGCCATATATTAATTTGCAGTGATACTGGGATTATAAATTACTGATTTTTACAATGCTGAGTTTTGATAGTCTGCCACTTTCTGATTATTGTGAAAAAATTAAGGATGGTTGCACATATCCCTTTCTAGAGCTTGTCAATTCATCAACTGAATTAGATCCCTATTCTCCCACAAAAAGAGTATGTTACTTCAAATATTCTCTGCTACTTATGGTTTAAGGTGTTTGCAATTGTTAGTTGATGTAACTGCTGTGCAGTATAAAGAAATGTTGTTTTAACTTCACTGATCAGTATATATATTTGTTTCAAATTTCCAACATAATAGCATAACATGTTTTTACCACTAGGGAATCTGTTTGTATCTCCCTGGAATTCAAATTTAAACAGCTTTTTGTCAGGCTTTATATGTCAGACTTGGAGAAATTTACTTATTTCTTCATAACAACTACCATCTCAAACTGGAAATTTTAATGCTTATTACTAAGATACGTGTTTTATAAAATGAAAAGGCACCATTTTGACCTTGATAAGAGAACTCAGAGTATTTTCAAGCATCTCTAATATTCCTGTGACTGATTACTCTAAAACTGCTTTTACTGAATGTTGCCCTGTCCTTATATCTGCTCCACTAATGCAGTAATTAATCTCTCTCTATTATGAGAACCCCTTCCCTAATATGGCTAGCTTTTTTCCTTCCTTTTAATGTCTCACAAGAGCAGCTATTCAAAGCAGCCTGATCTCTCCCTGCTCTCAAAACCAGAAAAAAAACCTGTTGAAAAGAGACAGAAGTACATCAGCTCTGGACTGTCCGAGTGAGAAATCTGATCTTCCCCTGTATTGCCTTTAAGTGGATCTTAGGACTTGCATGCTTCTTTATTAACGAGCCACACAAAGACATCAGGTAGGGAAACTATGAGTCAGAGTCATGTTATCTAAAGACTATTGCAAGCAAATATTCTGTTATTGCATTTTGCATCAATTCTCATTTAGGGTAGACAAACTATCCAATTAAATTGATAGAGAGAAAATCGAAGCCATGTGCTATATCCTACATACCTTTCTCTCCATATTGCTGAAATGGTATTTTAATTATGTGTGCATTAGTCTGTGTGTGCATGAAGTGGTATTTTTATGTGCAGTCTTACACATAGTTGTGATTGTCTGACAACCCTAATGGCACATGTCTGAACCTGAAAACTGAATATTTTTTTTTACATTGTAATAGTTGATCTAGTACATGGTATTATTTCATCCTGTACACTCTGCTTCCTGTATATAAGTGCAGTTCTTTTTTAAAGGTGAAGATGTCTCCAGGCAGTGGATGTCAAGCTGCTTAATGGGTGGAAAGCCCTATGAAATCTAATTGCGTAGTGTCACCAAAATAGAGCTCTACCTGCAAACATTAGCAAGCCAAAAATAAATGGAAATTTTGAGTTACAGGTCTGACTAGGGACTTGGGGGAAGCAATGGAAATAAAGCCTGCTAGGTAACTAGGTGGAGAACTACCCAATCTTCCTTAGCACTTCCCAGTAAGAAAAATGTTACCTATTTCCTACACTTAATTATAATCAGTAATGTTAACACAGAAGCTCCTGTTTGAATAATGTACTGAACTCTATAATGATTTAATCAAACTTTTAGCTTTGGTCTGTAATCCAGTTTATTGAAGTGATGCTTTTTTCATCATTTTCCAAACTGACATCTATGATCCAGATTAGTACTCTGATCAAGATCCTGAAAAACTGTATGTTCATAAAATGTCAAAATAATTTAGACAACATGAAAAGAAGCAGGATTAGAATAGATTTTGGAAACGGAGATTGATGAGTCCAGTGGAGATAATTATTTCAAACAAAAATCGGAAAAGAAAAGAAGGCATGAGCCACCGTTTTTTTTGTTGTTTTTAAAATATAATTGCTGTAGGTAATCAACAGTCATCACTTAAGTACACCATACTAAAAATTAATAAACAACAACACTGTGAAAATGTGTTCATGGAACCAAAAGCACGCTGCAGTTTAGCTAGTCCCCAGAAGAAATTAAACCTACATCATTTAAAAAGCAAAAGAAATATTTTGAAAAGAACAGTAATCAGAGATGAAGTCAGCTCCAAGAAAGCGTGTGTAGCTCTTCTATCAAGTTACTTGGTGATAACTACAGCAAAGAGAAACATTAAATGTTTATTTCAGTACCTGTCCCAAGAGAAATAGGAGGTACATACAGTGAACTGTAGAAACAATTTAAACACAGTGATTGTCAACAAAACACACCTTGTATAGAAAGAAAAAACTAGGACAAGAAAGAAAGGCCAAAATTTCCACCTTTTCTCATTAGTACTCATCTCTGTATATAGCTGTTTTCTGGCTGTTCTGACCCATAAAGAGTTGAAAAGACTGTACTAGGGTCTTACTAAAGGAAATAATGTTTTTCAAAATACATTATTTAGTGTAGAGAACAAGGTAGGAATTTCTAGCTGAATTCATCTGCAACAGAAATTATAATCAGGCTTACTGTTTTCTCTGTCTAGTAGAGCTGCCAGTAGCAGATTGTTTGTAGGGATAATTTGGGATTTACATGCTTTTACAGTTTCTTTGTCTGCTGTCCTTTCCATATGAAATTCTATTTTGTCTGCTTTCTGCTGCTTTACTGTGGCTCTGCTCTATAATGTAATCCATTTTGCTCTTACACACTGGTGCTATCACTTAGAATCCAAGCTAGCTGCTCCTTAGAAGTCCCATCTTACAATCTTTTTATAAACCTTATACTTGCTCACTGAAAAAAGTTTCGGAACACTCCCTGTCTTACCTGCCAGATACTGTGTATTTAACGATATGTTTCTCGAACGACCAAACAATTAATTTCTCATTTATGTAAGTTACATAGTGAGAAAATTAATTACACAGATCATAATTTTTATCTATACAGTCAGGCATGATACGAATGAAACTTCAGAATGAGTCCACAACATTTTAGCAATAGGAAGCCATCCTAACCACCTCGTCTATCCTTAGACCACATGATTTGTGTGTCAAGGGCAGCAGTGGTGGTACTTCCCCAACGAGACAATGGAGTGGAGAAACCCATCCTTGAAATGAAGGAAATGAGTAAGAAGCAAAGAATGGGAGAAAGAAAACATTATGCTCTGGTACCCTTCACTGCCCATGACCTCACTGAAAGGACTAGGAGGGACTGAGTGTGATGTGTGGTGAAGATAAGGGAAGGTGAGACCAGGAAGTGGGTAGGGGATCTGTTGTAGTAAAGTTGAGCATGGGGAAACAGAACAACAGGGGTTCCCTTAAGTTTGGTTTTTTTGATTTCTTTTTATGTTTGGGGGGAGGCATTCTTATTTAGGTATTTTCCCAACATCTGAATCAGTAGTAAAAACTTTAAGTTAATTGGAATTAAATTATATTAAGTAAAAATCTCTCATTGATACTGTTTTGCCCATGACAATCAGAAAGGAACAAATGGGCAAATATAGCAGAAAGGAGATAAAAGTTGTTGGATGTAAACAGGCAGCTTGTCTGTAGGTCTGTCTGACTGATCCTTATATTTGACCACTGTAGTCTGTCCTTTACTCTTATTAAATCCTATTTCTAGCTACCACATGGAGTTGAATTCTTTTTTCTGCGTGCCTCTGTACAAATACTAGGCAGCTTCAGAATCGATGAGCAGACCTTTAGGTAAAGGGATCTAGGCAACTGCAAGGGTATTAGGACACAAAACTCAAGGGCTCATGGTTTCCAGGCTGAGGCATCTGGGAGAGACCCAGGTTTGGGTCAGCTACTGGACCAACCGCTATTGAGGGGGGTTACACATGCTCAGCTTTGTTGCTGCCTGGAAGTGATGGCACACAAAGGCAGGAGTTTTCCACCTGTCAGGCTAGGGTGGACAGCATCCAGCTGGGTTGTGGAGCCTGCTGGATTCAGCCATTCCTAACAGTTCATTACTCAATAAAAGTTGAGAAAGTTTTGCGCATTTCAAAGAAAAGAAATACAAAAAGAGTGCTTTATTTTTGAAAGAGGCTTGAGGAAAACACCTTAGGGAAAGTAAACATATTGTGAAATCTGCATATGAAAGGATTGCCACAAGATAGACATAGTTGTACTAGGTGAAAAAAGGAAGATTTTATTTTTTATATATTCCTTTAAAACTTGGATTAAGGATTTGATAAAATCACAGTAACTGAATTGTTAAAGCAGCAGAACACAGGGAACACCATCTTGTGATGAACCCAGTACAGCAGTTACCTGCTTAACCCAAACTTGCTGACAGCAAAACTCATGTGTAACTGTGCTCAGAGAACCAGAATGAGACAAAATGTAGGCTTGAGTTAGTCATCACCACACTGACAGAAGCAAAAGGTAGAGAAGGTGGTTTCTGAATAAAAACATTTTAAACCATCTTCTTCCTACCAAAGCTGTTGGGGCTCCTCCTTTTTCAGTGAAGGGATATATTGTGACAAAAACTTTATGCTAGCTCATAATTAGCTAAAAAAATTCTGTATCTGCCATTCTTGACACAGCATACTTGATACTTATCCCTTCCAGCAATTCTGTTTTCTATTTCATTATTCTCTGAGATGACAACACATTTTGAAAAAAAAAAAAAATTATATGGCTGGTTTGAACATTTATTTTCCATTAACCCAGTTGCAGCCTTAGCTTTGCCAAAGAATTCAGCTTTGTTGAATTATAAAGGAAAAGCATCACCACTAGACTCTAACTCATCATTCCTCTCTGTGCTTTCTCCACAGTTTGTACCTTTAATGGGAAGAGGTTTTAATACTCTACCTGTGACAGCAGCTCAGCAGACTGTCATGTTTAGAAGCAGATCTTGAAAATAGTTCATGCAAATTACATGCCAGCTTGTCGTCTCCAGTAGAAAAGTGCATTAAGAGTAAGAAAGTACACAGAAGTGACAAGTTAGAACAGTAACTATGAGAAGTTCTCTGTCTGTCAAGACAGACTGGAGAAGAAACATGACAAAAAGTGATAGAAAGTAGTATGATTCTTGTGAATTAGGTACAGGTAGCAGCAATGGTTAATAAGTTGAAACTTCTAAATTGTCTAGTGAAGGGAAGATGAAGAGGGCAGAAAATCTCAGAAATCAGTAGTGCTAAAGAGACTGCAGAAACTGGAAGAAATATGACAAAGAACACACTGAGCACACATTAAGAAAAGAAGTAGAAAGACAAATTAAATGGGATGGTGGGAAAAAATAGATCCTCTTATTGTAATCTAAAAGGACTGTGTTTAGCACAAGGGCAGTAAATACCAAAAACCTATTCAAAAGATTTTTCTTGTGTGCATTTTGCAAGAAAGAAAATGTGGTTAACCTGGTAAACTTACATAGGGTGATAGTGCTTAGATACTGTGTAGACTTCTTAATCAGGGAACTATAGAAAAACCTTTCAGACCCTTTCCATGCCTTCTGAGAGGCAAAGAGAAAGTACTGAGATGTATCCCCAGCTATATTTGGAGGAAGAACACATCCTGTCCAAAGGACTGCAGTGACCGTGCTGCTTCTCTCCAAGAAAACTCTCTGGAATTAGGCTGTGCTGCTCAATTTGTCATAGCCCAAAAGCTAAACCTAGGAGACTTGTTTTGACAAAGACGATAAAAACTTCTTGTTCCTTTTAAAATGGGTGATGAAACAAGAAGAGATAGCTAGTCATTTTGTGCAATGGTCTGTTTCCTCAGAAATCCTAAGTCCAGAAAACCTCTTCTTGTCTAGATAAAAGAGAACTGTGAGGAAGACCTTCTTGGTTTAAAACTTTCCCACTGTTCTCCATTTTGGGTTTATTTCTTTGTTCCTTATGGTGACTTAGTGAAAAAACTTATGCTCTGTCTGTATTTATCTTCTTATAAAGGGAGAAGAAGAAAGCAGCATGTTGTTGGTCTTTATCTTTTCTACTAAGTGTAAGTGGATATCTCAAACGTGTAAGGACACTGAGGCTTGTGAGGCACTTCTCATTAAATGATTTAATTAAATGTTCCGATGTTGCTCATTGAAAGCTACTACATTCCAGGAAGAAGAACTTGTCTATTAAGTCTTCTCTACTATTCTTTAGGTACCATCCTAGATGTGACCAGCACTGAAGGGATTCCTGGAAGGAATTTCTATGACCCAAGCATATAGCAAATTATCAAATGGATTCTGTATCTATTCCTACCAAAACCCTTTCAGATCAACAGATAGGACATATTTAAATAAAAGCAATGAACCAGGGTGGTCACTGACACTCAGGATGGAATAATCTGGTCTTAAATAAGAATGCAGTGAGCCATACAGGCTTGCCTAATGGATGTCACTCAAAAGATGATAAATTTAAGTTTGTCCCATCTGTAGGAAATATTCCATGATCATTTATCTGATTAGAATTATAAGCACTGATATTATGAATTCTCTGAGAATTCCTGGTTTAAAAAGAGAGGCTAATGGTATCCTGCCCTTCCTCATCACCTGAATAAAGGAAGACTAAGTAAAAAAATTAGAAAAACAGATAATAGAAGTTTTCATTCCTCATTGTCAAATGGACTTTTTCTCTTCTACACACGAAATTATTTCTCTTGTTTCAGTAACATCTCATCATCATAATAACATCCCTTTAGTGTCAAAATCAAAGTGACCATCATAAGAATGCTATGCTAACAAAGGTGGCAAGAAATGCTATAAATCCTTTTAACTTGTCCAAATAATCATATCTAAGACATGTAAGTAAATCAATAAAAAGCATCATAGATACAGTTTTAACTTATCTCCCTCTTTCTTCCCTCTGCAATACTATTTTCTTTTTTCCATTATTTAATATCTCCTTATTGCAAATAAGAACATGGAAGGATAGCTGCAGATCATTTTTCAGTTCTAAAAGTTGCTATAAGTATAGCTCTGTGGAAAACATTAGCAAATTGAATATTTTCCAGTTTATGCAGAATGCTTAATTCTTCCAGTAGTTAATTTTCCCACTAGGTATTTTGTAACACTACAATACAAACATAATATTTAATCCATTCAAACTCTTCACAGGCTGATATCCATCAGAATTCAAATTATTACTCTTCCATCCAATTAACTAGGTCACAAACCTTAATGCTTTCTTAAAAAAAAATATGAGGCCATGATAGGGGGGATGGATTTATGAATTTACGTGTATGTGTGCATGCACATTAATTATGTGGAAAATGTTTAAACATTAAAATCTCTAATGCAGCCTTCAGAAATGTTGCAACTGGGAATAAATATATATGTTTACTTCACATAAATGTAAGTTGAAATAGTTATTATTTAGTGTATCTCAGTTCAAGAGTCAAAAAAAAATAATTGAGAGTTAAGGACTTTACCTGAGAAAACAGAGAACGATCTTTTTTCTGTCACACTGAGATAATTTCGTGCTCTATCAGCTAAAAGATCGTAGTCTCTGAGCTAGATGTTTCAATGCTTTCACCTATATTGGAGATTTTTCACTTTAAAGAGAGAATTTCTTATTCACTTGTGTGTATAGGTGGTTTGGTGTCATCTGTATGAGCATCCAACAGCTTAATCTTCTCAATCCAACACTGACTATTTTTAGCACACTTTTCTCCTTTTTACGAAGATTCTGAATTGAAGGTATTTATGTATGGGAAAATTACGAGATTGAGTACTCTAAACCTAGCAGTGCATTTCCTTTACTCCACCATTCTTCATGATTTTAGTGGTCTGCCTCTTTCATTTGATTTATGCAGTTTGAAACAGTGTTTACTTCTGCAAGAGTTGCCACAGAATCAGTGGAGAGCAACTGAGCTCAAAATCAGAAAAGACAATTTTGTCCAGCCTGGCAAATGATAAAGGGAGAATTTAAGTACTGAGTTTACAAACTACTCAAGATGAGAGCAAGATGGAACCGGAAATACTTACATTTGATTTTTATGCTGAAATGGCTCCTTGCAATCTTTACCCTTGTGTACTAAAATCAGATTACTCTGAAAAGCTAGAGATGTAAAAACTTTTTCCTTTTTTAATTATTATTTTTATTTAACACATCATAAGGTTAAAATAATTCCTTGGTAGTCTGAATGTTTTTTCTAAATGAACTAGCTGCAGATAATTAAAAAAAAAACCAAACTGCACTCTATTTCTTAAGCGTATGTTGTTAATTGCAGACAATCAATTTACTTACAGAAAACTTTTAAGGACATAGTACAGTTTTAAAAATTGCAGAACTCATTTTATCATACTTAGAAATAGTTATTTTACATGAGCGAACACATCTCTGTCTTAGAAATAATGAAATTGTATGAATGCAAATCCTTCCAATCTGCCTGTGTGTCTCTTAGTACTTGCAATTCTCAATTTCAGGTTCATTAAAGAAAATAAATAAATATGTGTGATGTTAAGACCAATTCAAGGGCACGTTAATCTAGAGTGAGTTGTCCTAGTTTTCAAATGTTCAAATCTAGTTACTTTACTGTGATGACTTTAAAGTAAGAATTGATTTGAACATGAGTTGTAAACATTCCCTAGCAAACTAATACATTTTGTAGGCTAGGATTTTTGAATCTTTATAGCTTAGACAAATATTGCAGAGTTAATGGCATTGCCCTTCAAATATATATGTATACAAATACATATAAATATAATCTGTGTATCATATATATATAAATTAATTGTGGGAGTGTAGAATAACACTGAGCTATGAGAATCTCCAAGATAGGTGTTTCTCTTTGCCAAATGACAGATGGTCTGACTCAGACTGAAGGTGAAATGGAAATCTCCCAGAGAGCCCAAACCACCCGTGTGTTTGAGCAAAATTTAAAGCAAAATTCTTCAGGGGGAAGGGAGGGGGGAAGAGGGGTGGAACATGACCAAATAACAAACCAACAAATCCAAAACCCAAACCCCAACTTTTAAGAAAAGTTTTGCTGATATATAGATATCCCCAAAGAACCCAAAACCATAAGAAACCAGTGTCCTTAACAACAATTTTGCCAAATTTAATAGGGTTTGTAGTCAAGCTTCTATAAAAATATTTATGTCTCACCATTATTCTAGCCCTCAAGCTTAGCATCAAAAATGTTGTTTCTATCAATGTAATGTGGCCTATGATAGTTGTAGCTCTTAAAGCAGTCTCAACTTCTGGGTGTATCTTAGCACCTGCAGTTATTCATAAGTATGAATAATTATTTCATATATTCATATTGAATAGAGTAGACTATTTCAGTCTAGCTGTGTGTTATTCCTGCCTGGAAAAGTAAATGGCAAAAACTATTCAATGACCAACCACAACCATTTAACAAACAGATACATCACAGTGAGGAAAGACAGTAGCATAAATATTCATATCTGCTGTTTGCACTTATTCAAAAGCTCACTTTGCATGCTTCTTGTAAATGCCTCCAATTAATTCCTACCCAACATAATATAGATCCTGAATAATATCTCAAGCCTGTGACTAACACACATCAAATAAATTATCCTCTTGTTCATCTACCTTGTAAAGTTTAAACTATCACATTTCTATCTTACACTTACAGTGAAAAAGCATCAAATGTATTGAATATTAATACTGGTATGGAAAAGAACACAAAATATTTCAGTGAAACTTTTTAAAACTTCCTATCCTGAAGAGTTACAGCAGAAAAAGAACGTGCAGAAAACAGCAAGAAGGACCAACAAAGGTGCATAATGTCTTTCTGAGAACAGCTACTAAAGGGACAAGGGCTCTTACCAAGTAAAAACATGACTAAGGAAATGCAATAATTGTTTATAATATCATTAGAGGCAGGAAAATAACCTGAAGAGTGGATGACTGCTGATAGTCTATTATATTATGAGAAAAAAGAGGGCATCAAGACAAACTAACAGGAGACTAGTTGAAAATAAAGATGTACTTAGTCATTCAACACATAACTAGACAGTACCACAGATGTAGATTATGGCAAAAATGTATGTGGATTCAGAAAACAAGAAAATCAATGCTGAAAAAATATAAAATATATCTTCAGCTATTAAATACAAAGAGATGACATCCGATTCATGAAGTGTCTGGTTCACAACTTGGTGGAAGCTGGGAGCTGATAAAAAGGGAACTATCACTACATTCATGTCTTATGTACTTTCATTGTTAGTCTGAATCAGTGTGGGCATACCATTTATTTTCCTGGTGCAGAGCATGTTCTGCCATGTTTCTTTTCAAAGACGTCAAAAAATACTTGTACATAGCACCTTATACCTTTCAGTGTACACAATCCTCCAGAATTAGGTGACTGCAACACACTTTGCCTGAGGCTGTTTTCAAAGTCGTTTGATCATTTCAGGCGCAATTCTATACTGTGCCCACTTGGTAGACATGCTAGTTTCACAAAATCTCTCAGGATACACTTGTGGATCTCAGTTTTGACATAAAGATATAAAAATTACAAAATGATAAATTGAATTGCTGATCATTTAATTTGCATGTAGCAAAAAGTGTAAGACTTTATTTTTTAATAATTTTAATGGAGTCAGTATCTAGAAGGTGTCTAAAGTTGTTTACTGAAAATAAACTTATTGGGGATTTTAAATCACAATCATTCAACAGAGCCAGACATACAGAGTCCTAAAGGAAAAATATGTCTTTTTGTCCCAAGCAATTGAACCAACCTGATTCTCTAACATATGAATTTAGTGCCAGCACTTTCTTGAGATAAAAACTAAAATCACTTCAACAATGAATTCACTAAGTCGTAAGATTATCAACATGGCAAGGTCTTGCAACCGAATACAGGATTTCTACCTTTGAGTTTTGCAAATCATTTGACCTTTACAGTCATGAGCACTCAGTCATGAGAGAAAGAAAAATAGAGTATTCTGAATGGTTTTTTTATGCTTCAGGGATATCATTTCAGGGATACCTGAAATGCACTTCATGATATTAATTTATTTTTCTTTTTTTTTTTTTTTTTTTTTTGTCATAAGCTTATGATCTGCAGCTAACATAAGCAAGTTAAAAACAGCAGAATCAGACAATGACAATAAGAGCTGCCATCTCTCACAAGATAGATACACACCTTTACAGGTAGCACTGTGACTTTCATTCAAAAGCTATAACAATTCAAATATAATTTTTTTTTTTTTTTTTTTTTTTTTTTTGTTTGTCATAAGCTTATGATCTGCAGCTAACATAAGCAAGTTAAAAACAGCAGAATCAGACAATGACAATAAGAGCTGCCATCTCTCACAAGATAGATACACACCTTTACAGGTAGCACTGTGACTTTCATTCAAAAGCTATAACAATTCAAATATAATGAAATGCTTTAACAGCATGATGGCATTTTCAGTTTCTAATCTGACAAAGCTACAGTCCAGGACATTCCAAGGTTTCAATATTACTGAAAGCACTTCACAATTTAAAATGCTTTCAAAAGCTTTCTGCGGAGACATTGGCTAGATGTGAAGCAGTGAACTGTTAAAGAGCTGGGAAAAGAAATATGCAGAATGATTTGGAAGATAAATTTTCTTCTCTGAGTGTACCCATGGATGTTTGAGAACAGCACAGCTGCCAACTCATTCTTGCACCAGGGAATTCTTCTGCTGCAAACTGTATTACAGTACAGGGGAAGATGGTTTTCAATTCGAAAAATAAAAATTTGGAGAAGCAGAAAAATAAAATTAAATAGTATTGGTTCATAAGACCCCAAATTGTGCAGTTTCCATTTACCATACATGAGTGACACAGGAGAAGAGGTAAGGATAAAGTAGGGAGGAGTAAGCAAGACTAATTATAGAGCGATATGAATTCTGTCACGTTCCATTTTCAAATTAAGCTCATATTCTCCCTCCTTTCTTTACTGTCAAAAACTTTTGCATTTCAGTTAAATGTATTACTAAAATGTATTTCTAACTCTTTATATGTCATTTGCGAGTACGAAGTAAAGGCAAATTGAAGGACAATTATGCAGGTGAATTCTCTTCTTACTTCCTCCACAGTACCAGAGTAATCTAATGGCTATACCAATAAACACCTGTAAGCAATCTCACCTTCCTGGTTTTTGCTAATGAGTTTAATATCCTAAGAAATCATTTGTTTCTAGTAGTTCAAACTTTAAAATAGAATACTTCACAACAGAACAAAATTAAAAGATACCACCATCTAATTCAGTATTCACAATTACAGGGAAATAATAGAAAATTATTGCCATTTCTGAGTGAAAAAAGAAAATGAGTAGTTCAAATGACCTTTTAAAAAATGATGGTCAATCTGTAATACTGAAACATGTTGCAATGGGTCGTTTTATAACAAAAGGACCTTTAATATAAGGTGATAATCTGTTTTCAAGAAGAGTAGACAGTGTTTCCATCTATTTGTCTTGTACTTCAAGAGCATGTTGCAAAAGCACAAATCTGTCCCAAACCCAGCAATATAACACTCAAGGCTCATTTGAGCATTTAACTAGCTTTTTGGGTCAGTTTATAGGAGTCATATGAATGACAGATTTTTGGTGTTCCACAACAGTGGATTGTCAAAAGCTATTTCTTTTCACTTTAAAGCATCCTGCCTTTTTATTTCCTCACTCAGATGAGCAGCTGATGACCCAGTACTGGTGTTCCAGAGACTGCCTGCCTGCCTGTTTGCTTCCTTTGCAGAACAGAAAGCCCTGCAGATGTACAGGGTCCATATCAAAGAATTCCAAAGCAGAGTGTTGCTGCTTTACAACCAGTTTTCAGAAAACAGCACACAATAGGCCTGTAAACCACTACCAATTTATCTGCCATTCATGCCACATGATACTGGCCAGCAGTTTTATTAGGAATGCACTGCTGTAGGTTTATGCACGCAGTGAGAAATCTCTTGCTTGCCCACTTAGCGTATCTGATTTGCGCTGCAGGAGAGGCATTGGCAGGTGGTACTGGTGAGACTAACGATACTAAACCATTTTTTTCTATTAGCTAATTCAAGCATGCAACCACTGTAGTTCACTAACAAATCAAGCAGCACAGAGCAAAAATAAGTTTATTTGTATGTTTCAAAACCTGGATATTACAACCAAAACCTAAGCATAATTGGAAAATCAAATTTATACTGGAAATAAAAGTTACAATACAGGAATCTGATCATAAATCATACTCTGTTCCTATCCAACATTAACAGGGCATAGGAGGCAGAAAAATGAAATAAGATGGTAGAGCTCTTAATAACTTTATATTTGAGTAGGTATGATCTAGATCTTCTCTGGCTGCCTTTCTGATTTCTAAGAGAAGGTGAGTTCAGTCTTTAAGACTCATGAGTCTCCAGACTGCTAGCAGGGTAAAATACACCATGAATCATCTAGCTCCAGTGGCAGCACAAGGTTTTAAGAGGTGGTCCCATGAGCTCACACTACGGTCTTGTAAAGCTGGTCAAGCTCCCTTACGGAAGAACATGCCATGAAAGCAGACAAAAGAGGCAGGGTCACAAGAGTTGCAAGATTTCCGTGTTTGGTAATTCTGCTCTTTTTGATGCTCTGTGATCCTGATGAAGGATCTCTGTTCAAGTGATTTGAGGGCCCACTAAAACCTCCAGCTTATCAGTACTGGACAGTACACTGCTCTGTTTACTACCTGTCTGTGCACATACTTTCCATAAATTAGTCTTGTCAGCAAAAGAGCACATATACTGTTTGATGGCTACAACCAGGAGGCACATATGTGCTGACTGCTCCCTGTCAGCTCTATGAGATGGAAAACAGCTACTGTCTCTTTTTGGACAGCAGAAAAAAAAATAGCTTTCCTAGGCCATATGAGCTGTCACACTTTACAGGTCTACTCCGCATCCTTGATGTTTTACTTCCATCAGCCTTCAAAAGCTGAAAGGATGTTTTATAATTGTCCTATCACCCATTAATCCTAGAAGGGAGCTAAAAAAGCATTATTTCCATGAAACTGGTAGTAAGAACATAGGGTTAATGGAAGATATCCTCAGATTTGAATTCATAAAATGATTGTCATATGCTCTAATATGTCAGTTCTGATCCTGATTCATGAAGATACTATATATTTACAAATCTCAGTTTAGAGGAAGAGAACTGAGGTAAACCTCCGTCAAGGATTCTCTGCTGTTACATTTAAAAGTAAAATGGAACACATAATGTTACATTAGATAAATCTGCTAAAAAAAGATACAAATTTTGAGATACAAAGTAATTTAACACACCATTCAAACAATGGGTTCCAGGGCTAAATGTAAGTAAACAACAACCCAACTTAAGCTGAAAATGAACTTATCTGTCTTGAGAAGTACTTTTTTTCAGAATACTTACCATTCCTTTCACAGCCTTACTGGAGGAAATTTTATGTGAGGTTTCTATCTGACGTTAAATGTAATAAAATTAGAATCTGAAGGATTGGGCCAAAAATCACAGCATTATTTTGACCATTGTCAAATAGATAATCTATTGGTAATTTTACTGATATTGCAAAGTGATGAAAACTTTTTAATGCAAATGATAGTGTCATGAGTGCTTTTGTAGGTGTTATGAAAGTTTCTGTAAAGAAGTTGTCTTTCACAAACATTTCAAATTATGATACTAGAACTGAATAGTTCAGTCCATTCACTGCACAAGTTTTATAAGAACATAGTGGAAGAACTGACAAGGTTTGTTTTAGTCCTCACACACCTGAAAAATCCGAGTTGTCCTCTTTATCTCTACTGTACACAAACTAGGCATTTATTTAAATGTAGATAAGCCTTTTATTTCCCCTGTATATCTTAGGAAGGCTCTTGCGGACAAAAAAATTTCTAGATAGGACATTTAGATGGTGACATATAAATGGAGAATATAAGTAACTGAGCATTTACATATCAAGGAGTAAGTCAAGAAGATCACATCAGTAAGCTGTGGAATAGTGCTGTTTCTGTTCATTTGGCTATGGTCCTTTCTGTTTTCAAGAAAATATTTTAAAAAGATCTATTAGCTCCTCTCATCTTAGGTTCAGAATTATTTTCCCATCTTTATGGAGGTCAATTAGGGCCAGCAGCACATCAGTCTGAAAGTTATTTTAAGATTTCAGGAGAAAAATTCTATCAAGTGGTGAAGCTGAGATTGGTTTGGTGAGCAAACTCCTCAAGCACAGAACAATTAAATATTTCTTTCAAAAATACCAGAGTAGTTAAGCACTTAGAAAACAAGCAGTATGACAACATGCTTAGTTGTTAGTAATGAACATTTTGAATACTCTTTTGTGATATTGTAGATACAATTGGCTTCAAAGTATCCCATTTTCTTTCACGTTAAAAAGTGTGGTTTTTTTTTTTTTCTGAACATAGCATTCATGAATGCTTGATTTTTAAGCAGAGCTAACTGCTTTTCCCAGAACAGATTTTTCAGAAACTGAAGTCTCTTTAAGGTCAGGATGTTTTAATAATTAATATTATTTCACTCACTTCTTTCTCCCCTGCTCTTTATTACTGTATTAAGAACTAAACATCATCCAAATATAAAGGAGAAAGAGAGAATTTTACTTGCTATATCAAGGGGAAAAAATTAGAATTCAACTCTCTAAGACAGAAAAATTTGAAATTGATCATATACAGATTAAAAAAAAAAGTGTTTTAAAGAATGGTAATTTGGAGGCAAAAGTTAAGTATGATTTCACAGGAGTCCATTTAATGAAATCTTTTCTAATAAATGAAAAAAAATTTAAACCAAATATCTTGATACAAGACCTGAAGTATCCTCAATTTAACACCCAGAGCATGGTCCAGTTAAATTAACACAATTACCTGAAATGATATCAGCCTCTTAAGTCCCAGTGGACTTTTTTCTAAAGCTTTCACATTACATTTGCAGTTCTCCAGTTCAGACATATTTAATACACTGCAGTGACTTTACCAGAAATTTCTGATGTTTCAGATTATACATGAAGTGTAAAACCATGGAAAAAAAAAAATATAAAAAAAATCTGCTTCTGGGCCTTATTTGATGCTGTGATAGAATTAGTATGAATCAACACATCCAACTCCTCTTACGGGCACACAGATTCTAATAGTCTTGCTACTATATTTAATAGAAAGATATTGAAGATGTAATGCTCCCTCTGAATCTGTATTAACATAATTGTAACTAGGACTTTCTAACGTTGCTCAAATAGTTTCCATAGTGACTGATTTTACATTAGAATGTTAAACATCCTCTGCATCTGTGTTATTTCTGCTTTGGAGTTTAATATTAAACAGCACTAGGAAGAATGCTCTAGGCAATCCTGCTTTAGCAGGGGAGTTGAAGTGGATGATCTCTAGAGGTCCCTTCCAACTCTGACAATTCCGTGATTCTGTGAATATTGCTGAAGTTGTAGCACAGATACGTACTTACTATCAGGGAGGATAACATCCATCTAAAGTTCTTTTTAGATATTCTCAGTATCAAACCTATATGAATCCAGTTGCCTTTGAAAAAGTGAACTTTAGAGTTCCCCACAGTTTTGCAATCCAGCTCCACAGGGATGCTCTTTTTGCTACAGAGAATGACTGCTCTGACTACAGGGTCCAGTCATGTCTTTCTGTTGTATTTTCATGTCTTAGTGTTGTATTCAATGATTCTCCTTCTGAAACTTGCTCATTCCTTAAACATCACTGAAAACTATTTCTGTCTTGCCTTATTATCCACACAGAACAAATATACAGTTCTGTGCCTACTTCTCCATTTTTTCCACAGATGTCTTTTGGATAAATCTTGTGTCATTGTTCTTGCATGATTCCTCCTTCACCTCTCGCCCATCAAATTTGAAGCACATCCTTTCAGATGTCGTTTCTAAGCATATAACTGTCAAGGGACTTTGCTACACATCATTAGCTTCCCTATCAACACCTTAACTTGTTTTCAGATATTTTTGATATCTTAATTACCAGGCCTTGAATGACTTAACAAATGTAAACCTATCAAAATTAAAGATCAGACTCTTCCTGTAACACTAATAAATATACCTCTCTTTTTTCTTTCCTTTTATTTCCTAGTAAAATAGCTTAACTATTTTATTGTAACCTACACTTTACTTTTTTGGTCTTTTTTTGTAGAAAGAGGGGAAGATGGCCTTCCCAATACAGGTACCAGTTCCTCCATATCATTCAGGCAGAGCCATAAAAGTTGATTCACTAGTCTGTTCCTGTCACTGTCTTGTTTGAAAATCACTTCTACATTCGCTTCAGCTAGATCACACACAGGTACTTCCCCATCCCTTTGTTAGACTTTCTCTTTAACACTTGTGGTACTAAGTTGGTCAGTACACTTCAGATACAGTGAATTTCTGAAAATTCAAAAATTTTTAGATAGGATGAGAATTTTATTCAGCAATGATTTAACTTTTTGCTTAAAAATTAAGAATACGTTGTTCTAAATGAAAGCACTGTGATAACCTGATTAATGTGTGGACGATGCCCTACATCAGTCAAAATAACCATCACCTTAAATTGTTGCCTCATCATAAAGGCATGCTTCCATTCATACAAAGCTTTGGTGATACTCCATTTTTGCATCCCCAATGCATACTATTAGAATTTAATATCCAAAATAAGTCACATAGGTTCCTACTGTCCCAAAGTTGCTGTAGCAACACAACATTCTTAAACACAATTTAACAGGTCTCTTGTTAGACTGTTAGACATTTGCCAATGTTAATATCCCTCTCACATGGAAAAGATACTAATTAGGGAGGGATGTATCAAGTGAGATAATTGAGATGCATTGCATAAGGCATTTTCCAAGACAAGCATTATTTAACATAAGTTCCAGATAAAACGTGAATGAAATTAAGCTGCTATATTCAGTTTTCTGCTTTTACTGAAGACAAACATTCCTCCTCTATTATCTCTCAAACTTAGTTCCCTTAACATCTCCATTTATATGGTCAATGTACTAGTGAACAAACTACAAAAAAAGCCCAAAATAACCCATATGATGGGTAAAAATAAAATGGTAAATGAGGTAGTTGAAGAAATCAAAAAACCAGAGGGCTCCCAGCTCACCTTTTTCAAATTGGCTCCACTGAACTATTTTTATTCCTTTTTTTTTTTTTAATATTCTGAATACTAAGTATGACTTTTGCTTTAGAACAAAGCAAAAAGGCTTAAAGAAAGAAAGAAAAAGGGAATTGACAAAGTAGCTTCCTTTCCCTCTGATCTACATTCTAAGATATTATTCTTTTTAATGATTTTCCTTCACTATTCTTTACAAGTTTTATGTTATTAACCTGTACCTTCATCTAGTTTCTAAACTTCTCCTGTCCTGTCCAGCCTCTTTATGTATTCCATAATCTGTTTAATTTTGCCTTTATCTTCTAAGCATATTATTTCTGCAGTCTTGCTTATATGTAGAGGTCTACTCTAGGAAGTCTAGTTTTATGAATAAGACAGGACGCTTCTGTTTCTTTTCTGGCTCTCTAGACAACATTTCCCAGCAGAGTGCTTCCCTTTTCAAGTATTAATATTATTCTCACAATATATAGAGAAGATTTTTTTTCCAAAACTTGTACCCACTAAACAGTTTAAATACTGTGTTTAGTTATACAAAGAAACCAGCAGGCTGAAAAGACAGTCCTTACATTCAGGCGATGACTGATCTTCTGTGGTGTCAGATAGAACTATGGAACTGCGGTGTCAGAGGCAAGGGCTAGCTGAAGGACTTTTTTCCTCAGAAATATTTCTGTCAATTTGGATAGCATAGGTCTTCTCCTTCTGCCCTCTGTTAGTCACCTACAACCTTTTGAAGTATAGGAAAGGACATCTACATCTGTTTATTATTCTAATCATGAAGACGTATGGATGTTAAAAGGTAGTTAAGGACTCACATCTCTAATTCTACACCTCCCCACTGGGACTGGTGATTTCTTCTCTCTGGCAGCACAATCAATTTTTTCAGCAAAAAGAAGAAATATTGAAAAGTATGAAGGAGACAGGGAAGTAAAATGCATAAATATCTTGTTGTCATGACGAAATGCCTAGACATTCACAGTTTAAGCATTACAGATTTACAAAGCCCCTCTTAGGCTCAAATTTCTTCACATACTCAGAAAAGACTGCCTGTTGCCTGCTCAGCTAGTTCATAATGCCCCAGGCTGAACCAACGATTGTTAGTTAGTTCTAACTAACACGTAATAATGCAGCTAAATCAGTATTCCTCAAAAGTCTTTGATGAGAAGGAAATTCCCTTCTATTCCCTTCTGCAATTAAGTAGAAGTTAGTAACATCTACATTCTCTGTTGCAATCTTTTCCAAGCAGGAAAGATAACATGTTTTCAGGCTCCATTTGTGAAATATTTATTTTTTCTTTAACTATATAATGTCTTTAAAAACAATAGGCTGTTACTAATCTCAAAGCATTTTACTGGATTAGAATCTACCATCATGAAGAGGAGTTAGGATAGTCAGAATTGTATGTTCTCCTAGTTCAAAAATTAAGTAGATAATCTTTCAACTCAACTCATAATCTACCAAACCCCCAACTCATCATCTGGTGAATGCAACTGTTTCCCGCAGCTACTACTAAGCTTTTATGACTGACATTATAGTAGTCACGTCAATCCCATTTCTTTACTAACAAGGTAAGTATTTGTTGAAATAATTTATTTTGAATAAAAAAGTTTCTTTTATGATATTACTACTGTGAACTCAGGATTAAACTTCCTGTCTAAAAGTTAGCAAAAGGCCTACTATTTCAGGTATTGAGTGTACTGTTTAATAAAGTGATGTCAACTGAGCTTTATAACCTGGAGTGGCTGCTCAGGTGTTACTCAATGGGAGGGACAGAGCACTAGTTTTAGTCTACAATTTCTCAGATGCTATGCTACCTAAAGGTATCTGCTTGTATGTCTTAATGCCACTCAGTTCTTTTCAATGGGAGAAATGGAAACATCAGATTATAAATACTAGGAGCTGATGGTAAAATGTTACCTAGCTGCTTCCTAATTATTGTAGATAACTCCAGGTCAGAAGCAATTTCTGCTTCTAAATTTTCATCATGTAGCCTCCTCTTTGTATGTTAATGCTCATATTGTTGCCCAAATTATCACCAAATGACACAAACTGAGAAACTGAACTGATGGTTCACCAGCATTATGACTGCTTTCTTTATCTCTTTTGAGTGAAATATTCTCATGTTACTGTCTTGTGACCAAGAATGATGAGCCTTACACCTTTAAAAATATATCTATATATTGCAAGAAATACTTATATCCCAGAAAATAAAAAGCTAGGTAGTCTGCTCCATATATAATACCCAATTCAACGTTCATTGAAGTTAATAAAAGGTTTTCTGCTGAACTCCATTGCCCCAGGATCGAGTAAGAATGGTAACTAAATACACAGAAGTAGATCTGGCAGAGAATTCAAAATTATCATTACATTCCTATAACTTGTCCTGCAAAGTTCATGAAAATCAAGTTGGGGTTGCAGTACAACCAATACAATCTATAAAAACTTAAGTTCATGTTCTGCTATTAAATATGTCAAAAGCAATGTAATAAGTTTTCATAATTTAATATTTCAATTGTCAGACAGGAAGAGAAGAATAAAGAAGGCCAAAACTGAAAACTGTTAATCTTTCCCTGTTGAGCAAATTCAAAATATAAGGACAGTCAGTTCTGGAAACTTTAAATATAGCTGTCTTTGAAATATACTCTTGCAACAGCTTCATCTATTACTTATCTTGCTATTTTAAATGTACCCTTAGAAAAATCTGACTGAAATTATTAAAATTCTCTTTCTTCTCTGCTCTTTAAAGCAACAGAAAGACTAAAAACTTTGAGAAGACACAAGTAGAACAAGTACTCCTTTTGTCAGTAGATTTTAGAAAATGCTGAGTCAAAAAGAGGTTCATGTAAATTCTGTCTGGTAGGAGAGGCATCACTTTTAAGATTTAAAAACTTTAATACAAATATAACAATATAAGCAATTTTAAAATGAAATTTGAGGATTTTACTTGCCAGTCTGTTATTTCTTCAGTTAGCTCAGTATCTGTGCTCTGCTTCTCAACCTGTAGAGAGTTCCATATGTAGAGGATAACTTCACCTAACAGTTTTCTAACACCTGGAATTTTATCTGTTTTGGGATGTATGTTGCAAATGAGAAAAACCTCTTAATTACAAGTTTTCATCTATGTATCCTGGGTTTTCCCCTTGTCTTTTATTTTTATTTTGGGTTTTCCTCCTGGCACTCTTCTGCTTATATTACTCTTCTTCGTCATTTCTTGTTCGTGCTCATTGTATTTAACCTTCTTTCATGTATAATGCATGTGGCATGTGTTTCATGTTTAATGAAGAATTCCTGAACTAATTTTATCTTACTGGAGAGAGAAGACAAACTATTGCAAAATACAACTTCCCAAGAGCTAAGATGAGAGGTTATAATTTGGGCATTAGGAAAGAAAATGTGACAGAACTGAGCTAAGTGAATAAGCAACTTTTCTTTTAGTATCTATACCAATGTATTGTAAACAGTTCCTTAAACTGAAAATCTTATAAATAACAGACACAACATCCAGAAGTGCATTACAAATGGTTCTTGAGAATAAATAATTATTTATCTGTAATCAAAAATTAAAACCAAACTTAATCTGTATAGAATGCCAGTTTACATCGTAATCTAAATTACTTCCCCAGCAAATTAGCAATACACACAATAAAAACCATATCACAAGTCTTTTTCATGGATACTCACCTCTCTTCTAGAAGAAAGATTTTATATTGTCTGTGAGCAAAGCCTTTGCAGTTGCATTTGTAGTTTTAACTAATTTCAATAGCTTTATTTTAAAGGACATAACCCTGGCAGATTTCTATGCCAGATTGCTTCTACTACTGGTCTAGCATTGTGATGCATTCAGACTAACAGCTGATCTAAATCCTGAGAAAACTCTCATAATTCATACACCTGAATGGGAAGTGACAAATAGTATCGAATCCCTCAAGAGCCTTCAGGTGCCATATTCACCCAACAAAACAGCAGATATTACCCTAGAGTACCTAGGAACATGCCATTCTTGGCAAACAACAACATGAAACAAAAAAAAAAGAAAACCCATTTCTTACATAATGGCATAAATTCTTCTCTGTAGTGATTGTAACAGTGAACAAGAGGTTTCTTAGTACTTTCTGGAGAAGAGTTAATTACATTTTGCTAAAGGGTATCACTTGTAACATTAGCCAGCTTGAACACAACACTTTTGGAAGAACCCAAGAGGTGCAGAAAGCACATGCAAGGCATCTTCTAGGACACATGGGTTGCAGCGCTCAGTGTTTAAAAGACCTGAAAATGACATTACTACCCAGTGATATTTCCACACTATCCAGTAGCCTTATACTTTATAAATTTTGGTTAGCTACTTGGCCAAGATTTTCATTTCAGGAATATTGCTTTCTACCTAGGGTATTTCTCACCAAGGGTATCTGTGAAGGTCTGCTCTGTGTACCAGTGACTGCTGTTAGAGTTTTTTACCAATGAAGCGTGCAATGATGTCTAATACATGCTCACATAGGAACCGAGTTACTATTTCATAGATGTGCAGAGTGTTACTGTTTGAATAAGTGGCAATTATTCTTAAGTGTCTATGTTTCCTTGAGTACTGGAAGCTTTTCAATATTGCAGATAAAAAAAAATAAAACATCCATTAAAAATTTTCAAGTTGGTGGGAACTCCACCAGCTGCCTTCTTGTTTACAGAAAAGTTGTGTCAAAACTCTAACTCTAGTGTTATATACAGACTGTTACATAATACAGACTTGCTTAATTCACTGGGTTAATAGGAACGAGGTTAGCAAGACCTATTAAAGTAGTTTTTAAAAGCATGATGAAACAAATAGTAATTTTTCTGAGTAAAATTTCTGCTCACTAAAATTTTTTCAAGTCTGACAGAAGCTGTCATTTTGAATTGTATTAAAAAATTTCCAACTGGATAGAACATACTTTTTGTCTTCAAGAAGTGTGACAGCCACAAGAGACAGTGGCAATTAAGCAGGAAAGACTTTTCAAGGAACACATCTCAGGACAATGTAAAAGATAAAAGTAGACATCAGCAGTCTCCTTCTCTTAGTAACATTCTTCCTTGATAAAAATAGAGATAAATTCATGCCCTATCAATGCAAGGGTCATAGATCATTGCACTTCAGTAAAACACTTGAAAAACCACCCTATAGATATTAGTCAAAGTATTTATGATGGAGTAACTGATGAACGGAAAACAATAAGAGTTTATGGAGAACCTGTTTGGAAAGTGGAAAGCTATTTTTTAGCTATTGGATTTGTTGCAATTAATGTTTTCATTAACTATTTGGTCATAAAAGTTGGAGCTTCCTGACTACATCTGTTAAAAAAGCTAGGAGACATTGTCAGTACGACAGACAATGGATTATCATGCAGGAACAGCTTGATAACTACATTAAAGGAACTCATATTGGACACATCCATGCTTTAGATATTAAGTAACTTGGAGTATGACATGGGAGTAAAAGAAAAGGAAATAACAAGTCCATGTTTTCATCATACAGAATCTGAATGATAAGGTGATGTTACCATGAAAATGAAAATTATAGTCTCTTGATTTATCAGAAAATTTATTTCTGTACAAAATGAGATTACACATAGAATGCAAAAGATGAAAATACATACAAGTACAGAGAAGGGCAAGTAAATTTGGACAGGTTCTCTAGTGGAGCAGAGAAGATCAGAAGAGTAAGGGATGAGAGTGTGTTGTTTCTCTATACTAATTAGGGAGTTTAAAAACAAATTAAAGAAAATGAATAATTGAACTGAAATACACTATTTGTAACCAGACCAATAGGTTCAAGACAGCCATGGATATGCTCAAACTGAAAATTAGAAAATAGCTTCCAGCTGTCACCAAAGAGAAATCATCAAACACCTTTTCAAAAGAAACAGGAGGGAACCAGGTCTAACTGATTTAAAAGTTATTCTTGCCAACATTCTGAGACATTTTAGGCTGCAGTCAGCAAAGAACAAACATTAAGTAAAAATCACGACTTTCCCTTCTAGTCCTATGTAAAAGTATTTCTTCAGCCTTCGGACAGGGGAGAGACAAAAATTGTAACAAAATAGCATATGCTATGAGGCCATATTTTCCTTGATCTTTCTACGGTAGCCCTGGAGATGGCATGACAGAAGTCCTCCCATAGCTTGTTACAGACAAGGAGACATCAATGTTTAAAATCTTTTTCCACTCAGCAACATTGACCTTTATAGATAACAGAACATCAGACTTTATCAGGTAAGGAAAAAAAAAAAAACAAAAAAGGAGAAAGGTCATATTTCTGAGTCCCATGTACACCAACTAGAAGTCTGTCGGTCATAATTTGAATATGCATATATGTATGCTGAACAACTATAAACTACCTTCTAGCACAGTTGAAATTTCAGCAAAACAAGCAAAAAAAAAACCCCTTCCAGCAATTTCTTAAAAAATCCACCTGCAGTATTTACGTTTGTAACTTCTATCTGAATCATATTTAAAGAACAGATCTATGATTCGAGAAATTCCCTATAACTAATATTAATGGAGAATAAATTAGCTAAATACATTTTTGTAAAAGTAGATTTCTTACATCCAGTAGTATCAGAAACTTTAACTAGAACTGAAATGGTTTGCTGAATTGCTAGCTACATAAAAGCAAAACACTAGACAGAGTAAAGTTCAAATAATTATCAAATTAAAAAAATGATAAGGATGGAAGTGCTGATTTACCCTAAAGTTCAGAACAATAACATATACCTTGCTTTTCCTTTAAAATGCAACTACCATAAACAGAATTAGTACTTATATTTGAACAAGACCATTCTTCTTTAAGTTTCCAAACTGGAAACATGCATAGCAATCACACAATACCCTAATGGAATAAACTTCAAATATTCTGAGTGGGATCGTAGGCTAAACTTGAGATATTCCAAAGGCAAGCTGACTTTAGCATTGCTAATTCTCCATTTACCAGAATGATTGACTGAACTACTTCTTCCAACTTCGTATATTTATATGAACTGGGCTTTACTGAAGAAACACCATGACATACTACTGTAACATCTGATCTACTGAATACTGAAGATGAGAAATGTAAGTTTCATTAATCATAAGCTAATGAATTACAATGTTATAATGAGAATCGACCTAACTTTTGTTTCTTTTTCCACAAGAAAATCATGGGATCACATTTATTTGCAGCATGATTTGTGGAGGAATTTTAGTTTATGTGATTATTTGTATGCTTTGACATACTACAGGTGCAAGAAATTCTGATGGAAGTGTAGGTAACTGCAAACAAAGTCTCTGTATGTTTAACAATCTGCACAGTATGGAAATTACTCAGAAAGAACCTACGTTAAGGGAATGTGGATTGAAAAGGGAAAATGCCTCTGAGCTGCTTTAAATCATCTTCTTATATTTATGTAGTACAACAAAGAATTGAATTGTATTCTTGCACATATTTCCAGAGCATTAGTGTTTTGATTAATACAAAGAAAGGTAGTTCTTTTCAGAAATGGAAAAGAATTTTACAATGAAGAAGGCTATTCCCCTTTATATCTTTATCCAACGATCTTTTCAAGAGATTTCAAAATAGTTTATAAGAGAAATTGAGCATTATTATTTCCTATTTCATACTTGTGCAAACTGAAATATGAAAAAAAAGAAAGTTTCTTGCCTAACGCTATCCCCTGTCAGAACCAACCCGTAAACCTGGGTGCCAGACCAAATTACATTCTTCAACAATATGCCACATTTATTTGAATTATTTATTTATTTTAAGGAAAGGTTTTAAAAAATACACTCTATAATTCTTGTGGGCATGGAAGGCCACTTCAGAAAACCAAATCTTATCCCTGTGGACTATAGGGCATGCGTGCTGGGAACTCACTCAACCAGATGGTGACTCATATTCTACACTTTTAGCGTTCACAGAATGATTTCCACGGATAATTTCAAGAAGGAGATGAACATTTAGCTATAAAAGGAATTGCTGACAGCTTTACATTTCCAAATTTGCAGTTGTTTCACTACCAAAGTTCTAAGATCTGCCTCCCTTCTCTCAGGCACTCACACTTTTAAAATACATATAACTCTCCATGTGATGAAGCAAAGTGCAGAGTGTTCAGAAACACCAAGGTCAATAAATGAATAAAAAAGCCACCACTTTTATTAGATAGTGACCTGTACTTACTTCCAGATTAAAATTCCCTTCAAATTCTCTCTTCGCCTTGTATTATTTCAACCCTTTAATATAATTGATTCACAGGGATTTGTTTAGAATTATTTCTATGAAGAAGTTCCAAATGCAGGGTGAGCAAATTAAAAGGTTTGGCCAAAACCATCTAGTCTTTGGAAATGAAGAGGCTGACCCCTGCTTTCCATGCACGTCCTCATCACTTCCTCTCATGTATATGGCCCTCTCATTTCAGTAACTTGTTTATGGCACTGATATGTAATGTTCTTTCTTTTAAAATAGCACACTGAAATAAACTTTTACCATTAAAAAAAGAACATTCCTGGCATTGCCACTGCAACATTCATAATGATAGAAAGGTTTTACTTGGGTTTAGGAGATTATATTTGATGCACAGGTAGATAATTTGGTTCCCCTTATTATTAGACTGCAGAACACAACAGATTAGAGAAATCTAAACTTACTAGCAGCAATACTAAAAAAAATGCCCAGCCAGACTGATGTCACAGGCTCCCATTTCCTGTCAGTGTCACTAATAGTTTAGCTGAAGTTGACATCTGTGTTCCAAAACACTCACATGAATCTTCTCCCTATGAGGTAATCTATTTCTACTACTTTGTGAATTGCTTCACAAGAACAGCTGTAAATACTGTTTGCCATAAAAGAACATTTTGATTGTCAGCATCAGTAAACAATCAGAGGGAATTTACTGTAGATGTTCTATCCATGAAATTAACCTAGGTAACTTTTCATCTCCTACTCAAAATCTTGCTCCATTTTGAACATTGTTCAACAATAGAATGTGGTGAAATGGTGCATCAAAATTTGCCCAGTTATTATAATTTTTTATTTATTTACAAACTGTTCATGTGGACAAACACAACTATTCCTTTTTTTAAGGTAATAATTTGAGTGAACTCCATATAGATTTTTTGCATATATTTGCCAAAATTACTATTCTAAGATCCAAAAATATGTTCACACGGTTTTCTTTCTTGAGCATATCTTGTGCATGATCATAAAGGGAGAGTGAAAGTTGAAATCTGGATAAGAGTGAGGAAAATATTCTGGAGTGAAAGCTAACCTATCAGTGTTTTAAAACATAAAATGTTTTTTAAAAACCTTTTACTTTTCAGTCCCTTTGAGTGATGCAAAGTTTACACAACCATCACATTAAAGCAAAACCAAATTATAACATATAAGGCCATTCAATCCTCAATTATTACTCAGGTTAAATGAACCCATTTTGAGGGCTTAAACCTGATTTCTATAAACCTTACATTTATAGTAAACAGAAACTCATAAGCAATATACAGATTTTAAAAATTAAAAATAAATTTTTAAAAGTCCAAACAGATACGACATTTAACATCACTCTATCAGAATTCATCATGAAAAAGAAAAAACAAATTCATCTTTATAATACCTCTGTGAGGTTATAGAAAATATCCTCCATAGCATAAGAGATTCCAAATCCCCAAATAGGAAAGAGTTGGCCAGAACAAAATTAATTGAGACGCATTTCCACCACACTCATTTTGTAGTCCTTTCTTAAATTAAAGCAATAGTACTGCACATAAAATTTTGCCTGCAACCACTTTAGTCTTCCAGTTTGCTTTGAGATTTTTAGAAAGCATTATCTTTTTTCTCATTTACAAGCCCAGCAATACAGATGGCTCTATTGAAAGATCTGATCTCAGGATAAAACCAGCTCATCCCGGACGTGATGAGCTACAACATGATAAGTAGAGGTAGGGTGAACAAAAATCTTAATTGTCAGAGTAACAAATTCCCATGAGCATCATTTTCCACAAATACCAAACAGAACCTGTACAATCAACAGAATGACTTCTGATAAATTTCAGGCTGTTTCTCTGAAGTTGAAAATGTGAAGGTCCTTGAAAAAAAATATAAATTGTTACAATGAAAAGAATTTAAGAATGTGGATTTTTGCTCTTCAGAAACAAAATGTACGGTAGCCTTAGGGAAAAAAAATATTATTCAAGTAAGAGCATTTTGGAAAAGAAATGTTTGCAAGGGAGTGAAACCCAGATCTTTTAAAGTCAATTTACAAAAAACCTTAAGGAAACACCCCTAGCTCTTTCTTACATTTTACGTTACTACTACATTTACTGAGATTTTGCGTATCCAGTCTTCTGATGCCTATAACCATTCACTTCAGTCTGTCACAAACAATTTTGTGCAGACATAAACGTGACTCCTAGTTGTGAAGGGCACAGTCAAATCTCTCTAATATCTTCTGGCAAGAATCTGCTTGAGGCACCAGGGAGCATTTTATCATGTCTATCACTGTGTCATAATAATTAAGCATAGAACTAATTTTAGCAGTCTACAGTGATCATACACATATACAAGTGAGTATCTCAAACAGAAAAAAAAAAAAAAAAAAAGACATGTAAAAATATATTCAGGCCTTGTGCTGCCTCGAGTTGTACCTCCTGGGGTAAAGTGGGACATGATTTAGGCCCTTAACTCTTTAAATATTTCCCCCTTTCCACATACGATTTAAAGCCTTGAAAAGAGGTTCTTCTGACTCAGAAAATTTCATTTCCATATTTGTTGCCAACATTTCCCGGTGCTGCACAATATTCAAAACTTCCAAAAAACTTACTTTCACTTAAATAGTTAAATATTCATACTTTTGGGAATGACAGGGCAGGAGAAACAAACATAGAGGTGTTTTGCCAATTGACGGGGTCAAGAGAAAGGACACAGATGCCAACAAAAAGAGCAGGCTTATTTTAATGTCTATTTCAAGGTAATACAAAAATAAGGTAATGCACTTGGTTAAAACAATAAGCTTATTATACTCTAGTTCTAAGCAGCAAAGGGAATAAGCAGGGTAATGCACCTAATCGTGAAATAATATAGTGAGAGTAAAACGAAACAAGGTAATGTACCTAACTATTACTACATAAGGTTAACTATAGTGATTAAGAAAGATACATCACTAATTGCCCTAATACTTTACCATCATCTAGATCCGCAGTTTCTGGGGAGCCCCAGTTGCAGTGAGGATTTGGAGAGCCATTCCCAGCAACTGGGAGATCCTACACGGTGTGTCCACTCGTAGGTGAGGTCTCCAAAGTTACTGCAAGGGGTCCAGCTTTTATAGAGTTGAATAAACAACAAACATCTTTCAAAACTTTAAGTGTGGGAACATCTGGTGTCACCCTCCCTGTTGGATTCCATCCAAAGCCTGGCCAGGCCTCTAGGAGGAACCTAAGGGAGTTGTTCTATCTATTTTGGCTTTGACCACATATCTCTCAACAGGTAACATTCCTCTAAATAAAGAACTTAACAAGGCCAGACACCTAGTTTCACAGCCTTGTAACATGCCTCTAAATAAAGAAAGATTGTTCTGCTGGTTACCATTACACAGTAAGCGTTACAGCAAAGCTTTATAGATTAGCATCAAAATATGTATATATTCATACTAAAATAGATCAGTAACACATTGCATATATGATTAATACTATGCATATTAGATATATTGTTGGTTGTGAGGTTCATCTAGAGGTGAACTTTAGTTTAAGGCCTATTGTTCAGGTGTGAGGTTCATCTAGAGGTGAACTTTAGTTCAGGTTCTCAGTACTTCAAGAGGTAACATATGAATGCCATTTCCTTTGGTCCACCGATGGATGGCAATAGAGTAGCTCCCTCCCTCTAATGAGTTACTGGCAGTGACAAGTGACCTTCTGAACAGCATTTAACAGAAATTCATAGTTTTTTTTCAGGTTGCAGAGAAAACAAGCTATAAAGATTTTTACCTGATGGTATAGGCAGGAAAGTGACTTTTGCCATAGCCTGGGGAGTGGCCTGTGTTGGTGCAGGCTGGGGAGTGCCTTTTGCTGCAGGTGGCGGAACAGATTGTGTCAGTGCAGCCTGCAGAGGGTTTGCCCTGGTACTGGTGGTGGATTAAATTGTCCCCCTACAGGCAGGGTAGTGGTTTTTGCCACAGGTGGCAGAGTGGCTGGTGCAGGTGCGGGCTGGGAGTGGCATTTACCTCCGGCTGCCTGTGCCGGTACAGGCCGTGGAGTGGCTCGTGGGATCTGAGTAGCAGCAGCACGTTACACAGTACCCACTCCTTAACAGATGTTTAATAAAAAAAAACACCCCTGCAAAACATGCAGGAAAACCGACAGTAAAGTCATGATTTTAAGAAAGTAGCATTCATTTTCGAAACAGTCCAAAAGGTTTCCGTCCCCTAGCTCTGATGGTGTCACGTTGGTATAAGGATTAAACTTTCCCAGGTAAAATCGAAAGTGTAATTAGTAATAGATTCCATTACATGCCCAAGGTATGCAGGTAGAACTCTTATCCAAGTAAACATGTTATACAACTGTATACCAAACCACACCAGAAGAGAACATTTAAACCACTGCATACAAAGACCAAATATACCATGTAACATATTTGGCAGGTTAAGCCAAATTAATTTTAACCAAAGCTCTCTAAACGCATGATATAACATTTTCAGGCAATCTATCTGAGCCCTGCTCAAGCCCAACAAATCAGGGTGTGGCTTGGCACCATGTTGGGCAAACACAACTTTTCCAAGCCTGTTCACACTGTATTCCTTGTGAACCAGCTGCCAATGGGCTGCATTTAGCACTGTGCACTCTCTCTTAAAGGCTCAAAACTGATGGCAAGCAAACTAGTGGTTGGCAGCAACACAGGTTTGCAACTAGGAGCCAACAGAGCATTCACATCTGTATCTAATTATAGAATAGAATAGCCAAACTCTCAGTTTTATCAGTGAACAATTAGCAGACCCTGTTTTGTTTTCCCTACCCTTCATTTGGAGACATGATTCCAAACAATTTTATTATTTACCACTAAGAAATGCAAAATTTTGAAGGCAAATTATGTAATCAATACTTTGTTAACAGGATCTGTAGATGGAGGAAATTCATTTTGTGGCTGTACACAAGAGCAAGCTTATCAAAGACATATAAAATCATCGAATCTATAAATGAGTCATTCATACTAGATTTCTCCGTAATATCATTCTGTGAAACCACCTTCACAAAAACACAGTTCTTTTACCAAATTCCTTTGTATTTTAGAAACCTGATTGAAGTAACATTTGAAAGTCATTTAAATTTAAATAAATTCCAAGTACTTTTAAAGAAATAAAAAAGCCTTAATTAAGAAACAATATTTTCAAAAACACGTACGTACACTAAACTGGGTAACACGTGCACTTCAACAGCTTTCTGTACTCCCCTGTGGTCAAGTACAATGTGTTATTTCCAGGTTATTTAAAGAAAATACATTTAATACTTAAAGTCTATGATTTTTCTCAACACCGCTTATGTCGCATTTTCTGACATACCTTCAATTGTGCCTTCAGTACAACTCGGATGAGCTCATTTCCTATAAGGTCAAACTGCTCAGCCTTCCTGTTGTGTGGAGTTCAGACAGGTGACATGAGATGTCCTCTATGCCCTTTGGAAAGGTACTCTGTGCTTTGACTTGCAGCCCATTAGATGAGTGTCATAAACACTACCAGAGGTGTTTAAAAGGCATGGCACTTAGGGACATGGTTTTGTGGTGCACTTGGTAGTGTTAGGCTTGCATTTGGACTTGACAATCTTAAAGGTCTTCTCCAACCTAAATGATTCTATGATTCTATAGCTTGGTGACAAAGACCGTTGAAGGATTAACAGTTTATAATTTAAATGCTTTGCAAATAATTAGGATTATATGGCTTTTACTTCCCAATTACAAGGACTGAGTTTTCCCATCAATTTAATGTTTGAAACATGCAGGTCAATTTTCAAATGCTTGTCAATGTTTCCAGAAGTCGCATCGCATCTTGGAAAAGCCACTCCCTGGTGGGACACATCTCTTCCTGTCTGCCATTGCAACTTTTCCATAGACAAAGGCACCCACTGCTTACATTGAGAAGTAATGTTAGGAAAGTACTGTAAGTATGTGCTACTGTTTAGAGAATTCTTTCCAGTTCTGTGTAAACCTCTTTGCCTTTCTGCTCTCTCCCTCCCCTATCTGTTCTTCATTCACTGTGACACCCTATGGCTGTCTTCCCCTCCTGCACCTCATCCTCATGTCCTCATCCTGGATCCATTTTATTTGTTGCTGAGTGTGTTGTTGTGGTGTTCTTTTCTCATCTTTCCTCCTAATTCCTTCCTTTGGCCTTCAAAGGTAGCCCTTTTCCTGCCATTCACATCTCCCTGGACTCTTTCTTCAGTGCCACCAAAGCACCATTGGGAGATGGTTGCAGCTGCAGGCACTCTTCTGATTGCCTTAGCTGATTGCTAAGCTTCATAGACTTCTAAGAAAACCTTAGTTTTCCTTTCTGTATTCTTATGTACCTGGTGCGGGTGCCCAGGTGTGGGCAGCAGAGTGGGCCCCTGCGGAGCGGGCCCGGGGCTGCCCCGTGCCGGACACAGCCGGTTCCAGCCGGCTCCAACGGCCCCACCGCAGGGCACAGCTGAGCCCCTCAGCCACGGGCGGGCGCCGCGGGGAAAGCCTGGCTCAGAAAGGGCAAAACGCTGCCCGGCAGCCAGGGCTGAGGGAAACCGGGTGAGAAACAGCCCTGCCAGCCCCGAGGGGAGAGCAGGAGGACCAGGCGGCCCCGCAGAGATGCCCCTTCGGCCCCGGCAGAGACCTGGGTGAAAGAACCCACACTGGTACAGGGAAAAACGTGAGGAGGCAGGAGCAGAGAGGAGCTGGAATGGACTGACCACAGCCCCCTCTTCCCCATCCCCTGCTCTGCTTGTGGGGAAAAGATAAGACTTGGATGAAAAGGAAAGGTTAGGAGAAGGTGTTTCAGGTTTTCTCTTTGTTTCTTATCATCCAACTCTATTTCTAATTGGCAATAAATTACAATGATTTTCCCCAAGTCCAGTCTGTGACAGTAATTGGTCAGTGATCTCCATGTCTTTATCTCATCCCATGAGCTTTTTCATCCCTTTTTTTTTGTCCTGCTGTGCTGGGGAGTGAGAGAGCAGCTGTGTGGGCATCGGGCAGCCAGACCACATCAACAAACCACAACCTCCCTGCACAAATTTCTACTTGTAATTGTATATAAACTATTACTTGAAGCTGTATTGTCTTCAAAATGTACTAAGTGTACCTAATGTATAAATTTATCTTCTTGTATTATCCAAATTTAGTGTGCATTTAGTGACCTGTGAAAGACGAAACACAAGAAATCCTTTAAGCTTTCGTCCTTTTACTTATACTGTTATGCTTGGAGATCTTACCACCTCCTGACACAGCCATCATACAAAGGCAATGTGCCGTGGTCGTAGTTTCATCTAAATGGGGTGACAGCATTCCTTCCCTATCTCACTTCACACAAGACATAATTAACATGTTGTAAAATTATTTAACGTCAACCTAAATCAACATCTAGCACAAAACATGCAGCTATTACTGTGTAACAAGTTTTAAGAGTAATAGTTCTACCCAGTCTAATCCCCATTTCATATTTTAAATTCCCCATTCATTACTGTCCATAATGATAAAGAGAATTAGTGTGTCCTGATTAGTTTTGAGCAGTGAAGATGTGTGCTTCAGTTTGGGGTAAAATTAGATAATTCATTAGTCACGCTGTTGAAAGTTTCAAGTCTATTATACTCCTTAAGCTATTTTCCCCAGGGAAATTTCTATCCTAATTTGTAATGCCTGTAACCAAAATTATTAATATTAACTATAGTAATGTATAACATGTTGAATTTATTTGTTTCTTTATTTGTTTACTTTGTAAGTCTGCTAACAAGTAGGTGAGGGTATTTATATTTTTAGAATGATAAACTTTTCTGCTAAAAATCTCTTTTTTAACCTACATTCGTAAATTAAATGTGGAGATAATTTTCTTAACCCGTACACAGGGTCAAACTATAACCATTAGACACTAATTGGGACTAAAGTCTCAGATAGGAAATAGTTGTCTAGTCCCTAAGTTTCATTTCTATTTTCTCAATTTTTATTGTAAGCAGTCTACTGTATTTAGCTTAATCCTTTGCAGACAATTCAGATGTTAAAAATCTCTCTATATTATAGAATATGTATATTATTATTCTGATGGGCTCACCTGACAAAAAAAAATCAGCAAAAGATAGTATTTGTAATTTCAGTTGGCTTATAACAAAAACAAAGATTCCTAAACAAATGCATCCTAATGGATCCAGAAAGAGTTGCTTTTGGATTTAAAGAATTACAACAATACTATAATATCAATTGTAATTTAGTGTAAGACACAGAAAGAATTAATCTAATGATGGTGCATCTTTATTATTATTGTTATTGTTACTTTTACTGTTACTATGTTATAATACCTAAAATTAAAGATTACTTTCTTTGCTCTTCAACATGTCTGATGGGAACATCTATACATTTCCTATCCCTGTTTGTCTTCTTCACATGATGCCAGAGGAGCCTGGAACAGGAGATCCATTGCAAACAACCTTCCACAGCCGGAGCCATGTACCAGGAGCTACAAGAAAAGCAAGCACTTGTACATAATGTTACTAATCTGCAACATAATTAATCCCAATAAGAAGCTGACTGTTGGAGAAACAGTATTCTAGAAATAAACTGATGGGGGTCAGAGCAGGACAATGGGAAAAATTTAAGAAGTGATTAATGGACTAGGATTTTTCAGCCTGGTAAACAGCTGATGGAGGATGTCTGGGATACAGACTGCAAAATTGTGATTTGCTTGGATAAGGGTCCATATCAGTAGCCATTCATTGTCCTGTGCAATACAAGAAGGCATCAAAAGGAGATGATTTTTAACATGTCATTAAGCTGTGTAGCTCATTGCCATGGGAAGCTATATGTGATAAAAGTGAATGTGGGTTCATGGGGGGTTAGACAGTCATGAAAGAGAAATCAGCTGAGGTATGTCCGATTAAAAAAATGTTATTTATGGCTTAGGATGTCTCTGAGCCACAAATGTTGGAGGCTAGGACAGGATTTCCAAGAAGAATCACTACATTTGCCCTGTTCTTATATTTTTCCTTAAGCATCTGCTATTGACAACTGCTGCTGATCACATAGACCATTGGCCTGACCCAATGTCACCGTTCTTATACTTTTGCAAGCATAGCCAAGTTATGGTTATGATGCCATCGGTAGCAGAGCATACAACTAAACATTTATACTAAAAGCTTACAGGAGGTGTAGAAAACTTTTGGCAGGTGTGCCAGGACACAGGACTACTGTCAGTGACAAACAAGTCACAAGCTCTGTGCTAAACGTCTGGACGACAGCAGTTGGTAAGATAAAAACCTGTGTGCCAAGTGTGTGGCTGAGTGGACCATCCAAAACTGTCTAGGAGGGCATTTTCCCCAAAACTAGTGACACTAAAGAGAAAGACAACAACAAACATTACTTAGATTAAACAGTAACAAGGGGAATATCAACAGTCTTTTGAAACAAAGACTCAACTTGAGAAGTATAAAAGGAGAATAAAAAGTTGCAGTGGTGGAGGCAAAGGAGAGGGTAGCAGAGGAGCAATGATTATCTGTTTTGACATTGCCAGAAGTCACCCTGCTGGCATCTGTCCATGTCTGATGGATTTGCCTCCTGTCAGAGGCACAAGCGTGCCAGAGTGCAGCAGAGAAGGACCCAGACCCCAGCTGCATGTATGTCAGCTCGAGAGGTGCTCTCTGACTGTATGTGTGCATTGGACGGCTGCAGGAGGCGGCGTGGGGAGCTGAAGTGTGCGTTTTTGACCTACACATCCTCTGAGAGGGGGTGGGCGTGCATGTAATCATGTGTATGTGTGTTCAGAGAGCTTAAGGATTAGTTAGAGAAGGTTGTTTAGAAACGTCTAGGTATATGCAGGCATTTTATGAGTGTCTAGGACAGTGGCTTATCTGTTGCAATTATGATAATGACCCTCAATGAATAGTTCACTGATTACCAATTAATTATGTGGCAATAAACCTCTTCAGTCCTGATTCAATTTAAACTATGTGAACTGAAGAATTTTTGCCTGTGGAATGACGCACTTCAGATGCTACATCACATGGAGTGATAGCATAGTGATATTACGACATGAAATCAGTTCCCTTTCTAATATAGGAACAAGTAATAAGCACTTGGGATCCTACAATGGAAGGAATGAAAAACGTGAATGGGTGATCTGTCTTTCTCATGGGAGAGTGGACAACCTTTTGCAGATTTTAGGGAGATATTCATTGCAGAGACAGCACCAGTGTTCTCAGTGTAGCACATGGGGATAAATATCCCTCCTAGTCTAAACGGCTGTATTAAAAGGAGTATCCACTGCATTTAAAGAGATAATGCAGTGAATATTGCTGACAATATTCTTCCTCTGCATTTATAAATTTCACAGGAATCACAGGTTTCATCTTGTGGAAACAACATGATCAAACTACTGTCTTAACTGTAGAAAACGTGCTTTAATATTTAGGTTAGACTAAGAAAATCTTAGAAATAAGCAAATTTTTAAACTCATTTTTGGAATTCAGACAAAGCAGTACCAATCTCATTTCCTATATACAAACGGGTACAGATTTACTAGTATGCAGGCAGCAGGGTGACAGAAAAGCTCATATCCTCAGTTGTTACTAAAAGTCAATACAGCGTATAGCCTGTCACATAAGAAGGAGAGAGAGAGTATGCCAAAACCTTCATGACTACATCCACAGCACTACATACCACAAGAAAACCAGTGGAAACAAGTAATCTTATTTTTTTAGGGAGCTTTTACACTCATATATTTTAACTATAGCATAATACTGGATACTAGACACTATAAATTACCTGAGTAGTTCTACATAGTCTCCAGAATAGTTCTAATGTGATATCTAAGGCTATTATTGTAAGGCTGCGATTCTGTTCTTTTAAGCAGTTGCAGATTGAATTTGAATTTTTAGATTGTGTGGATTTTATAACATAAATCAACTATGTTTCAAATTTAATATTTCATGCAATCAACACTTGAAATTTAGAATTCTCCCCCACGATTTCACTATAACTTAAATGCAGTTCATTGTAACAATGGCCTTTATTGTACAATATGAGAATTAAACAAAGAGCCCAAAATCCTTAACCCTAGTGGAAAAGAAGTGAAAAAGCCAGAGGAATGACTGAATGCTGAATAGTCTTTTCTCTTTCCTGTTGGACACATTTTTATTGCAGCAGACATTAATTTTCACTTGTAAATTCTCTACACAATTACTTATCAGTTTGATAAGTTATTAGGTGGGACTCTTATTTACTCCATTCATACAGACAATCAGTAAGATTCATTTTTCACTAGCACATTGCAGTTTACATGGCAAATATTAATCAGTAGAATTCTACTCTGGTGAACGTGTATTGTAAGTTAAATTATGATGCACATTAATATGGGAGAGTCTCTTGGTGAATTTTATATGTCTCTAGCATAATTTAACTTTATTAGCCATATATCAAATCATATCATGATAGAAAACACTTGTTAAATAAGAAGAGTTCTACTTCTCATCATAGTTACAATTTAGATATTGTTCAGCGTAGCTGTACTTCTGTATTGCAGATTAATTTCTGAATAAGGAAAAATGCTAGAATCAACATTTTTCTCTTTTTTTGATCAAAGATCCTGCCAAATCTTAGGTACTATTAAAAATTAAAGTAAGGAAATTAGTTTGCTTTGTTAAAATGTGCTATTTGCCATTTAATTCACAATTGAAGAGGAAGTGATAAGCCTCTCAAGGCTTAGCTAACACTGACAACTTAGTTCTTCCATTCTTTCTCACTGGTTATATCGTATTCTGACAGTAATCATACTAATTTCAGTGGAAGTACTTAGAACACTTACAGCATGAATAACAGGAGCAAAATCACCAGCTTCTGTTGGAGAAGTGACAGTTGTAACAGAGAACTTCCTGGCATCCAGAGCTTCTCACTTCTTGAAATATTCTAGGAATGTGGAACATTCAATGCTCAGCATAAGACTGAATTTTCATAAGATAATTCTGGATGGAAGGCATCTCGGAAAGGCTTTAGTCCAACCTCTTACTCAAAGGAGGTCAGGTCTGATCAGGTTACACAGGTCTTTAATCAATCATGGCTTGAAAATCTTTGGGGCAAGAGACAGCACAACCCTGCTGGGCAACCTGTATTGACTGCCCTAGTGGTGAAAAGTTTCTCTTTACATCTGGTCAGACCTTACCATGTCAAATGCCTCTCATCCTCCCATTGTACCCTGCTATGAAGCGCCTGGCTCTATCTTCCTGAGAGCCCTTTCTAAATTCTGGTCCACTGTGTTATGTCTCCTAAAAGTCATCTCTACTCCAGGCCAAACAAGCCCTAGTCTCTCAGCTTCTCCTTATAGGGTATATGGCCCAGTCCCTGACCACTCTAGAGGTTTAAGGTGATCAGGGATTATTGATGTCAGTGACCAGATCAGGGAGCTGTTGATGTGTTTCCTTGTATTTGGAGGCTCAAAATGGGATGTGGTATGATAGCTGTGATGGGTATAAAGGGATAATCCCTCCCCTAGATGTCCTGGCTGGGCCCCTATAAATACCTCCCAAGTCACTGTTGGCTGTTGCTGCAGTGAGGGAACACCATGTTCATTGTCTATCTACCAAGGACCCCAGGTCTCTTCCCACAGGGCTGCCTGCAGGCAGGAAAGCACCAGCCTGTACAGCTACACACGGTGCTTCCTGCCCGTGGCAGGTCTTGGCCTTTGTCCCTGTTGAACTCCTTAAAGTTCCTCTTGGCCCACTCCTACAGCCTGTAAAGGTCCTTAAGAATGTCAGCACAATTTAGTTCCTCTACTAGATATTGTATTTAAGCAGTCACTTAAACAGCTGCCCAAAAGGTCCTACCTTCCACATACCTCATAAGTAGAATTCTCTGTCATGAAAGTACAGTAAGACAACAAATGCTGTTAAGTCAATTGGGAGTGCAACTGAAGCAGCACAGGTTTTACTGTATTCAAAGCCTTTTTGGTCTCTGTCATGCATATTCTTAGGTTATAGCTATAATAAACAGTAGCAGAAAGTAATAAGCTCTCTCCTGGGTTTTATAGTAGTCTGCAGAAATGTTAGTTACTTAGTATAGACACAATACCAGATGTTGTCTGGAGCATTTTCTAGTATATAGCACTTGGAGTCTTAAATATATCCAATGCACTCACTTTGTGGAAGCTGGCCAGTGCATCTAACAGAACTTTATATATCTGTGGGTGCTTCATTCTTACCGTTGTGAAAAATCCTGTGCGTGTCACCTCCTTGTTACAGTAGAGAATGAGACACATAGTAGAAGTCAACACAGAATCACCAAGGGGAGATCACGTCTGACTAATTTAATAGCCTTCTACAATGGCATGACTGGATGGATAGATGAGAGGAGAGCAGTGGATGTTGTCTACCTTGACATCAACAAGACTTTCAACACCATCTCCCACAACATCCTCCTAGGTAAGCTTAAGAAGTGTGGGTAAGATGAATGGACAGGGGACTGAAAACTAGCTGAAAAACAGAGCTCAGAGGGTCGTGATTAGTGGCACAGAGTCTAGTTGGAGGTCTGTAATAAGTGGTGTTCCCCAGGGGTCAGTACTGAATCTAGCCCAGAGTGTACCCTAAGCTAGTTGCTGATGACACAAAACTGGGAGGGGTGGCTGACACACCAGAAGGCTGTGTCACCATTCAGTGAGACCTGGACAGGCTGGAGAGCTGGGGGGACAGGAACCTAATGAATTTCAACAAGGGCAAGCGTAGGGTGCTGCACCTGAGGAGGAATAACCCCATGAACCAGTACAGGTTGGGGGCTGACCTGCTGGAGGGCAGACCTGTGGAAAAGACCTGGGAGTCCTGGTGGACAACAGGATGACCATGAGCCAGCAATGTGCCCTTGTGGCCAAGAAGGCCAATGGCATCCTGGGGTGCATCAGAAAGAGTATGGCTAGCAGGTCAACGGAGATTATCCTTCCTCTACTCTGCCCTGGTGAGGCTCCATCTGGAGTACTGTGTCCAGTTCTGGGCTCTCTGCTTCAAGAAGGACAGGGAACTGCTGGAGAGGGCACAACACAGGGCTACAAAGATGATTAGGGGCCTAGAACACCTCTCTTATGAGGAAAGGCTTAGGTACTTGGGTTTTTTTTAGTCTGGAGAAGGCTGAAGGGGGATCTGACCAATGCTTATTAATTCTTAAAAGGTAGGTGTCAGGAGGATGGGGCCAGGCTGCTTTCAGTGGTGCCCAGTGGCAGGACAAGAGGTAGTGGGCACAAACTGCAACACAGAACATTCCATCTAAACATGAGGAGGAACTTCTTTACTTTGAGGGTGGCAGAGCACTGGAACAGGCTGCCCAGAGAGGTGGTGGAGTGTCTGTCTCTGGAGACATTCAGAACCTGCCTGGACACGTACCTGTGCAACCTGCTGTAGGTGAACCTGTTTTGGCAGGAGGGTTGGACTAGAGGTCCCTTCTAACCCCTACAATTCTGTGTTTCTATGTAGGATCTTCCACACATTCTCTTTTCAGCTTTTGGAATGTACTAGACAAGAACTTATGAAAAGGAGGAATAAGAAGGAAGAGAATTAAAAATTCTTTCTCCTAGCCAATGATAAACTGTTTAAGAGAATATTATTTCAAAAGTATATTGAGCAAAAATTTAAAATGAGGTATGAACATGTAGCTATTCAGATTGTATGAAGTACTTTTCTCATATATATATATATATGTATATCAGTAATCACTTCCTCACCTTCCAGTTTTCCTTTACATGTAAACAAGAAAACCATGTATTTGCCATTATTTTCAAACAGGTAGGAATACTAAAACATTCATTTTTGAAATATATTTTTACAGAGTACCAATGACTGGCTTTCTTTTACTGATATTTACTGGGGTTTGAAAAGTTTTAAAAACCACATTCATCACCTAGAAATTATTTTGGTTTCACCAAATGCATTTAGAGATGTTCATATTTTTGCCAAAGGATGTGACAATTTTGTTTTATGCTTTTGAAGAAAATTTTTTATTCAACATGTCAGTCAAACTACGAATGCAGAGAAAGTATGAGAGCAAACTGACATAGCATGAGTTTCATCTCTTTTCAGTAATGTTGAAATAGCATTAAAATAAACAGATTCTCACTGTCGGGTACTAAATTTAGGACTTGAAGTATGACAGGCATTTGTGGTCCAAAAAGCAAGGCCAAAATTAAAAAGCAGCTTTCAAACACTGGATTAAAAAGAATCTCCTGCTCACAGACTGCAACAGCAAATAGATTTTGGGTGACCAGCTGGAGGATGAGTAGGATTCCCTAATGGTCCTGCCTTGAGGACTGTTCTTAACAATTAAAACCATTTGCTTTTATTGTTTTTGACAAGCATAACAGTCTGGTAACAGGTGTGAGAATATGCTTAGAAGGAGAGAACAAGAGAATGAAGACGCCACAAAAATCTGGCAGGCTGGATATAATAGTTTTCTTCATCATTTTGTTCACATTTCTGCAGGCACCAAGTATGAGTCTAAAAATGAAGCAATAACTTTTACGTAAAAATGATTGATTTGCAGTTTTGGACAATGAGATCCCTGACCAAATGTTGGCTGAATTTGTGACCATCTGTCATGCAGCAATGAGGCAGTTGTCAAGATCAATACCATTAAAAAAATATATGGAATTTTGGTTTTTTGACTTTCAGCTGCTGACACTGCACACACCTATTAGTGTTGATATAAAGCTTTGCAGCAACACAAACTTAAAAACATAAGAACAAAACCAATGACTATTCAAGAGAGAAGAAAGACCTGGTAGTCTAAATCAGAAATTATTATATCAATATTTTCAAGGATAGATGCAAATTACTCTTTAAAAATAGCTTCTGAGTTTTAAGTTACTTGATAAAATACGACTTTGGCTTTCCAATTCCAATGTACGGTCCATTTCCAAACAGGCCAAATAAACAGCTCAACAATATTCATCTTTGGATGTGTCAGGTTTATTATTATTTTTTTCACTATCAGAAAATGCTTTCTTTCCTTAAATCCTTCATCTGTACACACAATCATGCATACCTAATTGAGTCTCATTTGTCTCTCATTTTTAACCAGGACACTATTTTATCTGACTGCAGTCTTATATTTTTCTAATACTGCATGATTCATGTATTCTGCAACTACAGCAAAGATAAAAAACAACCAACTGTGGCATTCTAGGTAAACATTCATGTCAAAAAGCAAAGGTAATTCTGATTTCAGCAATTTCACTAGCAAGTTGAGAAAGAATAGGATCCTTTCAAAATCAGCAAAGTAAGCTAACACTCACTGAGTTTGGCAACCCAGGATGGCACACATAGTCCCTTTACTTTCACCATTTCAATTATTTCTGTGGCTTTGTTCTAATCTTTCTAAGAGTGCTGATGCATCATACCACTTCTTCTTCGCCCATTCCCACTGGGGGAAGAAGGGCTACAGCCGTGCCCCTGTAATAATTCCTCTGTTGACATTGTCCTGCTGACTATGCCAGTTTAATGTCGAGGAGTGATAAGGATACTAGAGGCTTCTCAGAAAAATCAACAAAAACATTTTAAAAATCTTCCAACAAAAACTAAGCATAAGTCTCTTGTCTTATTTTTATTACTGAAGCCTGTTCCATTATAGTCCTTTTTGACTGTGATTATCAGGAAAATATACCAACAGTTAAAAATTTGATTGAAAAGTCAACCTTGTTTGTTTACAGGTGCTGGAACAACAGTGCATGCAAATATATATAATTATAGAATGATTAGAACAATAGTAACTGTCAGATGTCTCAGGCATTTAGCTAAATAATAGCTGTAATGTGTAAGTATGCATGCACCTTTATATATAATAACTATAAATAATAGTTTTGTGTGAGTTGGCAAAGAAAAGAAAGAATTATGCCAACACCAGCCATCTCACTGGAATGAAAAAACAAAACAAAACAAAACAGAACAGAACAAAACAAAAAAAACCCCTACAGATAAACTAAATAAAAGATGAATAAAACAGCTAAAACAATGAGAGGATATTTTGTGCATAGACACATTGGAAGTTGCCCAATCCAATTTGTAGGAATTTATTAATTTCTACAGTTGTTTAGTCAATGCACGTATATAACTAATCAGGGTTTTCTGTAGTAATATTTTAGTCCCTTAGTAGAAAAAAAGATGTGTATTTGGTGAATTCTACTAGAATTTTTCTGCCTCCCGAAATACCAAATAGCTACCAAAAATGTTTAATTATGAACCTGATTGCTTTCTACTTTAGTGCTTCATGTTAAGTATTGTCATTGTTTTGCACCAGGCAATATTGATTTCTTATAATCCCAGTAAGAAAGGAACTGAGATTCTATAAAATATCATTCAAAATGCCATTTATTAGCATTTATTATTTATTATTAACACTAGAAAGAAAGAAAGGATAGTAAAAGTAATCTTATGTCCCTTGAGATGCTGAGAATCCCAAGTTTATATGGTGCAGCACGCTTATGAGGATCCTATCTGTGAAGGGATGTCCTGTTTTGGTCATTCAAGTTATTATAGGATGTTTCTTCAAATGAAGCAACTGTTCACTATTTCTACTGTCAAATGCAAAAGTCTGAATGCACAACCTGCATGTGCAGCACAGCACAGGCCTGCTCTTACTCAAGTTGACAGTTAAGTGGGTCACCAGCTCCTCCACCTAGATTGTCTTCCAGTCAGGATCATTCCAGTTGTGAACACTTCAATAGCTCTTTAATGAAGGACAACTTCAGAATGCAGTCTGATATCTCCTTTGAGCTTCTTCCTCATTTCATTTTATTCTTCTATTCTGCTTTTATAAAACAATGATGCAGTATTTTCCTTTCACATACCATTCGGTACCTGCTCCCAACGATCGATGAAGTTATTACTGAAATTTTAGATGTTATGCAAGATGCAACTTCCCAGTTTTGATCTATTATTGGTTTTGATACACGCAGTTCAATTCTAGGCAAATTCATTCTTTACAGACAATATTCCACGCTATCCTCACACATGTATTGGAAACAGTAGTCAGTGAATAACTGAATTAGCTTCTTATGTTACCAGCTTCATCACCTAAACACGCATCTAACATTCTACTGAAACGTTTCATTAAACAAGAAATATTGTAACAGCTATCAGGCAAATAACATTTTCATCTTATTGACTAGAAATTTCAAATTAGGAATCCTGAGTTACTATCCAGAATTTCGATAAGACACATCTAAAATTCAGGCTTTTCCCAGCATTACAGGATCTTTTGATTCTGTTTTATTTTATCCTTGAGAAAAGCTACCAAGATTTTCCTGGTTTCTTCTGGTTTATTTTATCCTTAACAAAAGGTACCAAGTGTTTTCCCTCCCCCCTTCCTTCCACCCTTCTTTTTCACCTAAAAATATTTTATAGATGTCAAATTATCTGAATAGGAAGCAAGCAACTAAAAGGGCTATAACTGTCACAGTAACCCAAGCTGGATTTGCACTTGCTGTAGGTCATATGTCTCAGTAGCATTCAAATGGCTGAAAAGCTGTCCCACTTTATAACACAGAAATGTGTTCAGGAAAACAATAAGCAACCAGTAAATCTGGAAAATTCGCAAGCAGAAAAATTTTATCTATAAATATCAAAATATGCTTTCTCAGAACAAAAATATTTTTCAAGCAATTCATTGTGTATTGAACTTTGAATTTTGCAGTTTACATTTAATGAAGACAGAAACGCTCTATGGCTGAAAATTCAAGCCAAAAATAGGGTTGGGAATACAATTTTTTAACTTAATATTGATCTCTGTATTTAAACAGTGTGATCCAAAAAGTGGAACACACAATCTTCCTAATACTATTTTTACTTCATTGAATTTCAGTCGCCTTGATGGACTAACTAATAATGGGCATGAATTAAACAAATAACATCTTACTTACACACACATCTTACATATGCATCTTACATAAGTCCTTCAGATCTGCTGGTTTAAACTTTTACCTTATTCTTTGATATATTTCTGTTATGTCTTAACCAAAAGCAAATAGAGCCAAAGAGCAGCTTACAACAAGGAATTTAAATTATCACAATTTTCTCCATATTTACGGTGCTGGGAATCACACATTAATATGGGTGACCTATAAACTTTAGTTTATTGCTTGAATAGACTTTTTATGTCATGAAGGTTTGATAGACTGCAGTTGGATGTAATCACACTGTAGAAAATGAGCAGAAGAAAGTGAGGGAACTCTTACGCTTGTACTTACTTGACCCAGGTCTTCCTCCTTACATCTCTTTTAACAACTAAAATTTTATCATTTGGAAGTGAATATTTTAATTTTTATGGACAGAAGTATCCGTATTTTGACTTACTGATTTTCTACAAGTTTATATGCTAACAATGACTGTGTTTCAGGGTTTTCACTCTGCAGTGAAAATTTGCTACTTCAGAAGCTCCACTAAAGACACTGATCCACATTCCTATCTAGTTTATATTTCCAGGTATCTTTTATACAAATATTTACATATATATATATATATATATATATGTGGGTTACTTTTTTGTTTGGTTTTTTTTTTGGTTTATTGAGATGGTTTTCTAACTTCAAGAGAAAGAGCCTTTTAATTAGACAAGGGTGAAACCTTTTCTTCTCACAGTGTCTGATAGGAAAATTTTTTTTACAATTGCTTTTTACTAAGGTCACAAAAGAAGAAGAGATAACAGAGGACTTTCCTTCTGACACATCGATCACTCCATCATCCCCAAAACTAAACAGTGCTGGGTTTTTTTTTTTTAATATATATATGCTTAATCAAAACTGACTTTTCATTGGAGTTGCAGCCGGAAATGAGAAATGCTCTGAAGCTGGGATTCTATAGTCACTAGAGATTAAGAGGAACCCTGTCTCTTACAGACTGTGACATACACTTTATATCAGTGAGATTGGTTGGGGGAAGTTCTTTTGCCTTTCTGACACTTTAAGAGAGCGAAGAAGCTTCTCTGTTCAAAGTATAAACAATATGTTTTTCACTTCCAATGAAAAATGTCTGCATTGGAAGACACATGATTACAAATCTATTATTCTAATCAGTATTTGGATTTTCATGGTGAGGAATCTATTGCTGCTTGATTCCCAGCTCCTGCTACATTGCACTCAGTACTGGTGGCTGAATCCTTTAAACATCCTGAAACATTGCTGGCCTTAACTAGCACTTTTAATTTCCGTAAGCAGTGCTGCCTGGAGATACTATCATCCAGTACTGTGTTATTGCGAATACCACAAACAACAATCAAGCTTTCTTTAATGTCTAAATCAGACATTCATCATCTTTGTTAGTGATTATTTTGATTTCCACTTCTCTCCTTTTACAGTTGTTCTGTTCCAGTTTCTGTTATACTAAACCCTTGTGATAATACTCCAAGGGTTAAGGGGTGAAAAATTTCACAGAGGGGTCATATCATTTTCATGTGTTTTTTTTTTTTCCACTTTGTTTTAAGAGTCATGTCTAGGACAGACACGTAATGCAGAAAAAGAAAAAATTTATAACATGGAAAGGTGAAATCACTTAAAAATAAACCTGTTGAAAGACAGAATGAACAGAACTAATCCTGTACAGGACATGGCAGACCATCAATGCAATCTGTTCAAAGGAAGTAATCCTTTATAGATGTTATAGATGTAAAAGATGTAAATCCCACCTTAAAAACAAAATATATAGTCTTTTCATAATATTCACTTCTCATAAGCTTACTACCTAATTCATGTTATTTCCATCCTAATGTGTTCTTGTCTGAAAATCATTGATCAAAATCATTGATCAAATCTATATCATAATTTAGGTCAATAGCACCTATGTAATAGTAACAGAAATTCATTTACATTTCAAGGTTCAGGCAAAATAAATAGGTTTTTATGTTTGTTTTTTCAGTGCTAGGAAGCAAGCATGTGAAATTGATAAAGGATGTAAAGGACAAGCTCCTTGCTACCTTGCTATCTGCAGTAAGCCACTTCAATGCTTTTTTGTCAGTAAGGAAAAATATAAACCTAGAAACCATTAGTTACAGTTTTCTTCACAGGTACTTTTAAAGAAACAAAATGACAAGCAAGAAAATTTGAATGCTTATGGCATAGGGAACCTAACTCAGAGGTGAGGACGGCGGGGGGGGGAAGGAAAAAAAAAAAGTGGAAGATTTTATCTCCATTGAAATGCATACTGTTATGAATATTCTCCTAAACTCAGCCTGGAAAATTTTGCAAACAAGAACCCTTTGATCTACCTAAAGTGGTGTCACAATTTCAGTACGTAATAGAGTGAGGAGTTACTCCAAATATTGTCCTACAGCCACTGAAATTGAAAACAAGTAACAGATATTCAAAGAGCCTGACTACTCAAAACTTCCAGTAAATATGCCAAACTAAAAACTACAATGATCTAAGTGGTAAGTTATACTTAATTTGTGGGAACCAAACAACATGAAAACACACTTTTCTGAGAAGTTTACTTAAAATCTGGTAACATGAGAAATGATGTCTTTATGTTGCTGTTGAGATTTTTTTTCTCCTACCAGCACATGGTTATCTATTATGTGAATTAATTTGCCAAGTGTATTTGGAATTTTTATATTTCATTGAAATTTTCTATGTTTTCATTGAAATTTTCTATGTTTTCATTGAATTTTCTTGACATAAACAAATACAAAAATATTTCTGCATACTTAAAACGATCCTGATTTACATTTTAGATTGGGCAAAAGAGGTTAATTTGTCCTCATGGAATAGAATTTTTTTGGTATGGATACCTTCTATTTTTGTCCACAGAACTTACTTAAGAATCTGTTTCACAATGTATAACTGTAGGATATGAAAATCCTTATGCAGTGTAATTTTTTAGGCTAAAGTTTGTTCAGAGCCTGCTTGGTCCCTTGGGAAGCCGCAAGAAGTTTCAGGGTTGCTTACACGTTTTGCTCATAGCAGCTATCAATAAATTGTTCAGGCAATTGCAAACTTGCTCTAAGTTGCCTTAAGGAATTCATTAAGATGCCTTTCTGCAATATTGTAGACCTGTTGAAAGTATTAGCAACAGAGCAATTCTGAAGCAGCCTAAACAATACTGCAACACACTCTTCTATTCCAAGACAAATTTAAATACCTGCTTGTGGTTATTAGGTATATTTTATATCCTGTAACCCAGCAAGCTTCCATTTTATCTTCCAGACAAGTTATTTGACATATCGCTGGAATCCAAATCCTTTTTTTTTTTTTTCTTAAAAGAGAAAGGGAAGAATAAGTTACATTTTGAAATTATCACTTCAAAGGAAGATGGCAATTGGAAGAAGAGATGTTTGATTCTGTAGCAATCTTCACTTCTATGATTTCCAAGTTTCAGCACCTAGTCACAAAAGCAGATTTTAAGGTACCACATAGTGCAGATGAATAGGTCATATAAGAAAGCTAACACAGATGCACACACAAAAATTTCAGGAATAGCAATCACAGAAAGATTTTGATATTATATTATCACTTCAACACCCTTTTTTGTATTTCTCCTAAATGTAAGTACCTTGCATTCCCAAATGCAACTTGAAGCATTGCAGACACTTGGTAGGTAGGATGTACATGAATAAAAAACTTTCTATTTCTTTTCAGTTTGGAATTAAGTGGGAAATAAGTGACTTATCAGAAGAGCAATGAACTTTATGCTGTATTTTAAATTCTGGAAGGAATGCTTCTAGAATCCCTGGATTCCATTGAATTGAGGTACATTGACTGTGGTTTTTTGTACATATCAAATTCAGTGAAAATAGGCAAAGCTTTAAGCACTTTTATTGTGAAGTATAAAAGACAGAAGTCTAATGGAGATTGAAGACAATACTGGAGAGTCAACAACAACAAGATTTTTCTAAAGTTAATGTATACCTTTTCACCAAGTTTCATTTCTAGTTTATGGGAGGACACCAAATATTTTTTAAGTCCTTTACCAAAAATCTATATATAATGAGTGTGTTGGAATTTTTCCAGTCCCTACTTTTCCTGGATCCCATCCAGTCTCCTACATCAAAGTTGTTCTGTGACTTTTGCTTTTGATTCAATGTTTTTCTTAGTCACAATGGAAAAATCCCAACTGTTGACCTGTATTACAAAACTAAACTGAAATATCCTCCATTTCTCCCCAAGACACAACCACTTCATTCTGCCAATTTTATAAAGGTTGGAAAAGGCAGATTTTTTCCCAATAAGTCAGAAAAAAAATTAAAGGGCAATGATTAATGTGATTAAAGGATACAAATATAATACAATGCAATCTTTTTACTGTTAGCTAATAATTGTAAATCAAATTATGAATATGGATAATTTGTAACTCAATCACAGTTTAATAACTGGGTAAAACAAATTAAGAGATAAATCTATTGAACAAAAGCAAAGAAATACGGATACTCTACATCCCCAAAGATGTAAGGATGTAATTGTATTGAAAAAAAAAAGAAAAAAAGAGCAAAACACAGGAGAAGGGAAAACATCTTTTAGCAAGGCACACAAAAATGTCAAAAGGAGAAAAAGAGTTATATGAAAAATCACTTAGGTATACAATATCAACCAATTGCACCTAATCCCACAACAAAAGTGACTTCCCCTTTCACAAATGTGGTTTGAAAAAAAGACCAAAACAGGGTTGAATTAAGAGTTCCTTTAGTGAATTTTAGCTTTAAATCTTTGAAAAATGCAACAACAAGTATGGCAAATTAGTACTAAATGGAATCTATTTGATTTCATATTAATTGCTACTGATTTTAAGAATTGCTTATTTTTTCTCCTCAGAACATATTTGAAATGCATCCATCCTATGAGTCTAGTTTTGAGGATTTTTTTCCTATTTGATATATTCTTATTTATATAAGAATATAAATTATTTGGCATTAAAGTTATCAACACAAAGGTAAAGAACTAATATAAAATGTATGAACCTAAGCAATAAGCAAAGAAGCAGCACCTTCTTATTCCTCACTTCTAAATGGGTGTGCCAAGAAAATGTTCTTTCCCATTCCCAAACTTCTTCTCTGCCTTTCTGACATAACTCTTATTTTCCATTGGTGTCTTTCTTTTTGTATTTTTTAATTTGAACATGAAGGAAATGTAATCTTTTGTTCATGAGAGAGGAAAGTCTTATCAGATATTTATATTGTGATACAGCTTTAAAACACTTATTACAGTTGCAACTTCTGTCCCTGAAGGGGATGTTAAGTAACCGAAGGAACATTTTAAGTAACTTTCATGCATAGAAGCAACATACAGAAATATTATCTAAATTTTTTTTGATCTGTATCTAAATATGTTCACTCAAGAATTAGGATGTCAGTTTTTCAGAAGCCGAGTGGTCTTACCTGTCTCAAGAGCATGGAAGTCCATCCTTGCATGGATATTGTAATTCTCAGGGCTCAAAGCTCAACACACAAATCTACAAGCTTATTTTTTTGCACATCATTTAGAAGGTGTTACAAATGTGACTTCATGGGAGTAAGTTAATACATTTCATAGTTCTGCACTCAGCTACTGTCAAGTTTGTTGAAATTCCTAGCACTTGCAGAAAGATGGGAAAAAGTAAATCAGTACTCAGAAATCCATACTTTTTCTCTTTCCCTTATTGTCTCATTCTTTCATGTCTACTTTTTTTCCAAGAAATGTGGAGTGTTGTTTTTTTCTAGCATGAGGTCTTATGCCTGTGAGATATCAATAAGGATACATTGCCAATGGACATCTCAGAGTTCATCTATGTGAGCATTTCCGTTCAGATTAAAAAGTGAAAGGAATCTCCAAATTATTCCCACTTACTCTATTTGGCTTCACATCAAAAAGTATGATTTTCAACAACATGACCTGGATACTTTTTAAATGAAACTAAACCTGAAGATGTGCTTTAGAAGTGCATTATACGTGCATTGTAACTGTTAATAGACACTCAGCCTGTGGGGTGAGATTAGAGCAAGTCTTTTATACCCCTGTGAAATACAGCTGCTGTGAATGCTGTAAAAAAAAAATAAAAGTACTGCTGTAAACCATAAAAAGCTGCACACAGTACCAATATTCAACAATTTCGGGGTTGTGACCAGTTCCTCCTGAACTGTTTGTAGAGGACAGAGCTATTCTGCTATTACAGCTGGTAACTGTTGTCTCACACAAAGAAACTTCCATATGAAATAACTTCCAGTAGCATCAGTAAGAATGATAAGTATAATCATTATTACCTTAATTTTAAAGTAGCCATAAGGAAAGACAACTTCCTAGACTTCAGACAATCTTTCTTATGGAAAATAATATCAGGTACTTTTCAACTGAAATTAATAATTCTATAAGAAAGGCATTTAAACATTACTTAGGGTAATGGGTTTTAGCATCTTTCTTTCTAAGGTTATTTTTTATGCAGGAGAAGATCTTTTGTTGTCTTTGACCTTCTTTCAGTTATCTCTACTAGTCTGTTCCTGAAGTTGCCAGGTATGTGGATTCATGTTTCCTGTTGGTACCCATTAATGCAAATAAGCATAAAGAAAATTGGCAGACTTTAACCTTATGTTGGATTTCCATATATTAAAAAAGTAGAGTCATTAAGAAATGGTATTTCACAGTATGTGATTTTCATCTAACAACTTAGTTAAATGTGCCTTAACTTACCTTTAGCGTCAGTCCTTTTAAATGTTTGAGTAAAAAGAATCTGCACATTTACCCCATTCTGATGAATATCCAGCAATAAACCATTTCCTGGACATAAATATCTACCAACAACATTAAAGTAACATCCAATTATTTTCAAAGACATAAAGAAAAGCATATTATTCATATGCGTGTATTACTTTTCAGCTTAATAATAGCTGTGTACTGAAGTGATTGCTAAGAGAAACACAGACATATTCAAGATGAATTATCTACCTGGAACATTTCAAAGAAATTTGAGTTTTAGAACAGCTTTTTCAATCTGCAACTTGTGACTTCAAAGCAATATTACAACTTGCTACACTGCAAGCAATTTGTGATTACTTAGTTTCTACCCATACTTAATAGCTGACACAATTTAATCAGGTTGTTGTATGGGTCCTTTTTCTCTGGGTTTTTTTTTTCCTTATTTTTTAGTAATATATAAGTTTAGAAATATGTAAATTAAAGAAAAAAAAGACATAAACTGCAATAAAAATACTATTTTAGCCCTTAAAAATTGCAGCACTCCTGTGAGTCTTAAGTTGTAAACCTAAGTTACATTCACATATTTAAACCTTACTAAAAAAAGCTCTGTAGGATTTTTTACTAGGAAAACAATCAGAAAAGGGCCAAAATTATACATTTCCACAATCTCTTCTCTGGTGACCTGTTAGATCATATTTACATTTCTCTGGTGTGACTCCACCAGAGTACTCCGTCCAGTTCTGGAGTCCTCAGCACAGGAAGGACATGGACCTGTTGGAACAGGTCTAGCAGAGGGCCATAAAGATGATCAGAGGGCTGGAGCACCTCTCCTATGAGGACAGGCTGAGAGAATTGAGGTTGTTCAGCCTGGAGAAGAGAAGGCTCCAGGGTGACCTTGTAGCATCCTTCCAGTACATGAAGGGGGCCTATACAAGAGATGGGGAGGGACTCTTTTTCAGGGAGTGTAGTGCTAGGATGAGGTGTAAATGGTTTTAAACTGAGAGGAGATTTAGATTAGATATATAGGAAGAAATTATTTTGAGGGTGATGAGGCACTGGAACAGGTTGCCCAGAGAAGTTGTGGATGCCCCATCCCTGGAAGTGTGTCAAGCCAGGCTGGATGGGGCTTTGAGCAACCTGGTCTAGTGGGAGGTGTCCTTGCCTATTGCAGGGGAGTTAGAACTCGATGATCTTTAGGGTCCCTTCCAACCCAAACCATTCTATGATTCTACATAAAAGAAAAAGTATTTTTGCATTTACGCTGCACAACAAAATTACTTTGAAATTTCCTCTTCTCCATTGCTAGCAAAATTTTAAAGCCACTGTCTTGATGAAAACATTTGATGGATATTGAACACTGAATTAAAGAATAGACTCTGTAATATTTGGGAAGAAAGTTGAAGAAATCCAACTTTTAAACTTGCTGACTGTTCTTTTTGATATTACCATGAGATGAAGAAAACAACTTAACTAAATGCTTTTTCATTGATAAATATGTAAGGGATGAGACCAACCCAAACCATTCTATGATTCTACATAAAAGAAAAAGTATTTTTGCATTTACGCTGCACAACAAAATTACTTTGAAATTTCCTCTTCTCCATTGCTAGCAAAATTTTAAAGCCACTGTCTTGATGAAAACATTTGATGGATATTGAACACTGAATTAAAGAATAGACTCTGTAATATTTGGGAAGAAAGTTGAAGAAATCCAACTTTTAAACTTGCTGACTGTTCTTTTTGATATTACCATGAGATGAAGAAAACAACTTAACTAAATGCTTTTTCATTGATAAATATGTAAGGGATGAAAAATATGTAAAATATGTAAAAATATGTAAAGGATGAAAACAAGTTCATAATCTTTTTCTTGACACATTTCATCCTAGGAATAGGACAAAGCTAGCTGATTAATGGAAAATCTGTAATTACTTGAGCATGAAGGAAAGTATACTTCTCAGAAAAGTTGTCACAGCAAAAAGTTAATACATGCAATTTTCTAAGGAAAGGCTACTATTTTTCTAGGCTTTAGAGTGGGAAGCAAAGTATTTTGATAGGAAACACTAAACAACAATTTAAAGTAGGGCTCAGGTAACCCTGTTGAACTCAGAAATACTTTCTCTTCACTTGAGTGAATGACACACATTTAAAGCATGACTGCTCTGATAATTGTTCTTAGAAATAGTGCGATAGAAATTCATGTCAATTTTTTAGCAATGTTCTTTTAAACAAGGAGGCATAGCATCACTCCACCAATCACATCTTACATACTGCTGTCCACACTCTTGTTTGACCTTGCTTCTAGTCAGAGTCTTCTAATAATTTGAATTATTTATTCTCATCTGTGTACACACAGTGAAAATTCTGGAACTGTTACAGAAGAATTTCAAATAATAAAATTAGCTATATAGACATTCACATATACCCCAAGGTGATGCTACATATTGTCTGCTAGAACGGGCACGCTTACCTTCTGTCAGTGGATATTGTTAGCTTAACCAAAGTCCAGTAAGGAATATTTTAAACATATCTGTATGACCCAGTTTGGAAACTCTGTTAAACAAATACTATTGATGGATGGAGGGGCATGGGGAAGGGACAAACCAATGGCTGAAGTGATTCTCATGTCAAAAATAGGGATTGCAGGAACTTACATGGACGATTTTACACTCAGATAGTAAGGCATGTTCCAAGGTAAATCAATGCTTCTTTCAAAGAAGACTAGATGACAGGTGATTCTCAGAGGAGAATTTGGCCCTACAGAGCTGCATAAAACATCTTGACATTTAGTTTTCCCAAAGAGAACAAAAGAATCACTCTGAAGCCAAATAGCTGGCTGTAAGTTCTGCTTGAAATTTCCATCTTTGTATTTCAACATAGCAACAATTTTATTAACATTGTAAAGCAAGGAAGATGTCTATGGAAGGAGGCAGCTAGGACAGTGGAATGAGAAACACTGTCTTCTGCACTGAGAATGGTTTGCAGTGCTAGCCAAGAATTTGTATCTTCTTCTGTGGCTGGCTGTGAAAGCCTGCCTTATTCAAGTAGATAGAACTGTGTAACAGGTAAACCTGTTAAGCAGTTTGGATATGTAGAAGTGAATGATTCTTCAGAGTTTTCAATGTCTGAAGGAAAGTAAAAGTGAATGTTTTCTCCCACATACTGTCCAGGTGCTATTTCTGAGGTGCACACTTCTCTGCTACTGCTGTGAAGACCAAAGAAAGAGTCCTGTGTTAGGATGTAAGTGCTCAAGGGCTGAGCTGGCAATGTTAGTCCCCTGTCCAGTGATGGCATGACGGTGTGCCTCAGTGTTAGGGGATGGTTTCATCACACCAGCAAACAAACAAATGCTAAATTCTTGAGGCCTAGAAAATTAATTTCTTATAAGTAAAGAAAGTACGGTAAATTTTTAACCTGATCTTTTCAAAAGGATTTGAACTAAGTCTTCTGAAATTATGGTTACTCTCAACACTAAGTCAAATATAGCCTAAATACATAAGCAGTATATGCTTTTAGCAATGTGTTTTAAGGAATACAATCCTACAATCTCTTCTACATACTCAATTGTTTTCACAAAAAGTGAGCACAAGAAAATACAGTGTGTTATGGTTTTGTGATTACAATTTTGAGTTAGAGTGTCTAGCTTGGTCTTATGACTGGGAAAAAATTAGACTGTACTCCAATGCTTTCAACAATGTAATTATGAATTGCCTTCAAATGAGAAACTAAAGTCTGATTTTAAAATACGATTCTTTTGAGGAGGGAGCTAGTCTTTGTAAATTTAAAATATTAAACAAAAGTAAATATCACTGGTTGATTACAAAAGCTAAACAAACCCCATTGCTATTCTTTAAAATCTCTAGCTAAAAAGTTGGATGTAGCACTGGAGAAAACTTGTAAATTGTTCTGTCAGACACTGAACTGTGGTTTTCTTTAAGACAGAATTGTCTTTAGAGATTGAGCTGGTTTATTCTTGAGAAAAAAAAAAAGACTTCCTGGTTCTTAATTACTTATATCATAAATAATTTAGATGATTCATGTTTGCAAAGCACTTTAGAAGGTCAATATCAATATTTATGTACAAGAGCCTCCCAAGAAAAGGAAGGGTTATAAATCAAAAATTTTTAGCTCTTTTGTTTTGAAGACGCACTAGTCTGCAATCTGAGCCAGATTCTGATGGTGTATGTTTCTGTAAAAAAAGATATTATTTCCATGCTGCAGTTTCTAGAATTCCCAGAAACTGAAAGCCAGACATGAATGTTCTCTGTTTTTTCCATTTTTTTACTATTTTTCTCTTTCTGATGCTCCCCTGTTTGACTTCTTTCTCATTCCCTTTCACAGGAGAGAATTCTACATTGTTAAAAGCTAGCAGTAACCCCTTTGTACAGACTTGTTTCTGTTTTGGAAAAGAATATTTGCTTATGTCTGAAGAGGAACCTGTCATTATAATCCAAATCTGTCTTCTGAACCTAAGAACTGTCATACTGCATTACACCACAGGCCAGCATGGCCTGGATCCCATTTTCAACTGTGCCAAAAGCAGATACTTATGAGAGGGTAAAATAGGATATGAAGCACATAAATATGCTCTGTGCAATATACTTGCTGTCTCCAACAAATTTTAGCTTAGCCTCAAGTATTTAACAGTCACCATGAATTTCTAGGTAAAAGAATCTCTACAGATTTCTGTTCCATGAGTTTGCCCAAATTCATGTGAGTAAACTTACTATCCACAACAGTGGTAGCAAGGAATTCAACTTCTTAAGCACAAGTTAACTTATTTCATTTTATTTGTACCTTTTACTCGATAAGTTCCTTTTATTTTACCTAATTCTTTTACTGGAACAGAAAGTGAAGGGCTAAGACTTTTTCTTCTTCAATAAGTCACATTTATCTCCCTTTAGTGACTTACAGGCTAAAAACTCCAAGTGTTTCTTGAAATTTTTTCGTATAGTAAATCATTTCATACATTTAATCACCTTTGCATCCCCTTTGAGAAGCTTTATGAATTTGATTTAAAGTTTTAAGACAGCAACCAGACTGCACGTGGTATTCTTAGTGTCTGCAGACATTGAGTCTACACAGTAGTGCAATAGTTTTCTCTGGTTTATTTTCTTCCTTCATAGAAGTTCTTAAGATTGACTTTGCCTTTTCCCTACAATCTTAAAAAAGGGAAGACAGTGATTTCTCATTCAGCTGTGATGATGAATGGAGAATTAACACAACCACAATGATCCCTGTTGTCTAATAAGTAATCTTAGCCACCAGAGGAGGCCATAAATTATTCAAAAGCAGCATCAAGAGTAGAAACCACTTAAGTTCTTTTTGGTTAACCAAGAATACTAAAGCTACTCTCTTGCATTCAGACAACGTATACTCCTGACTTGGGACACAGGTAGTTATCTTGAGGAATGACGTCCTACTGCTTCAAAAAAATCTACAGTTTTGGACATGGTAGTTGAAATAAGGAACAGAAGTACCTCCAGACCTCTGCTGAGATGTAATTTTCAGAAGATGTGGGTAGTCCACTGAATCTGATTAAACTTTCTTAACTCTGTTTTCTACAACTATGTTTTAGAAGGCACTCAATATCATCTATTCTGTTTTTCCTGCTCCATCCATAAAAAAAGCACAGATGTCTGTAGTCCAGACTCAGAGAATCATCTAAAGAAAAATAAATTAGTGATGAAAGAAAGTGAGAGAAGCATAGGCTCTGTGGGTGTATCTCACATTTAACCCCGGTTTGTAACTCTTAACCTGAAATCTATGCTGGGCTTCTGTGTAGAGCCAACCCCCTTGAACATCTAAGCACACAGTTATTCACAGTTGCAGAGAAAATTAGCTGATAGGAGCTGATGTGAAATCTAATAGAAAGTTTTTATGTTTTTATACTCATTCTGATTATAGAAAATCAAAATAAGCAAAATTAATTTGGCTGATGAGTAAAAGTTGTAAGTTGTTTCAGCTGTAGCATATTAGCTGTTTTGAAATGATTGAACTTAATAACAGTTGCTAAACATGCGATCTGCTACTTTCCTTTTCCTAATCATTTCCTAATATATTACAATACAATTTGCTTTTGATCACATTAATTCAGAGAACATGTACTTATGAGCATGTTACATCTGCTAGTCTGCAATTTTCTGCTCTAATCATAAAAATCCCAGTATCAACTCACTGTTTCACTGCAGGACTCGTTCAACTCCAAACACCAGCTCAGTGACTTGTGTGGATAGTTTAAACAAATACACAGGTATTCATGTTTGATATAACATAGATTGCCTTATAATGCTTCTAAACTACAAAACTTTGATGTGAGAAAACTCCTCAAGACACTGGAGGAAATGTGGCCAGTTAACAACTTCATTGAGAATTATTAATATAAACATTAGATATAGTTTAGCTCACTGCTTATTCTGTGATAGATCACCTCACTCTTTCAACAATATCATGTGTTCAACAGCTTGGTTGAAGACTCAGTCTTCTTTCCGTGACAAGTAAGGGCTGCATTACCTCACCTATTTTTAAATCCACTTTCTTGGAGGACGGTCATGGCAATAACATAGTTTTTTCTTTTCCATAAGAATTCTGACATGAAAAAAGTGTACTTCTCCATTAAATGAAATTAAATGGTAATTGTCTTCCATAACCCATTCAGCAAGAATATGGTGAGAAACATAAGCTATTCACTCATACCTGGCAAATGAGAAAATCAAAATTTGTTACTCCATAACTTCATGGCAAATAAGTTTTTTTTTTCCTCCAGGAATTCATCTATGAATAGACACAGTTTACCTCTTAATAAAACAGATATTGAGGTCAGTATCTGTTTTATTTTTAGCAAAGGTCTTGGGAAGTGCTTCGGGCTATGTACCTTGTGGACAAGCATTTAGAAATAGATTGAATTTCTGATCCTATTACTATGGCACATTAAGCTTGATATCAAATTTTTCCGAGAATACAAAGATTGTCCAAACTGAGATGTAATACAGGATCTCGTACAGGAAAAACATTTAATTCCCTCAGCCTTTCAAACCATAAACAAAACAAATGAAAGATAGGTGAATAGGGCCTTATACACACATTTGCTATGAGCCAATTCTCTCAACACTTATCAAGCCTTTTGCACATTCAAAGTACAAAATAATTGTAGTTTAATTTTTCATCAGAAGCTGTACTTTCAATCTGGCACTGTGAAAGATGAAAGAGGAAATTTTTGTTCTAAGGCATCTCACTGCCGAATATCCTGAGCCATCATAGGTGCTAAGGATTTCATCAAGTCTTTGTTCTCTCCCTTTGGGGTTTCTTCAGTCTTACTAGTGGATTAGCTTTCCACCTTGTACGAGTAATTAAGTCAGAAGATTTAACAGCCTCATTGCTTGTACAGGACAACACGCTCATTCAGGAATTCAGGAAATAGTTATATAGCTATTGTAAAGATTTGTTACACCCATAAATTCAAAGTATACCAAGCAGGATATAAGTAATATTTACTTTCTTTGAACAAAGGATGGACAACAGCCAGGAAACACACCATCTGAAACAAGAATAATTCTATAGAAGTAATAGGAAAGATGGATGATGGACACACAACAAGTCCTTGTCTTAGAATTAAAGTAGTAGATGAGATCACCCCCTTATTTTTGTGGAAGGGGAGAGGACTATGAAAAATCAACAGTCAATGAGAAAGGATAGGGAATAAAGATGTTCACTATGTATTATGGTTTGAGAAAACCCATAAAAATTTATTGTCATTTAGACAATTAACAAAAACGAGGGTTGAAATATAAACAGATTTAATAGGATAAGACTAAATAATTAACAATAATCCTAAAGAACCAGCATAATCCCAATACTAATATAAGATATACAAGAATTATACTCAGCCAATTCTATCAGCAGGAAGCTGTGCACTCCCAGCAGCAGACAGGAAATGTCCGCTTTTTGGGAGGAAGGGAAGGCTTCAGGGGTCTGGCACCGTGGCAAAGAGTTGTTTGGACCACTGTCATCAATGAAGAGAGAACTACACAGCAAACTTTTCTGATTGATATTGATTGTGATATTCATGGTATGAAATAATCCATTGGCCAGCCTGGGCCAATGCCCGGGCCTTGCTGCTCCTCATCCGTGTGTCTGACAAGGCTCAAAAAGATGGAGACTTGAATCCCACATAGCGTAGCTGGCTATAAAGTAAATATTTTCACAAATTCAGACACTAGAGTCTTCTAAAAGGACAGTTTTCCCCAGTATTAGAAGAAAAGTTAGTCCTGTGTCACTCAACCCAGAATGCTATATTTCAGACTTCCCTCACTGAACAGCTCTCAAGTCTGATCACTAAGACCACTGAGGACCACAGTCATCCATGCTAAACTACACAACACCACAACATTCACAGTTGATGTAGGGTACAATTGGTAAAGGCAAGTTGTTTGAAAATGTAATGATAACGACTGATAATGAATAAGAATTAGCCATTGGTTGGTTCTATTGGTGATCAAAGCCAATTTAAATGTGTCTTGAAGTTTGAAACAAACCTTGAAGATTGATTTATTGTTTAACACTCTTGTCACATAGAACTCTAATTCCAGAGCTGATAATTACATGTGTCAATATTTATATAAATATATCTATATCTACCTATATATGCATACACACACATACAGATACATATATAGATATATATATAGATATATATGTTGTGGTTCTTTGATCCCGGCCAGCGCATAAGCACCCACGAAATGCTCATTTGCTTTCCCCCACAGTGGGATGAGGGAGAGAAATGGAAAGACAAAAGCAAGAACAACTTGTGGGTTAGCATAAAGACAGTTTGTTAAATGGAAGGGAAATAAAAAAAAAAAAAGAGAAAAAAAACCGAACCAAATGACGCAAGCGTAATCAGTCACCGCCTTTCACCAGCAGACTAATACCTAGACAGTCTCTGAGCAACAGCTACTTTGGAAAGACTCCACTGAAATTTTACTGCTGAGCAGGACGTCATATGGCATGGAATATACTTTTTCTCAGTTGAGGTCAGCTGTCCTGACTGTACTCCTTCCTAACCTCTTGCCCACCCCCAGCCTATTTTCTGGGAGGCAGTGTGAGAAACAGAAAAGACCACAATGCTGTGCAAGCACTGTTCAGCAGTAGCCTAAACACGCTGGTTTAGGCACAAATCTAAACACAGCACCACTGAGGCTGTTATGAAAAAAATTGACTCCACCCCAGCTAGACCCATGTACATATACATTCAGTTACAACAATTGTAAACTGCTTATCTGTTCAATCTGGTTTATCTCTGCATTACTGTGGACAGAAATGCTATTTGGGAAATGCCATCAGAAGTTCTTGCTTATTTCATCATTCCTTTTGTGGGAGCTGTTCCATAGCCTTGACCATCTTTGTTCAATCCCTGTATTCCCTCTAGATTTGTTTTGATTTGGGGAAACAAAACTAAGCACTGCGTTTAAGGTGTGTTCAAAATTTGTATTTGTACAATAGTGTAACAAAGTTCTTTAGATTTAATCTGTATCCATTTCCCAATAACTTCAAGCATACACTTTGCTTTTTTAATTGCTGCTGATTATTATCTTTGTATGATAACAGACCTTTCTATTATAGCCCAAGATCTCACTCTTGAGTGGTAGTGATCAAATAAGAGAAAATAATTTTTCTACACGAACCAGGAATGTTCTCCCTGCGTGTGCACCACTTGACATTTATCTACAAAAACCAACACTTGCCATTTTACTGTCCAGTCACACAGTCTTCTAAGACCTTTTTTTGCTTCTTACTCACTAACCCTTGTCTTAATATGTTGAATATGAATATGTTTGGCTCCCAGCCAAATTTCTTGTTCAATGCTCTAGGATAACCTTCTTTTACTTTAAGGAGTTTTAGCCCCGTCCTCTGTTTTAAGCTACTTTTTAGTTATGCCAAAATTTTCCTTCTTAAAGAGTGATTGCAGATAGTCTTTAAGTGCTTTGGTAGAGGAATTTGACAAGCAAATATGGCTTGGGTAAATTCAGTTAAATAGATGCATATATTCATAATTTCCCATGCATTTATTGAATTCTTCTGAGAGTTCTAATACCCTTGCAAGACAGGACTTCTCTTTACCCAAGCAATGCTGATATTTCCCCAAGTATTTATGCTTTCTTATGCCTACCAGTTCTATTCTTTACCATATCTTCTATTATTTTGCTCATTGCTGGGCTTTTGGGTGTCTTGTTACCTGGATATTCATTTTTTTAAAAAAACAAAGAACAAACAAAAAAAAACCACCAAAAAACAAACAAACAAAAAAACCCCAAAACAAAAACACCACCACCACCAAAAAATCATTAAACAATCTTCTTGGCCTTTCATTTGTTCAGAAACTGTTCAGCAAGACATATTTGGCTGGCTTTTTGTATGACAGTCAAAAAGCATTAATTTCACTGAAGTGGGAAAATGCTCCTCAATTGCTTTTAGTATGATTAGTCACAGAGCAGTTATGTGGACTAATCAAGTTATCCAAGACTGAAGTGAGCAAATAGACCAAGAATATACTTACAGAGATTATAAGAGAAAGAAAACCACAAAAAACCCAAACAGTATTTTCTCATATTTCAAACAACTTTCTGACAGAAGTCAGTAACAGAATAAGATATCAAAGCAGAAGGAAATTAAGTGTAACTAAATGAAATCAAAAGAGGAATTTTAGAGGCAATAATAAACTACCCAAACAGGAATTTTCACAGGATTTGCAAGCACAGAGGTTACCCTGTCTCACATAATACCCAAATAATAACTGATCTTATCAAAAGATTAAAGCATTTCCACTGTCTCATCAATTCAAAGAGCTGCTCAGTTTCAAGATGAGAACACCTGGAATAAAAGCATACACTTGCTTGTGTGTTCCATGCACTGAGCAGGTAAACTTTTTCTCCGATAATCATGTGAAAATAGGATTCTCTATTGTGAGGAACTAGCTTATAGCACAGCTGATAGACTACTTCTTCCATAAATACCTTGGTAAGAAACCAGATTTGAGATATTGGTATGCAGTCTTCCTACCGCAGCTGACCTCCCAGCAAGGACGTAAATAGTGATACAATGGAAGGTATCCTACTGTTGTATAGAATCATCATTGTAAACCCTTATGTTACAGAGCAGATGTAGACGCATTTCAAAAATACTGAATAAGAAAGGCTTGGAAACAACCTCATAAAGCTTTGATTTCAATGTTCTTCTGTTTGTTGTGCTTTGGGCCAGACTAGCCACTGAAAACAAATGACAGATGCTCTTCCCCACCTCTCTCTCCAAGGAAAGGAGGGAGAGAGACTTATGAGTTTAGTTTATAAGTTAAACTTGTGAGTCTAAAAAATAAACTGCTCTAATGAAAATATCAATAGAAGAATAAAAAATAAAACAATGAAGTATATACAAAAATGTATTGAGCTCCTAGAATGATGATCATGTCAATGGCAGGCACAGGAAAAGTCCCAGACTGAACTCAGCTACAGACAGGAACTGGATTCAGGATTTGGATTTAGGAATGCACAGATCAGGATCAGAGGCAGACAAATAAACAGGGTCCTCTTTTGATGCCGGCCTTGACGAAAGAGGGCTGACCCTTTGATACCTCAGCTTTTATACTGAGCATGAGACAGATATGATGGAATACCCCATTGGTCAGTTTTGGGTCACCTGTCCTGACTGCTTCTCACTGCAGGAGCAACCGCTCTATGCTTTTCCACTCAAAAGGTGCAAATAACAAAGTTAGCTGACCTTTGCTGTTATATCAATAAGTATAAGCAAGAGCCCCTCTGAATATCATTCCTTGGCATAAACTATAAACAATAAGGTCTTATCACTCTGGGAGTGGACTACAGTCTTAAAAATACACCGTTAATTTCAGAGAGTTAGCTAGAACAGGCTTAGCTGGAAAATAAAATTACCGAACAGATAATCGGTTCTGTGTTCTATTTTTTTCAAACCAGGACAATGTTAAATGTAGTCATACAGTATAATCTTATCTAAGTTGCTGTGTCCAGCTGGTTAGAGGATAGGCCAAATCCCCAGGTATTTTTGTTGCAAATCAGAACAGGAGTGTTACCAATGGAGATCTACAAGTTCCTGTAGCTGCACAAGGGAAGTGAAAGAATAACTGAATTGATATAGCAGATGTAGCTAATAGCTTGGTTTTGAACATTTTGCTTTTCTGTTACTTTTGGATAATTAAATTTAGCTGGGAAACAAAAAAAAATCAAATGCAGCACACTACATTTTCAAGACATTCTGACCTGAGTGGATGCTGAAATAGTTTTCTTCTTTACGGTGAGGTTTCATATGAATGAGATGCTGGACAGTTATTACTGAAACAATTGAGTATATTATCAGATTGCTTAATTACAAGGAAATAAGAAATATCATCACTCATCTGCCCACACATTTATGCTGAGGTAGTCATTTAGTTTGATCATTGGTCCGTAACCTTTTGACATTCCCAGTACACTATGGGATCCATCAATCTTTTCTCCACTGTCTGCATAGACCTTGTAATAGCACACACAAATCTTTTAATAACGTGCTTGGAAAAAAAATAAATCCAAAATATGTTCCTGTTCTTTCATGTTAACTTCCTTCATGATGCACTTTCCAGCAATGGCTATTCTTTACCTTGTCACCTAGATGAACTGGCTGCTCATCACTTAGACAGGTGTATTCTTTGCTGGGTAAAAGATTGGCTGGACGGCTGGGCCCAAAGAGTTGTGGTGAATGGAGTTAAATGCAGTTGGCAGCCAGTCACAAGTGATGTTCCCCAAGGCTCAGTATTGGGGTCAATTCTGTTTAATAACTTTATCAACAATCTGGATGAGGGGATCAAGTGCACCCTCAGTAAGTTTACAGAAGACACCAAGTTGGACAGGAGTGTTGATCTGCTTGAGGGTAGGAAGGCTCTACAGAGGAACCTGGACAGGCTGGATTGATGGGCTGAAGTGAATGGTAGGAGCTTCAACAAGGCCATGTGCCAGGTCCTGCCCTTGGGTCACAACAACTCCATGCAATGTTACAGGCTTGAGGAAGGTTGGAAAGCTGCCGAGACAAAAAGGACCTGGGGGAAGGGGATCAAGTGCACCCTCAGTAAGTTTACAGAAGACACCAAGTTGGACAGGAGTGTTGATCTGCTTGAGGGTAGGAAGGCTCTACAGAGGAACCTGGACAGGCTGGATTGATGGGCTGAAGTGAATGGGAGGAGCTTCAACAAGGCCATGTGCCAGGTCCTGCCCTTGGGTCACAACAACTCCATGCAATGTTACAGGCTTGAGGAAGGGTGGAAAGCTGCCGAGACAAAAAGGACCTGGGGGAGTTGGTTGGCAGCTGGCTGAATATGAGCCAACAGTACGCCCGGGTAGCCAAGAAGGCCAGCAGGACTGGGGAAGTGGCAGTCCCTTTATACTCAGAACGGGTAAAGCCACAGCTCAAGAAGGCTCTACAGAGGAACCTGGACAGGCTGGATTGATGGGCTGAAGTGAATGGTAGGAGCTTCAACAAGGCCATGTGCCAGGTCCTGCCCTTGGGTCACAACAACTCCATGCAATGTTACAGGCTTGAGGAAGGTTGGAAAGCTGCCGAGACAAAAAGGACCTGGGGGAGTTGGTTGGCAGCTGGCTGAATATGAGCCAACAGTACGCCCGGGTAGCCAAGAAGGCCAGCAGGACTGGGGAAGTGGCAGTCCCTTTATACTCAGAACGGGTAAAGCCACAGCTCAAGCAGTGTGTTCAGTTTTGGGCCTCCCACTACAAGAAAGACATTGAGGTGCTAGAGCACATTCAAAGAAGAGAAACAAAGCTGGTGGAGCATCTGGAGAACAAGCCTTATGAGGAGTGGCTGAGGGAACTGGGGTTGTACAGTTTAGAGAAGAGGATGCTGAGGGGAGACCTTATTGCTCTTTACAACTGCCTGAATGGATGTTGTAGAGAGGTGGGGTCGGTCTCTTCTCCCAAGTAACAGGTGATAGAACCAGAGGAGATGGCCTCAATTTTCCACCAACAGAGTTGTCAAGCATTGGAGTAAGCTGCCCAGGAAAGCAGTTGAGTCACCATCCTGGATGTACTTAAAAGGTGTGTAAACATGGAGCTTAGGGACATGGTTTAGTGATGGACTTGGTAGTATTATGTTAATGGTTGGACTTGATGGTCTTTTCAAACCGAAATTATTCTATGATTCTATGAGCTGGCTTTTGTAGCCAGCTATCTTCTAACCTTAGATGCCTCTGAGAGTTATCGCCACAGAGGCTTAAAGAGGGAGAAACTGGTAACCAAGAGTGCTGGACCCTTACAGAGAAAGTGAGGGTTGCTGTAAAGAAACCCAACTTTGTGACTTAGTAATGACTACTGTAATACAGGGACTTCATTCCAACTTTGTTCCCAATGGTTTTTCCCTTTTCTTTTTCTCATATTTCTCCCTACTTTTACTCCACTTTAAAGCCAAATTTTTCAAATAGTCTGCCAGCAACCAAAGTCTTATTTATACAAGGTCTGGAAAGAGGATAACAAAACAGATGACCATGTTGAAACAAGCATAAAAGAGAATGAGAAAGAAGTGAAGTGTTCTTCAAAATGGCAAGACAGACAAACATTGCTGACCTTCATGCAAACTGTCTCCAAAGTCAGTGCAGTTAGACCAGAATGTTTATTTTTAATTTTGTTCTCTAATAAAGCAGCAGAATTTTCCAACCTCAAAAAAGTCATCTCTATTTACTCAGCTGTATTATTGCTATTAATCATTTATAGACCATCATAAATTTGTACAGTGTTTTACAGCTAGAGACATATTCTATACCTAAAAGAGTTCAGATACAGAAGACAAATTATATACCAATAAAATAGCACTTAATTGAGAGAATCAGGGCATATTACAAGAAACACAAAATTAAATATTACAACAGAAGGAACAAGATATATTTCCAGTAAAGGATTTCCAAAAGGCTTAAAGAAAGACATGTTTTTCAGTAGAGCAAGGCGTTACTTGAAAATAATTCCCTATCTAGTTCTGTAATTAACTGAAAAAGTTTGGTCAGATCAAAACAAAATGGAGATAATTCAAAGTCCAACAAAATTTTCATGTTGAATTAACCTGAAGGAAAAAAAAAAGAATACCCATTCAATCTTATTAAATGTTCTCTTTCCCAACTTTGTCTCAGAAATCCCAATGTATATTGCTCTGACAGTCCAGTGGCATAGTTAAAATAACTTTCTCTAATTAAAGTGAAGCTTTTTTCATTTCACCATGAAAAACTGTGAAAACCAAATTGTTGATCTGTCTAGCAATTTCTTGAAAGCTATTGTTTTTCTGTCTGTATTGTCATAATTTTACACTTAGTTCTTTCACAACACATGTTCACAAGAACATGAGACCTTCCAAACCTTTCGAAATTCATATATAATTAGCAATACTCTATGAAGTGTTCAACTATTCTTATATTAAGAAAGAGGATTTTAAAACTTACTTATGCTATTTTTTTTCTGTATTTACCTTCTTCAAGATTCTTCAGCTTGCAGCAACTGAATTTAGGCACTGAATACTAAGTGACTACCAATTAAGCAGGAAAAGACAAAATCCCCAGACTGTGAGAATGTGGAGATTAGTCTTGACAGATTCACTAACCTTCTCCAGAACAGCAAAAGGAATAGAATTCTATCAGTATATTAAAACTAGCTTCTATCCAAGCAAAACTCCCCTTTTAAACAATGATAAAGATAAGCCACATTCTGTTTGGAATATCCTTCAATATGGAAGATGTGAGTTCCCATCTCTAGCTTTGAAATCCCAATTTGGTAAACCCAACCAAAAATGTAAGAAAAAGACAGGTTTGGGTAAAAATCAATGGAACCATACTCCATGAATAATTTAGTGATATATGCCACTAAATTTTGTTCTATCATCAAAATTAAAGACTTTTTCAATATTTTTAATGTTTATTTTTTACTCACACTTCTTAGTGGAAATTGCTAGCTAGTCAATTTTAGTTGACTACACATGTAAAATTTTTTCAGTTCAACTCCTGAACAGAAAAACGTATGTAAAATTATTTAGAAACATAAAACTCTACAGTCTTCCCTGGTAGAAAGATTTTAACTCCAGGTTGAATGAATGACAGTTAGTACCTACTGTACAGCTAAATATAAGGAACAAGAAAAGCAAAGAAAAAAAATGAACTTCTGACTTGTACCCAGAGAGAGTTCCTTAAAAGCCTGACTGCTGGGAAAAGTGGTGGGTGCTGTCAATTCACTTCATGAATCTTACTCTGACCTTCAGTAGAAAGGAAGGCTTCAGAATAATAATCCTAAAGGCATTTTCGAGATAGCTGAAGACAAAATTTTATCTTGTGTTTCTGTTCATCCACCAGGTACAGAAAGAATACCACCCAGTTTTCTAGTTAACTATGGCTCTCTTGTCACCAGATTAGAGCATCAGAGGAGATTCACATCGTAGCCACACACATATATTGTATAAAGAGAGACGCTGTCTTGGGGTTTGAAAGGGGAACTATCTTTCTACTTACTAAGTCTAATTTCACAAGAGGTAAGTCCTTATTTTTCTTTTGGTGAAAGTTCAGGTGGAATTACGCATATTTTGTTTCTTAAAAAAGAATCAGTTAATACTTACTGTAGCCCACAGGTAAAACTTTTGTCATTCCTGGTAAAAGGTCACAAGCTTTGTACTGACCTGACCGTGCAAAGCTGCAGGACTTGATGAGGTCTGTCTTGGCCAAAGCCAGTTTTAACTCCCTTTGGTGATGGTGACAATTGTGTAGCAATCGGAAGACTATTGCCTTGTCTACCTCAGCTTAGGTCTGTGAATACTGCATATAGTAAAGGTCTGCTTTAGGTCGTCGTTGCATAGCAAACAGTGAGAAGTTGTGTCAGTCAGAACAGGCTATCACACAGCTTTTGAACTTTAGCTGGAACTCCAAAAGAAGGAAGCAGAGTGTATGAGATGATGTAAAAACTGAACTTGAGTGAACTCAAAAGTGAAAAGGCTGAAAGTCTCATTATGAACTTCACATGCCTTCAGATGAAGGACTCGGGACAATGACATTGTAACCCCCACATCACTACTATTCTTCCTGAGAAAGACTGATGCTGTCAAACATAGGACCCAGAGGGACATTGGAGAGGTAAACACAGCACCAGAGAAAAGAGGTAGATTCTGAGAACTTTATCTAAAACAATTGTACCTGTATAACTAGTGAGGTTTTTCTATATCAATTTGGACTGTGTCAGCATTATTCTACCTTCACTTGTAGTAACTGCTGTATTATGATAAGTCTGCTAAAACTTTTATTTGGACAAAGAGTAAATTATTGGCTTCATTTATAAGGTGTGAGGTTTCTCTGTCCATATCAGGATTTTGAGTGTAATATAATACAATTTCAATTTTTAAAAATTTAAATAATCCATTCATCTCCTGATGAAACACAAAAAAAATCACTTAAATCACCTGATATAATTCATGTGGTAATTGAGGGTTATTGCCATTAGACAGGAGATCATGGAGTGCCAGATATGATTCTACTTACTGTGTATAAGTCAATAGTCACACATACGGCTCCAGGAGTATTGAATTTTTCTAATAAAGATTTCATAGGATGAGAAAACTTGTTGTAATATGGAAAAAAAGATCAAAAACCAAACACACATTCTAATTTGATGATATTATGGTAGATTGAAAATAGAATTCTTTTGACAGTTTTACACAATATAGACTGAAAAACATAACCATCACCCGGGAAACATGCAATGCATAGTTCCGCTTTGTGAAACCTATACGAAAGACCAAAATGTCTGTAATGAAATATTGCTTATAACCTTAATTTAGCATGGCAGGAGTTAAAGATTTTGATCAAAATCTTAAGGCCCTCTTCAGAATAACAGCATTCTTACTATTTATCATTTTCATCACTCCCATCATCGAAGCCAAAAGTTCACATATACCATTTTGCAGGCTTATTTCAAGTCTAGTCATGAGAATTATGTAGATGCAGTTTCAACACCTTATACCTGGAGAAACAGTGAATTCTGCATTGCTACTTTGACCTTTTCAGTATTCTGTGATTCAGATGACTATCTCTGTTCTTCTCTACGATTGCATGAACCTGGGAGTAGCAGCAGAAATCTAAAAAAGGTCAAGTCAGTATAGCAAAGTTCAGTTTGACAGAATAGGCTAGAGATTCAAACCTAGACAGACTCTCTACCATAAAAACAACCATGAAAAAAACCTAACAACTACAAGTAGCATCACAGTACATCCCCTGGAGTGTAAAACAGCTTTTGGTTGAAAACAAAAAATTAAACCCAGTTAGTGATTTGCATTCCCACAGAGACCCTGTGGTGCTTACCTAGGTAGTGGAATTCCACCCAAGGGTTACACTTTTATAAACAATTCCTCACCCTGCAAATGCTTTCTGCTTAATAAATGGGGAGAGTAAGTTATTTTTTTTTAATAAAGGAACACGAAATGGCTCTTAAGATGGATTCACATTATACTGAGATCTAATAATAGATTTTAAATAATTTTTTTTTCTTAGACCATAAAAAAAGTCCAAATGCTGTATTTTCTTTTTATAGAGCTGGCCATGAACTCTAGGTGATGACACACATATCAAGATCCTAAATCTTCAGTTTTCAGCTGATTATAATGCATTAGAAATGTATTTTCAGTCCAGGAGTAAAGACACAGATATTCAGGCTAGTGAAATGTGAGAGTTCGGCAAATTATACAAAATCCTATTTCTTCAAAATTCATTCACATTTTGAGTATCAGCACTGGAAAAGGCTAAAGAAGCCTCATGGACACATTCATCATCCTTGCTATTGATATTATTATGTACAGAGATCTTGTGGTTCCCAAAGACAAATAAACTACTACTTGAATTTGTATCTGCTAGATAATTGGTGGCAGGAGAATACAGCTGCCATCAGAGTGAAGAATGAGCCTGAAATCTGCCTAGGGATGACTTTCCATGACAAGACTCTTTCAGATTGTCTAGAAGAAGTTCTGAGGTACAAAATAAAGACTGGTGAAGATGGGAAATCTTGAAACGGAACATGTGTTCCAGTGTTTTGCTTTGATTATAAGCAGATGAGGTCAGATGCTGAAGAAACAGCCCAACCAGACCTTCACAATCTCACGTTGGTCCAAGGGATGTGGGTTAAAGACAGAATTCAGAGACTTCTCCTTTTAAATGAGATATAAACAAGATATAAACAGTCTTTTAAGCCAGCTATTTTAGGTTCTAGCTTATATACCTGGCTTACAGAGTGTGCAACAAGAAAGTAATATTCTCTGAAAATATATAGATTCAACCCATCCAAAAAAACAAAGCAGATCTTGAAACTCATGCTTTTGGGGGAAATTATTTTCAAGACCAACTGATAACAAGTAACAGGAGATATAAGCTGCATCAGAGAAAGAGGTGTTAGGGAATAAAGGGCAAACAGAGATGACAATGAAAGGAGGCATAAACTTGGACCCTAACTTTCTATAAATTTCTGAAAAAGAGTCTTGGGTAATTTGTAGAGAAATAAACTGACATGAGAATAATGAGTTTTAGGAAAGGACAAAAAAGCACATGCAGAAGGGGACTCTCAGAAGCTGTTATTCAAGCAGCTTAAGGGAAAGAAGGCAAAATAAAAATCTCAGATAGGAACACTATAGAGGAATTAAAAGTCTACAAGCTTATGGACCTCACATCAGGTCCAAAGCAACACAAATTCACATAGATGAACTGAGATGGAGTTGCAAAGGACAAAACATAAAGACATGGAATAGATATTGTCAAGGGAGAATCTGTACATTTGGGTGAGGGCACACATAGAGAAGCCTCAACTGTGCTACTTCTAACAGCTGAAATGTTAACTGGAAGAAAAGCGATGGGTAAGTTTGCAAAAGGAACTCTTTAATGTTTTGACGAAGTTAGCAATTACCAACTGAATAACAGTAATATATTGGTCCCTTGGTTTCCTGTGGATTCATTACATTGTCCCATATATGGACATCCATCTCTAGCTTTAATATTGCATGTCAGAGAAAGACCAGATATATTTTGTTTATAAGGTGTTTAAGTAACAGAACATAGTCACTACTTGTGGGAGTGAACTCCTATACTGGATAGAAACACACAAAGTTATAGTGCAGTGTAAGAAATGAATAGAAGTGAAAAGGAGTAGTACACCACCAACAAGCTTGTTCTATACAGTAAACCTACAAACTCCTCACATGAAGAAATGAAGAGTTAAATCAAAACAGAAAAAGCTTGTTTGATCATGACCCTTGCTTTTTTTTACCTGCACAAAACCACATCCAGTAGATGAATTTACTACTTAGATAACAAAGTTATAATGAGATTCAACCAGTGAATCTTACTGGAAGACACTCAACACTCTTTCTAAGTATGTTGTCTTGATGTCTTTAAATCAAGAGGATTTAAAGAGTTTACATATTACCAGGTTCTTTCAGGTAGTTTATCAGGTGATCTGTTTGGTCTCTGGAGTTCGGTATCCAGGTCTTGTCTCCCCAGTACAAGAAAAACATGAACATACCGAAGAGAGTCCAAAAAAGGGCCACAAAGATGATTAAACAACTGGAACATCTGTCCTACAAGGAAAGGCAGAGAGACCTGGGATAATTCAGCCTGGAAAAGAGAAGGCTCAGGGAGATCTCATCAGTGTACAAATACTTGAAGGGAAGGTGCAAAGAAGATGGAGCTAGCTCTTTTCAGTGGTGGTCAGTGACAGGAGTGGAGGAAACGGGCACAAACCGAGACACAGGAGGTTCCCTCTGAACATTAGAAAACATTTTTTATTTATTTTTTTTTTACTGTGGGGGAAATTGAGAACTGCTTGATGTGAGAAACTGAAGGCCTGACCTATATCTGCTGTGAGCACTGTTGTTGCTCTTTTTCATTATCATCATCTTTTTCAGATGAATCAAAAGCTATCAGGTCACTCAAGTGAAAAATAGAAAAAACAGGGCAGTAGTTCTCTGTGTGGACTCCAAGATAAAGAAGCTGAAATCATTCAGAACAATAATCTGTTCTCAAAACTAAGAACCAGCTTTTTAAAAATATTCTTTGGAATACTTTTATAATTCCTATTGTCAACTTCTTTCTTCACTGACCCTTAAACTTGTGTTTTAACAAAGCATACAACAGTCTTTTGCCATACCGTGACTTCTTGATGGAACTACATTAAGGACTCATGCTGTGTGTGTTTGCAATTAAATATTTATTCTGGCTTAATAGTTGTTACAGCAGAATAATTGCTATGATAGCAGAAGGATCTGATGGTGATAAAGAGTTTAAAACAAAAATCTGCCATATCAGATCTGTATCAAGAAATCAACAAGAAGTAGAGTTAGGTCAGAGATTTACAGTACAGGTAAGGAGCTTTTTACACTGTTGAATCTCCAGGTCACATGGTACTTACCAGTGCTAGCATAACTATAACAGCTTATAGAACAAAGAGTTTCCACAAAGTTAGATCTATTTAAAAAAAATAAATAAAAATAAAAAAGTCAACATTACTGAAAAAAAATTTCAACCAAGATTTGTTAAAAATGTGAGAATTAGAATTCTGATGGGGTTCCTTATGCTTCCATTTTTCTGTGTAGCAAAATCCTGTTGAATGATGTCATTATCAAAGACCTTCTGCTACAGAAAAAACAGTATTGTGAGATCCCTAGCCATTGATGAAGATACTCTACTCAAAGAGCGTGACACGCAAAGATATGTCCCAGACTGTTCACTCACTGTGTTTTTCTTCCTCTCCCTTCAAAATATAACAAACAAACAAACTCAAATTTTCATTTGCAAATAGAAATGAAGACCTATGGAAACTCATCTATGCTACGAAACCCAGTTTCTTTCTGTCACACCAACCCAAAATAAATGCTTCTCCTTTGCTTGCAGTCTGATAGGTAAACTCTCGGCAGACTATGCCAGCCTGTACCACTTCTCCCTACAAATACACTTGATTGCACATGAAACTGAGCAACACAAGGGGCAATCCTCTCTTCCCATCTCCCTTGCTAGAAACTGCAGAAAGATTCTGTACAGGCTGTTAGGCAGCATACTTAAGTATGTTAAGATTCATCACACTTTAAGGGCCAGTAAAAGTCATACAGCCATCAGTGTTTACTCTTTCAGCCCAGAATTTCACAATACTCAGATAACCTGATTTTTTTCTGTCTGCCAATTAAAAGTACTAGCTGTAAAAGCAACATAATCACTTTTGACTGCACTGTTTTCTTAAAAAAAAAAAAAACACAAAAAAAACCATTATCAGTGTTATAATTAAACACTGTTAATATTTCTTCAGAAGTTAACAATCTGCAGGAAAATGCAATTATCACACATCTTTTCATAGTCAGGGCTAGTCTCTTGCAAAACACCCTCTTGCCTAGTAAAAAAAACCTATGTAACTTTTGATTTATTTGAGCAGTGATGATATTCGGTGTGTAAAAACTAGTTGAATTTTGCTTCCCATTTTGCCTGGAGGTGCCTGGAAAGAGGTAATCTTACGTGCTTCACCATCTTTAAACAGGAGAAACAAGAAAAGATAGCTCTTCTGTACTGTTAAGTGAAACAAAAGCTCTAAGTTTTTTTAAAAAATGGTACATCTTAAATATTCAACTGCATCTTCAATTTTATGTTATTCATGAAGCTGGCAAAAGGTGATACCATCCAAGAGTGTCCAGTAGCTTAGCAGGCTTAAATTGCATATACTTAGAACTAACACTGAAAACAATTCAGTATTTCCTGATACCTGTTTCACATTTTCAAACAGCTATTTTCTTTATTTTGTTTAATTTATTCATCAGGCCTGAACAACATAATGCAAACAGTCATAAAATTTGAGATTTTCTTGTCACAGTCACTGATATATTGCTTCTGTGCTAAGGAGACATACAGTATTAATCCTATATTGCTTTTCTGTAATGGTGTCCCAGAAGAACTTTCATTTGCCAGCAGCACAAGCTTTTACTGTTCAAGGCAGAGTGCATGCCACTACCATGTAGTTCAGATCTTTGGTTTCTGTATGGCAGCATCTTCAATTCATGGTCAAAACGACCATCTAACTTGTAAATTAGATTTCCACAGTCCATGTGGTTCTCATTATAGCTTGTTAGTCAAGAAACAATTATGTCATCATGTATGCTGCAGAGCTAGCACAAACAGAGATACTGATACCATTGGCTCAGAGCCACTTCATTAAAAACAGTTGTGTGAATAACACAACTATTACAGAATCAGTGCTTTGTAAAGATCTGGCCACCTACCACTAGCACCAAAGTGATGGAAAAATGTGGTGCAGTAAGAGATGCTTGCTTTTTAAAGGCATACATTACTTGAATTGATTTTAAAATATAAGAATATAAGAAATATTCTTAGCCTAAAGTAATTCTTGTAGAAATTTGTAATTGAATTTTGATCAAGATCTTTATGTGTAAGGAATTATGGAGATACTGACAAATGCTATGAAACTGGATACTTTACTGTGAGCCTCAGTGGAAACTGAAATAGCACATAGCACCTTTCATAACAGTCTCCAAACCAGTTTTTTCCAGTAAAATCATCTATCAGGGATAAACAACTTAAATAGATCTTGAAAATTATATGGGGATCCCCAAGCTTGACAGAGGAGATATACAGCCAAGTAAAATTTATTCTTAAGCCAGACATACTCAAAGACCATGAGAGAGTACTGATTCCTGTGTGGGTTTCTAATCAGCAGACAAATTATTTTGCAGTCTGTAAGATTATTAAGCTAACAATATCTGGGCCTGATAAAAAAAATTCATAGGTGAACCCCTTAGGAATCCACCCTAGCTACAATTGATTGAATGTTCAATAATTGCTTTGGAAGACACAGTTCTTTTTAATAATTTCCAGTATCATTATTACTCTCCTGAGTGCCAGAATACCCCTGACTCATTGGGCAGCTCTAGCCATGCAGTATGAGACTCAGGGTAATGGACTTAATGTACTTTGTGCTGGCACCATGGGTTTTGTCACCCTTGTTTTACATATACAGTTTACTAGCATCAGAAGAATTCAGAAAGCACCAAGGATATCACTAGCTTCTTTAGTAGTCACAGTTTCAGAGTTACCCAAATAGTTTCCCATTAGAATAAATTAATTAGCATTATAATAGTACTTCTAATAACATCTGATCTATTGTTTTTACTGGGTTTTGTATGATTGCTAAGCTTAAGGCATTAGGACATTTTCTGTTATGTGTTTGGCTACCTAATTTGGAAACTTATTTTGTAACCTCTTTAATCCTTTAGATATTCTAAAAAAAAGAAAAGAAAACCCTGACATTTTGTACAGCTTTAACAATAATGATCAGAACCATAAAGGCAAATTTTAAATATGCACTGAATTATTTATATTTCAAACTCCCAGCTCTTCCAGGAATTCTGCTTCAAAGATTTATAAGAAATTATAGGGGGTTTGACCATTTCTGAAGAAGAACTTAGACCAGAAAAGCCAATTAACATCACACAAAGTATTGTTTAAGAAGCCTGGGTTTATGCATTTCCTTCAACACTAAATAACTAGTGCAGGCTTTACCCCTTATAACTGCTTAGGAACATGTGAAATCTCCTGAGCACAGGAGTTCTACACTTAGGCATAGGGAGCTTCAGTAACTCAGGGAACATACCAGGCTTGACTTTCTGTAAACTAAGTAATTGAGTTTCTCATGCTATCTTTTTCAACCTCCAATTTGGTCCAGGCAGAAAGTATTTATCTATGTGTCAAAGTCTTCTGAATATCCATGAGCACAACACATGCACTCTATTCACCTCCAGGAGTCTAAATCTACATGGAAAACATGAAGTATCTGGTGGACAGACCAGCATACACAAAATGGACTGGTTTTCCCTCTCTTAAGAATCAGGTTTTTTCTTGTGCTGGTCTTCATCCTGTATTTTCATCATCTTTCTTTCAGAAAAAGAGCAGATACTCAAAATGGTAGCTTACTATTTTCTATTTTGTCATACTTAATTTTGGCAATTGGCTTTGTTCATGAGAAGAGCTTTATAGTACATTGGAGTTGACCTTGCATAGTGTCCAAATGAACTACTTTTCAAAAACAGCATTGATTTCAAGACAATTGCCAGATTAATTATTATAACCCCCTCTGGCTTTGTTTTTCTGTTTTTAACTGGTTATACACATTCATTAGTAGCTGTAACACTGGTTTAAACACAGTGGCCTTCATATTTCCAGGTAACCTACCAGTGACAGATCCTGCAGCCTGCATAATCACAGGTACTTTAATGGAGATTCAGTAAGAGGCATCTCAGTAAGAAAGATGGACTCTGATACAGTTCAGTGTTGGGTGAAACACTTCTGGCTTTTAACACAGCAGATATTTGAAAGTGAGAGCAATGTTTCTTCTCTCACAATGCATGGGAGGACAAGCTACAAAGTCCGTAGCTGGAAAAAACTGTCAAGGGACTCCCAGTTGCCAGATTTGAACTGGAGTACTGATTTCATTGCAACTGGCTGTCAGGAGCTGTGATTATTACACAAAGTAAGGTTTTATACAGTGTTTCTCCACAGACTGCAAGGAAGTAGAAAATATACTTTGTCTTAAAGTCGTGTTATTGAAACCTGAAACAATACAATTAATACTTTTTAAAAGAAAGTTTCTCAAGTTTTAGCACAAGTACTTAACAGCATTTGTAGTTCATAGCTATCGATTGCTTAGCTTTTTTATAAGGAGAGTTAAGGTTTGAAGGATGATGGATGCAATTTTTCAAAGCTTAGCTTCTTTTTTTCTTTTAATTGTGGGCTGGATATTAGGAAAGAAGAGTCTTCACTATTTTTTCTCTGTTTCTAAAATGCAGCTGCTTGTGATTCCTAACCATTTGAAGCAACACCCAGTTAGAAATGAGTCATGAAAATTTAAGTCAGCACCACAACCAGTGTCTTTCCTGGAGAGCTCTGTGGCTGTGTGCTCAGTTTAACAAAAGAACGTGTGACGTTTCTGGATCTTAGAAGTGTCACTGCTCTGAATTTTTTATGAAATGGTGGAAGGTTACTTGATATGCTTATTCACTTCACAAAGTAGACAAGAGTGCTAGATATAGGAAAGGAAGTCTTTAAGCCTGTAAACAGTGGAGCTAGAGAAGGTATTAGTGGCAGGGCTTGCCTTCTCTTCTGTTCAAGGACCGGGATAAAGACAAGACAAAACAGCAAACATGGTTACATTTAAGGAAATGATCATGCCACATGGTACTTTCTGACTGAAGTGGATTTTATTTCTTGTGAGTTTTTCTTCCTTGCACCTGTGTATTTAATACTTTTAGATTTATTACTGATGATGTTTCCAGGACACCAATTTCTTGGAGAGTGTGTGACCAGCAGTATTGCAGTTCATCTTAAAACACACTATCAAAATCGTGACATGATTCCTAGCAATTGCAGGGGACTAGATTCACTGACTCCGACAACACTTTTGGTCCAAATAGATCCCAGGGTGAGATACTAAAAAAAAACCCCGCACTTTGGAACTCTCGGTTTAGAGCAAAAAAAACCCCTAAATAAACAGTGAAAATGATGCCTGCAGCACTTTCTGATAAAAACATTTTGGCAGCAGCTACTCAAGATGTTAAAATACACTGGCACTCTTGGTATTCTTCTAAAGCCAGGTTAGAATCATGCTCTTCAAAAGTTCTGCCACTGCAAAGTGCTTTCAGATTACAAAATCTGTAAACCAGAGCTAAGCATAATCTGTGTCCACTATAGTTATCAAGGTTTATACAAAGTATATACATATATATAAATGTAATTGCAGGTTGACATAAAAAAAATAAATTTGGCATGAAAAGAAAGACCTTCCATACCTACTAGATGGAAGAGTGTTTTTCTCACACAAAGAAATTATAAACAGATTGTTAATTTATATATTTAGATGATCACTAGCAAGTACTGATTACTGTCTGAGTAGATGAGGGTTAAACCTGGGTATCCCCAAAAGGTATAAGCATTCTTTAGTAGCAGTAGGAATAGAAGATAACACTTAGGGAAAAACAGGAAAAAAAAATAAAAATCCATCCATTTAATATCCTGTCTGAAAACTCCAGTCACTAAATTTTCATTTTGAATGAAAACACAAGTAATATGGAAAAAGCCTTCTGTGACCGGCATTCACAAGCTGTCTGGCATGGAGTAAGACCACATGGGGACTGTGTGAAATTTTGAGGCATTTCGGTAGCTTTAACACTTTAAAGCCCTGTTAAGTTTTCTCCAAACAAAAACCTATCCCAACCTAAACTAAACAAACACCAGTGTATTTGCCAAGCAACTGAGCTATGTCATTCAGCTTATTTTTATTCTCTGTCAGTAAGTCTGACACTTTCCCCATCTCAGTTCTCATGGCGTGATCCATAAAGTCTCTGCAATTCAACATTTAATTAAGTCTTCAGGCAGTTTGTAAGTTACCAAGCCTCCTCATCTTCCACCAAACTTTATCAAGTAGATTGAAAACAGCAATATTGCTGCATGAAGGTTAAATTCACTAGCAAATAAACAAACAAAAGGAGCACTGAGGTATCTATTTGTTTACAGAAAAGAAGTACTAGGTTTGCTAGGTTTTACCGTATAATGCTATGGACAGCATGTCAAAACTTTGCGATGCACTATACAAAATTTATACTAACTCTACCCCCGAGGAAAACAGTATTAAAAAAAAAAAAGTAAATGTGACAACTCTGTGAAAAAAATCCACCTATCCAAACAAATAGAACCTTCAATGGGGAAAGATTAACTAAATTTCAAGTCAGTTTTTCTTTACAATAAGGTATTGGAAAACATTGTAAGACTGTACACAAATTTCTTAAAGAGTTACTTACATAATACTTGTAATCTCTTATGGAAGCATGAAATATAAACACTCTTACTTTGAGCTCAGTTTAAGATGAGTTTTCATCTTCATCTCCACATTTTCTTACTTTAAGGGTTAACTTTACTTTTAAAGGGATAACTTTATTTTTTGGGTTAAATACCTACTGGTAATTGAATGATGACAAACTATCATCAACCAGTTATATATCCTGTCTGTCATGAACAACTTGTATTGAATTAATTGTTTGTAATGCCAGAAATATTAGTAACAGCTCTGAAAAACTAGACAGATCTAATGATTTTTAGTTGTCCATGCATAACCCTTTTAGGAACTAGAAGAGAAGAAAAAGAAGAGGGCAGTAGAATATTTGAAATATACTTTTCTGCTTAATTCTGCCTACGTATCATTTACGGAGGGAATGAATATGACAGCAATATTTCTACAGAACCATTTAATCCTCTCAAGAGGCAAACATAAATGTATTACCTCGACGCCATTTGAATGGCCTGTAGACTTGGAACTAATTATTTCTTTTGTTTTCCCTCACAAGCAGGTGTGCTCTTGCTTGCAAACTTGATTTACTTCTAGTTCCTTTCTGAAAAACCTGCCCAGCACAGAAACACATATATGCTGATGCACACATACATGTGCGCACACACACTCACACACACATTTTTCTATTGAGGTAATGCTTCTGAGAAAATAAATTAGTGAAAATCTCTAAGCAATAATCTTTGATTTGACTTGGAGGGCATTAAATTTGAGAGCAATAAGGAGTTTAGAATGTACCAACATTCTGGACTTCAACAGATTTTTTAGTGCTAGAAAAAGTGCTCAAAATATTTACATGCGACATGTGCCAGTAAAGTCTAGGGAATAAGAAACATCTATAGCCATTATAAGTAGCATCTGCAAGAATGTGGACCTGTGTCCAATTTACATAATTGATTTTTCTAAAATTTAATAACTTTACTAATTTAATAATTTTTTAAAATGTAATAATGTTATTGAAAGTAGTATTATAATGTAATGATATAAATCATTAACTTTATTTAAAGCTCCTAGACCTTTAAGTCTCTTTAAGCCTCATTAGTCTTTTTTCATTTAGCACAATGATTACAAGCAGCACAGAGTACCTCTTTGAATGTTGTAGCAGAATGGTATACCTGATGGCCCTACTCTCAAAAGACAATTGAGAAACATTACAAAAAAAAAAAGCTTACAGTGGGGAGTTTTGGTTGAGTAATTGTTTCTTCTCAATTTAAATTGCTATTAAGAAGGCAACTCCACTGAGAATGTAGAGTGGATGATATTGATATTTCTAAACTTTTCATCTTTGTAAACATTTTAAGGAGTTTTGCAATTTAAAAGATTGATGGAAGCAATGTATAAATAAGGACTAAAGAAAGCAGCATTATAACTAGATGAAAATGCAATGAAGACAGGCAGTGCCCAATTGCCACTAAGTACCATTTTAAATGCATAAAAACATTTTTTATTTTAGAACTGTTGTGAGCTGTTGTCTTGAATCAATCATAGTTCTTCACTCAACTCTACAAACTACTAGCAAGATTATCCTATTCATATCACCTAATTGTGTACTCCACTCACTGAATTGTTTCACAAAAGCACAAAAGACATTATCACTTCCAAAAGTTGCTTGTACCTTTTCCACGCAGTTTATGGATTTGAAGGGAAAATTCTTGTTTGGCAGAAAGGCCAGTATGAGGTCCTTCAAAGTACATGCTACTATGGTCCATATAAAAAAGTTTATATTTAATTTGTATATGATAATAAAATCAGTTTGGGGTTTTCTTTTTTACAGTTTTATTTTGGTTTGTTACTAAGTTCAAAGAGTTGTAGACATGAGATATTAAAGATGGTTAACATAAGTTATATATAAGGTACCTCACCTTAGAGCTTCAAACTTTTGAAGTAAAAAAAAATTGCTGTCAAAATGTTCTTGATCAAAGGGGAAAGAAAAAAAAGAATGTAAACTCTAAAGAAAGAATTTGGAAACAGCATATTACTGGTAAATTCTTTTAAAATATTTTAATATTAATTTTTTATAATTGAGGAATCCTAACATAAAATACAGAATATACATGAGAAGTCACTTGAGAAAAGTAAAAAATTTCCTGACAAACATGAGGACACAAAATAAACACAACAGCTTCACTGCTGATATTTCCAGTTCCAGCTCTTTCTGCAAATGCAACTTACCCTTCCAGCTATTACATTAGCATTTTGCACCACCATCATGTTTTTTCATTATTTCCATTGTCAGGTAACATCATTCACACATAACATCTCTGCAATAAATTTTATTTATGAGAAAATCTTCAGTTTAAACATGATACACAGTTGTAATAATAAAACTGCAGAATCAATATTTCAGAAATTTTGCTTAGATAATATCAGTATGATTGCTATCTAAAGAGTATTTCTTCACAAGAAAGGCTCTGATACCTAGGAGTTATATGGCAAAAATGGAAGTGAGATACTAGTCTAACTAGTAAGATTCGCAGTCAGGCAACATTATGAATAACTTATTATCAACTTCCATCAAAGATCTGCATCACTTGTGTGCTATGGATGGGATAAGATGACCACCTTTGGCCCCTGTGTACAGGAAATCATTGAAGTGCAGAGTCCAGAGGAAGCCATTGAATAGCTTGGTAACTTGAGCACATGACACACCAGGAGAAGCTGAGGGAACTGGATTTGTTTAACTTGTAGAAAAGAAGGCTAAGGAATGATCTGATTGCAATCCTCATCTATCTAAAGAGAAGTTATAATGAAGGCAGAGTTAGGCTCTTCTCCATAGTGCACATTAATAAGACAGAGACAACAATCACAAGCTGCAACAAGGGAAACCAACTGCTACAATTACATTTGCAAATCTATATGAGGTTCAGGCTCTCAATATGAATGCAAGCTTTTTGAGGGTCATAGGGAATGTAATGTTAGAGATATGAACTGGCTAAGAACTGAGAGGCTGAAAAGTTGTCTCAACACTTCAAGCATTATCATTGCCCTTTTGTCTCTTCCTTTGGACACTTCAAACATCTACCGCCAGTGAGGTTGATAAATAAATTTGGGATCTGCTTTGGTTTGTCAAGAAGCTGCCTGTCGCAATGATTCCTGGGATTCTAAGACAGTGCACAACCTAAATTAATACAGTTATCATTCTTTGCACTGACATGATGTTGGCAGTTTAAAAATGGAGCAAAAATTAATTTAAAGAAGTGTTATGTGGTTAGACAATGGCTTTGGAGCCCTTTGAAACATTCTTTGTTGTAGGAAATAATGACTCCATGTTTACTTGACATGGTTGTGCCAAGAACAGGAAGAAGTGACCCATGACTGGCAACCACCTTCTAATGCCACACTAAACTGTGTAGTGGGTCTTAAGAGTTGATAGTGCCAAACTAAAGAGAGCATTTCAAATTACATTTGTTTTTTCCATGAACAATACAGGTGCTGAAGTGTCATTGTTCTGAACAGCACGCTGAGTGGTATTTGAAAGTTTGAGGCATTGTCATTTACTGTAATTTTTTCTTTAAAGTTAATATGAAAGCATACCTAAAAGTGAGGTGGATTTGATCCCATTAGAGTGACACTGTCAGCCTTGTCTGACTTAGAATACTTATGAATAATTTAATTAATTATTTCTGAGCTTGGAGTTACGTGCATAGGTTCAGATCCACAGAAGTATTTATGCACCTCAGATTCTACTCTTCAGTAGTAGCACAAAAGCTATTTTATTCTTAGTGAATAAAAATGTTTTTTGAGTGTTTTTTGTTTGTTTTGTTTTGCTTTGGTTTTTTTCTAGCATAGAATAATAAGACATAATACATAAATATTAACAGCCAGCTTTTGTCAGATAGCATTACTTTCTGAAAACAGTATCTCTAAAAATTTTTGACTGAATTGGTTATGCTTGATGCATATTGCTCATTATCCACCTTCAGCACATTTTAAATCCTTCAGAACAGTCACAGATTAATACTAATGTTTTGGGAAGCTTTGAAGAAAATCAATGTTTTAGTACTTCAATGGAGCTTTGGTAGTTTTGGATACAATTCCCACATAACATTCATGATTTTTTAACTCCATGGTTAAAGCATCTATCTTAATTCGTATCAGTCATACCTGAAAAGAGTTAAAAGAAAGAGAGGTTTATTGTATCCTAGGGAAAATGTCTCACTGTAGACCTGATGATCTTATCCTTCATGTCCCTTGTGAGTCTTTCAGAATTCACAACCACGTGTTATTCCCCTTCCCCCTCCAAAATAGTTAAATATGTAAAAGCTGGCATGTGAAATGTTAGAGATGGAAAATGATTAGTATTTCCTGACATAATAGTTGTCTTGTTAACATTTTTCCTTATATTTAAATCAATATTTTTTATAAAAAATTCTAAGTCTTGATCCAATTATTGCCGAGAATAATTATTGATTTTTCTGAATTAATTCTAAAGCTTAACATTGAGAGAAAAGGTATTTAAGGTGAAAAAGTTGTCAAATTATTGCATCTCTGGAATATATTTAAATATTAGTAGATTTATATCAACTGGGCATTTTAGTATATACAGAAAAAAATTAACAACTACAGGAAGTGTTACTGTATTTTTAGACAATCAACAAAGAAATGTTGTCGAATAATCACTTGGTGGAAAACTGACTTCACGCAATAGTTTAATAGTGTTCTCTTCAATAGTTAGCACTGACCACTTAACTAATGGCACTTTACATGGCTTTTGCAATGAAATAAGAAAACTTGGCTCAACAAAACCTGGCACGTTCTAGTGGACACAAAAGTGTCAGGAAACAGGAAAGCACTTTTTAAACTAGAATTAAAAAAATTGTTTTCTAAATGGTAGGTATTAAAAAATTATTCATTTTTACAATCAGAGTGGACAACTGCAGAATGTCAGAAAAGCCTGGCACAAATTTGTTGTCTTTGCATCTATTTCTGTATCTGTATCGGTATAAATCTATATACATATTGTGATGGGTCTGACTGGAATGAAATTAATTCTCTTCACAGCAGCCCATATGGTGCTCTGTTTTGGATTTGTAATCAAGACAGTGTTAATAACACACCAATGTTTTGGCTATTTCTGAGTAGAGTTTGTACAACATCATGGTTTTAGTCTGGAGGCAGAAGACTAAGGAGGGATCTTATCAATGCTTATAAATACTGAAAGGGTGGATGTCAAGAGAATGGGGCCAGTCTTTTTTCAGTGGTGCCCAGTAACAGGACAAGAGGTACTGGGCACAAACTGGAACATATGAAGTTCCATCTAAACATGAGGAGGAACTTCTTTACTTTGAGGGTGGCAGAGCACTGGAACAGGCTGCCCAGAGAGGTGATAGAGTCTCTGTCTCTGGAGACATTCAAAGCCCTCTTGGACATGTTCCTGTGCTGTGGGGAGTGAGGGATTGTGGAGACACGCTGCTGAGCGAGAGCTTGGCAGGTGTTCTTGCACTGATGGGAAGGAAGCTTTGGGAACAGTAAAACAATGTCTTTATATGGTATTATTTGTGTCGTATGAAATCTAGCGAGGGAAATAACAGATAATAATGTTTGGATAACATAGGCGCATGAACACTTATTTGTAGCCAATTTTATTGCTCATAACAGCACGTGGACGGGCCCCCACAACCTATCTGTGTAGAGAGCACAGCATGTGATCAAAAGAGAGAAACTATATATGCTGTAAAAATGAAACATTAAACGTCTTCGCTTCACCACTTGGCGGAGTCCGTGCCCTTTGTTGCTGCACTGTGCAACCTGCTCTAGGTGGACCTGCTCTGGCGGAGCGGTTGGACTAGATGATCTGCAGACATCTCTTCCAACCCAATATCATTCTGTGATTCTGTGAAGGCTTTCTCTTTTTCCCACTCTATCCCCCATCAAATAGGCTGGGAGTGCACAAAATGTCAGGAGGGAATAGCTGACCAGAATTGACCTAACAGATATTCCATACCATATGATGTTGTGCATATAAAAGCTTAGGGAAAGGAGGAGGAAGCAGGAATATTTGTAGCTGCCTCCTGATGGGAAGTAGTGAATAAATTCCTTATTTTGCTTTGTTTACGTGCACAGGTTTTCTTAAATTATTCAACTGTTTCTATCTCAACTCACAAGTTTTCTCAGTGTTGCTTTTCTGATTCCTGCCCCATCCCTCCTGGGGAGTGACCAAGTGGCTGGGGGTGGGGGTGCACTTAGCTGCTGGCCAGGCTGAACAAACTTATATTCACATGTATGTATGTTTTCACAAGCACTTCCTTATTTGCAGTTTGTTTTCTGAGCCATGAGATTGAAGGCAGTTCACCTTCTAAACCTGATTTATTGGAGTTCCATATTCTAGAAAACTTTAACATTTGTGGTGGGATTTTCCATTTGTTTGTTTTGTTTTACTTGACATTAAACTTCCTCATGTAAACATTTATATCAGAAACTTTAAGGATGTCATAAGAATCATAATTGGAATTCCAAAGTTAAAATATTCCAGTAGAGTTTCCAGCCAATGACATAACTAGAGAGGTAAAATGAAGTTATTCAGCCTTGATTGTAAACTACCTGGCAGTGTCACCTTTGACAGATGTCCTCAAATTATTGGAGCCTTCTTTAATGGTTGAATTGTTTTCCTACTTCACTTAGTGAAGGCTTCAACTAACAGTGCCTAATTACCTGAAGAGTTTCAGTTTTGTCAGCTAACAGTTTTGCATGAAGATACCCAAGGGTTTCAACATGCCAAAGGTGTTTGTTTAAACAATTGAGTTTTCTACAAAATGTCAATAGTGCTTTCAACCACATTTTCACAGATCTTCTCCACATGCTTGTCGTGAGGTAACAGAGAAAATGCAATATATGCAGGTGACCCCAGTAGTACTGTATGGGCACATATATAAAATGGACTTCTACCCATCCCAGTTAAATAATGCTGAAAGAAAATTTGGTTTTTAGACTCCCAGAGAAGTCACAACAGTGCTTGAGAGAAGCCTGAGGTAAATTAGCTTATGTGAAAACAGAAAACAAATTTTTTGCCTAGAAAAGATAAATTTGGCATTTGGGTATTATATTTTACTTTGAATTTGCCATATAGTAGTCAATGTTTTACAGATAAATATTCTGTTAGGGTGCATACAATATGTCACATACCTCTATATCGATTCTCATTCAAAAGAACAGATATCGTATCTCTAAAAAATATGATTAGCATAAAAAAAACATATTCTTGTTTGTTTAATAAATGAAGTTAAACTGATAATTATAATTTGCATTCATTTTCCTGAAGCAGGATTTTGTTGTCATGTTTTCTTCATGTGTTGTCAGATTAATATAATGTTCTTTAGTTAAAAATGTATATATTCTGTCCAAATATTTTAGACAACGTCACTAACTTTGTGCTTTATTAAATTAAATTTAATTTGAAACCATGTTGCTTCATTACTACAGTAATTCTTGAATGTATTCAATTAATATCTCATAGTTTTTAGAAGTCCTTGCTTTAAAACCATCCCTCAATTTCTGTCCTCTGTGATGGTGTGCTATAAATATACCAAGAGTAATACTAAGAATTGTGCTGCATATCCTGCACTGACACAGATATTTTCTGCATAATGTTCTCCTACTCTTCAGAATAATTTATTTTCTTTTTGAGTCAGTACTCAGTGTGGTTTGGAAGAATGGGTCATTCTCAGAATTTCATGGGTAATAAAAATCAAGGTCTTGAATTCTTGCATTCAGCTGTAATCTTAGTGTATTTCATTGCACAAAGTGATGGAGTATATCTGGAGTTAATGATGCGCAATCCTAGTACCTTAGGAGGGATGAAACATGAAATATTCAGCTAGCTCTTGTCTGCTTCCTCTGCCCTGACACACAAACACCAAATGTTTTAGTCCTGGCTACCAAAAATCAATCCCTATATTACACAGAATAAAAGGTATTTTTGGGTTCATACTGGGGAGAACAATACACCTGCCTTATTGTTGCCTTCAGAAAAGTAAATAGAATAAATGGCAAGAGGTTATATACTAGGCAGCAGAGAAAAAAAAAAAAAAAAAAAAAAAAACAAAACAGTTGTAAAAGTGCTGTTAACATACTGAAAAACATAGATTGGCGACACCTTCAAGAGATACTCCTGGAACAGCTCTTGCTTACAATCTGAGAAGCAACTTTGATAGAATATCTTGTCTGTCACTGTGCTCCGAGCTCAGAATTACCCTTTGCACAGGAATCACAGAGCGAGAAAAATTACTGGAACTCTGCCAGGTCAGGCTGCAGTGCTCAAAAACAGAGTGATGCTTTGTCCTGAAACAAGGTTGAGACCCATCATTTTGATATGTAACTGCTATGTGTCTGAAAAACCTATGAATATAGATCAGAAAGAATGACTAGGTGGAATCAGGATCCTAAGGATAGCACAGCAAGCTGACTTGCACCCTCTCCTATACCCCCTCTTCTGTTACTCTCTGTTATCAGCCACATGCAAATACTTGGTGGGAAAATTCCCTCCTTCCCTTTCATCTAGACACACACAATTATCTTTTTCAATTGCTTTCATCATCTTCGTGAGCCACTGTCTTGAGTGCAAATACATTTACAAAGGTAAATAAATAAAAGGTAGATAAAATTCCTTCCAGTATATTGACAGGAAAAACTTCTATTTCTGTATTATCATAGATAATATAAACAGGCCTACCGATATTTTTTCTGCATAAAATTTAATGTTTCGATAAATAATATATAATAATATTCAATAAATAAGAAACATTCATCTTTACTCAAATATTGTTCTAATATTCCAAATTATTTTGGGTCAGGGTTCTAGGGGCCCTGCCTTAAAGCTGCAGGCAGCTACACCTGTACTCCCAACAGCCTATAGAACAGTTAGTTCAGGTGCATCAACTCCACTGAAGACTGCAGAACACTTTAACACAAGTAGCAAACTCCAAGTCTGGGAGTCACAGAATCCAGAACTGCAGTTACAAATCACACAGATAAGCAAAAAATAACAACAGAAAAAACAAACTCATAACTTATGCACTGGGGCCCTTGTCTTCTGCAGTTGATCAGCTAGAATTCTAAGGCACAGAGTTGTTGCAGTAAAATTATGGTGCAAATAAAAATCAGGTAAGAGTAGTAAATTTTCTTGCGACCCTCTTTGAGATTACAGTAAATTGTCCACCTAGGTACTCTTCTCCCACTCATAATATTCTACCTTTGTGATGACTCCTGTACTTTTATAAAATTCCTCCTAGCACTCCATTCACTCATAGGCTAAAAAATTTTGTTCTTATTTTCTGCCACAAGCTATGCTACCAATAAAGGCACTCCTCTACTCTGCTAAGTATGATTTGGAATAGTGTTTTAAGTACATTAGTGTATCATTCTGATCCATCTGATCCATCAAAATCCCATGTAATATCAGATAACTTCAAATAAGCAAATTTGGTACTAAAAATTAAAGTCTTCACATGTGGAATATCTAAAAGAACAAGGACAGTGAGTATTGGTCTCTGACAACGTTTCTAATAGTTTCCACTAGGCTTTTAAACACATTCTATCACATATTAATAGTTGCATGCCCCACCTCTTCTTCTTGCTCCAAAGACATTTAAAGAGACCTAAAATCTTTCTCGGTCATTTTTGTGATGAAACAGATGAGAGTTTTAGTTTTTTCCTGAAAACAGATGTTCCTTCCCAGATCATCCTAGCAGCCAATTGCTACCCTTGTTGCAAGTTAACCTGGTTTTGAACATGGGAAATCAGAACCACACAGAATATACTAATTAAGATGTTCTCAGTGTCTTGTGTACTTATCTATTGCCTTTCTCTACTGCAAATACTTTGCCTGACAAATCTTAACATTCCGGGTTTTTTTCCTACATTGTTGCTTATAATGATCCTATGACTAAAAGAATACACTCAGATCTCTCTCGTTTTCTATCAGCTTCGACTAATAATGAATTTCTATACAGTAGAACTCCTCATTATTATTCCATTAGTCCATGACTTTGAAATTTCATCTTAAGAATTTTATTTCTTTTTCTACTAGGAAGCAGGGTCTAATTATTCTTGTAGTATTATCTCATTTCTCACAGCATCAGCAATACCTCCAAATTATAAGCATACACCTCCTTCAGGATATTAATGAGCTCAACTTTACATATTTAAGCAAATTTCATTTTTTATACCCTCATTAAAATATCAAAGAAAAAATAATGCATCCATTGGAAACTGGGATCTTACAGGGTGCAATTCAGTGCAGAGTTTTGCAAGAGAGTGGCTTCAGTTTCTAATCTAGTCCATATTCAGACCATTGTTACCAATGACAGCTTAAGTCTTAGATGGATGTATATTATTGTGTATGTTATCTTTGTTACTTTTACTTTCATGAACAATTAGAGGATTGAATTGTCTTCAGTGAGAATTTTTGTTGCTACCCATAGACCACTGGCACATCATTATTAATGTGTGGAAGCTTGAAAAATTATAGAAGCTATTTTTTGTGTATGTTAGACACATACAGCATCAATTTTATTATAGTATTTAAAATCTATCACAAAGAAGGTAGGTTCATATTCTCCTTTTTCAGCAATTGCTAGAAGCAGGATTTTTATTTTTAAATACTTACCTGAAATAATGATATTTCAGGAGAAAATAATTATATTTCAAGAGATCTTTCATAATGATTCGGTTAGTTGTTTGGATTTTGCAAAGCCACATAATTCTTTTTAATAATTTTTTTATCCATCGACAACCAACTATTGTCAACCTAAGGAGAATTGCATTGCTAAAAAAACTCTGGTTCTTAAAATGTTGCAGTATTTCCTGACTAAAATTCTCAGAAGTGACTAATAATAGTGTCAGTTTGTGGCAGGCTTAAAGAGAAGTTTTTCAGGAAGGGATAACCATGCTTATTTAAACATCGGGGCCCCATGTCCTGATGAGAACTCAAACAGCAAATCCAAAAGTCAGTAGTCTTTTCTGAAAATATTTGATTTCATATCTAGAAAAATGCCCCAAAATTATTTATTTTGTCAGTATTAGTCTAGTGTCTAACCAGTTCAACTTCGAATTCTTGAATTATTATTATTATTTTCATTTTAAAGTCTGCTGCTTAATCCAGATTGTTTGAAATCATGGCTTTTTTCTTTTTTGCACTATGAGACCAGTGTTTCAACCATTTTGAAAAGCAGGTTTTAGAGCTCAGCTTGTAAAGTAACAGTCATAATGTGGAGAGAATTGAGGTTGTTACAATAACTTTATTCTGAAATACTGTGATTTTTTTCTGCTTTAAATTTATATTAAACGGAACATTAGTTCCGTTACTATCAGGTAGGAGTAGCTGCCAGTTGGGAAAGTTAATAAAGTTTTTTTGTGCCTTTGTCTTTTAAATCATATTGTTTAGTGCAGGGAGAATGAAAAAAAAAAAAAAAGAAAAAAAAAAGAAAAAAAAACATACCCGTTGGTTCTCTCCTGATATATACTCATGCATACCTATATTAAATATGTATATAGTGTGTAGATGTCCTGCATATACATGTGTATATGTTATGAACCTTGGTTGGCAGTTCTTTTCCCCACTTTTTTCAAATTGCTGTCCCTTCTGACATATTTTCACTGAAGCTGCATTATATAGAAGAAATGGAGAAATGTGTTATCAAAGTTTTATTTTAAAAAGGAGACTCTTAATTATCTAAAGCCATTTGTACTTGTCTTTTGAATTTTTACTAGGGGAAAAGAAAAAAAAAAAAAGAAAAAAAAAAGGAAAAAAAAAGAAAAAAAAAGAAAAAAAAAGAAAGAAAAAAGAAAGAAAAAGAAACAAAAAGAAAGAAAAAAAGAAAGAAAAGTGTTTTAATAATGAACAATATCTTAGTGTATAATTACTTTGCCTTGTAAACAGCACAATGCAAAGTTCATGATAATTCAGACAACATGGTGCTGTTGTATAATGAAATTTAGATTCAGGCAAAGCACTGTTAATGGTGATTAATAAATAGCAACACAGGAACTGGGAGTTCTAAAGAAGACAGAGCTCACAATTTGTAAACTGCCCTAGAACTTAAAATGGTCTTAGATAAATTATAAACACTGGCAGACCCACAGGGCCGAAATTCTCAACCCATAGTCTGGAGGATTTACTCCTGGTCAAGTTTTAAATTGTTGTTTGTCTGTTTCGGCTGCTAAATTGAATTAAGACTGCAAAATACCTTTGAGCTAAAGCAGAACTATCTATTTATTTCAAACCAAGTCATTTAAAGCACGAAAATGCTACTTAAAAAAAAGCATCACTTGTAAATTTTTTTAACCTTTAGGAATCTATGAGACTGTTGTAAAATTAGTCTATACAACAATATTATTAAATTAGAAAAATAGATTCTTTACTTTTCATGAGGATTCAACATTTAATTATGAGCAAAATTATGTTTATATGGTTTATGAGTCAATGACATGCCTTTAAAGATAATCTCCTTTTGGTGAGGGAAGGTAGGGAGAAAATTAGCACTGGTTGACAGTTGTATCAATAGTCAACTCCCATACTGAAATAAGCCCTATTAAACTTTTTTATAAGTATACTTTTAACATTCCTCCAAGTGATATTAATATGTGACCACAGCAATTCTGGTTCTGCCACAAGGAAAAGGACAATCTTATTCTGCAGTTCTCATGCCTTTCCTTCCTTACAGGGGTTTGAAAAATGGTACAGTTTAAAGCAGTAATAGTGCTGTAGCACTATAAGGATGTAAAAGTTCACAGTACAGTTTCTCCTCACAAACCTTGCTAAAGTTTTTTATTGGTACAATTTTTTCTGCAGATTGTTTTCCCTTGTAGACTTCTTGCTCCTTTTCTCACATGGTAGAAAATGTTGGCTAAATTTCTTAGCAGAGACTAAGCCCTTAGCAGAGGGTAGAAAATCCACTTGTTGCAGAAGCACCTGTGTCAGACGCTTCTAGTTCAGTGTCAACTTGGCCAATATGTTTCTGTGTCACTGTGTCTAGAAATCCCATCTGTAAGTTCCTGAAACATAACAAGACAGGAAAAAAACCCTTGCTCCCAAAAGTACATGTCTACACTGCAGTAAAAACATGGGTTTATTCTGGTGGTTCTAATGTGAAGGTAGCAAGGATTTCAAATGAGCTGATAGTTAGCCTAGATCAAAACAACACAAGTTCAGTAGCTCAGATACTGGTGCTTTAATAACCAGGTATTTGCCCTTTTACTTCCCACTGTTTCAATATGACCAGATGTTGATTTATAGTTCAGTTTATATGGCTATTCTAGACCAAAATCTCCAGAGTGTACCATTGAAATTTATGAAGTAGGAAATTAGTATCTGTAAGAAATATGTAAGCATAGATATAAGTAGATATGTATATACTAACATAAGTATATACTTATAAATATAATTATATATACATACATATTTGCATAAGTATATATCTATATATAATCTCTATGTATATATGTATAAGTGTATATAAGAAATATTATACACTGAGATAAGTGTTAGTTTCAGATTTTAATAAAGAATGTGTTCCATGCAAAGAAAAGCACAGGTGGAATTCCACATTAAACAAAAACTTGTTAAGTAAGAGGTACTAATGTATAGCAGTATTTATGAATTTTCATTGAGGATGCCAGGGTTAGGAAGGAGTGTATTTTCAGATGAAATAGACATATAACAAAGTATTTATTAGGTAGATTTAACTTACTCAAGTCAAGGCCTGAAAGTAACACAAAGAGAATACCAAATGCTGTTGCTTGACGCTAGAGACAGTGGAGAAGATTTAGGGGTTTATCTTTCTAACAGGATTTAGAGAGCTTAGCACACTCTCGCTTTTAGGTCTAATATAGGAGCAGGTTTTTGTACATAGAGATTTGACAAACAAACTTTATTTGATCTCTGTGAGAAGCTTAAAGAAAACTCTAAGGCAAGGCAGTGGAGAACTACCCTTTACAGAATAAGAAATGCTTGATATGCCACCCTAATCATCAGCTGGAGGCTTTTCATAGATTTTGGTCAGTTCAGTCACATGAACCCTTTTTTTCCCTCCTGGACTTGTGCAATTTTCTTCCTGTAAGTCCAGCATTGCTTCAGGCTGTTAGAAAAAGCATGCTGAATCCAGTGGTGAGATTGGCGATGTGCTCAGTCCTGCAGTGCTTTCACAGCAGCTGTGTGGTGGTGATGGAGAAGTCATGAGTGGCCTCAAAGGGAACATGTGATCCCCAGCACAGGCTGGCCCTGCAGTCCATTGATCCAGCATGCTGAGTGCTCCAGTAAAGGTCAGCCTGAGGGCTTCTGCAGCTGTGCACCGGACAGATCACTAAAAATGTTAGATGCATATCCATGCCTACCACAACTACACATTTTGTTGAACGGAGGGAAGAATTATCAGCTTTTTTCAAAACTGAGCCACAAAATTAGTGCCCACTGCTTGTACTTGTATATGATAAGGAAAATGGTGAAATTCTTGTTCTTCATTATTTTCCTGTCAAGAAGAACATTTTAATTCACTTTATGGGGGTTTATTCTTGGTTTATTTTAAAAACACAAATGAAAGCAGAATCTCAGACTTTCATTCCATCTCTCAATACTGTTAATGTACCTAACATTTTCAAACAAATAAATTTCTTAAAAGGATAATATGAATTATTGGTACCAGCTCTTTATTTCTCAAGCATGGAATTATTGTCATTTTAACTTTAACCTTTTATCAATATAAGAAATCCTATACTTTATTTTGTCGAAGTTAAATGAGATGTAATACCTGCCAATTGTTCTTTCTAGTGGAGGCAACCTAGTAAGAATTGTTTCTTGAAATTAATTTTTTCTTTCAGTTTAACATAAAATTACATACTTTGCAGCACAGAAATGGATATGACTGCATACAAATTCTATTTAAATTATTTAGCTAAGAATAGTTACCTTCTTAATTTTAATTTTAAAAAAAAGTGTGTTCCTGTTCTTTTTGAAGGAGAAGCAGGGTTTTACCATGACAGGGCTAAGTGAGCTTCCAAGTGCCTTTTTCTGTGTAACAAGTAACTTTCTTTGCCGATAGTGCTTTCTTTGAAAATAATAAACCCTTCAAACAAATAGCTTAATGAGGTTATTAGTCTGGGGCAATAACAAAGTTTGAATGTAAGCTTAAATAGAATCAGCGTCTTTCTTGTTTCTCCCAAACAAGATGCAAATGTCTGAAATGCAGGCTGGCTTGACAGGACTCAGACAAATATGAACATATCAATTACATGTTGTTATTTTCCAGATAGTCCAATGCAATTGAATAATATTCTTTAGTTCTACTTATTAATAGCTTTAGGATGAAAATGGAGACTTGATTAAAGTTATAATCATGTATTTTGTATGACGAGTTTATTTCTAAAATAATGCATCCAAGAAAAAACATTTACCATGCACTGGGAATTGGGTTGGTCATTTTTTAATCAATAATAGTTTGGGGGATTATAGTTTCATATGTGTTTTATAACTAGTCTAATCAAATCCTTCTATTCTTGCACTGATATTTCCACTACCTACATTAGATTGTAATGCTTTTGTTTGTCTTGGGGTTTTTTTGGTTGTTTTTTGCTTGTTTTTTGTTTTGTGGGGAGTTTGTTAACATCTTTGCAAAACAGCTGCAGGAATAAGTTCTTTATAAGGAATATAGGTCTGAGCTGCAGAACATACTGAGCTTTTGACCTTTTAATATTTCTGTAGTCCAAGTGTTCATCTCTTTTCTAGTTCAAAACTAATCAATCCCAAAAGATATCTTGAGATAACAGGAGGTAAAAAAGCTCTTAATGCCACACTGACTTGAAATACACCATTGCAGTGCCACTTCTTTGCATTCAGATAAAAATAACGAGCAGCTGAAGATCTTCACTGCACTGAATAGATTAGTGTACACCTATGACCACAGATTTCTGCAGAAGTGAAAACTACTGGGTTTTATTACAGGTCTTCTTCTGATGCATACCTCAATAGTGTGAAGATGGTTTAAAATGCTGTACATTGCTCCCCCAGAAACAGTGTGTTCATGACTGAAAATTTCTGGCCTTTTATAACAGAGATATAATTATATATTTTTATATATATAATCTTTTATAATTAAGAGTTATTGTGGTTTAAGGGAAAAAAAAGGAAAAGATAGTAATTGGTCTAGATCAACTGTGGTATTTTTGTAGTTAAATTGAAGCACAAAGTGAAGGGTTTTTTTTATATGCCAATGTCTCTTCATAAATGAGAACAATATTAATATTTTTAAACACGTTAATCTAAAATACATTTGACTTTCTGAAACATCCTCAGGAAGGAATGCATAGAAATGTACTATTCATACATTACAAGGACAAAAAGATGTACTGTGAACATGTTTCAAATTTACTCATTCCATGACAGCAGATTAGCCCAATGATGTCACTTGCAATAACGTAATCCCTGACAACTTCACAATGGATGATTTTTTCCTGACGTTACCAAATGAGCTGGACCTATTACATTATTGTATTCACTTTAGAAAGTGGAACGTGAGACACAGAATGATGTGCTCAAGGTCATGCATGAAAACAGGAATAGACAAAAATGGAGTGTTTTTAAGTAATTTAGAAAAACTTTTAAGCCTAGATGCATTTGAAAAATCTCACAAGGCAACCTGCTTTCTAGCTTAGCTGTTTGAATGCTTTTTCAATCTGTCCCTTATCACTGTGAAAAAAAAATAATTTGGTCCTGTAGCTGAATGATAATTCACGCCACTCAAGATTTTCAAAATTGTGCTGCAAAATAGAAGAAGATGTCCCATTCCACATAATTTCAACTGTTTGTAGAAAATGAAGATATTGGTGAGAAATAAAAAACCCTGAAAGCTCAAACCTGGGGGATTTCTGGGAAAATGGGCAGGTAGATTTAAAAATAGCAAGCACCATACATATTTGGGAATTCATGTTTACAAAAAATAGAATAACAAAAGTTGTTGAATGGTTAGTGCAAATAAACAGTGGACTAAAATCTCATTGCTTTAAAGAGACTTTGCATGATGTGAAAATGTATTTATAAGTGGAAAAGAGAGATAAGAAATCTCTGGTGTATAATTTTTCTCTTGTGCATTTCTTAGCCATTAATCTCACATTTAAAACATTCCTCCTCAAGAAGCAGAAGCAGTGTTATGTGATTTACAAGAAAAAACTACTTAATAAATAAAAAGAGCCAAAATTTGATAAAAACACTTCAGGAATAATCCACTACCTGATTACCATTTGTCCAAGCACTTCAGTGAAATTCTGTAGTAATATACGTATTTCCAAAAATCAGGGTGATTTTCTTTTTGTTAGTAATTGAACAATGGTGAAAGTGCAAATAATTTATTAATCCAAATGCCAGTTTTACTTTGATCCATTTAGAGAACTTTTTCCAGCACTATGTAGCTTCATGCTCCATTCTTTGAATTGGAACATTCAGTGAAGAAACAAAATTCAATTAAATAAACAAAGTATACAGTTTTCATCTATCCTGAGACAAAAATGCAAGAATTACTATCTAAACCAGCTGTGTGTCTTTCATCTCTATAGCACTAGTGTGCTTTGTAGGTGTTATATACATTCATATGTATAGTTGTGGAACAGTTTGAGAAAAAAGGAAAAAAAGCTGCATTTAATTCATGCCATATTTATTGTTTGCATCAGAATTTTTGTTCTTGTTTTCCCTGCTCAGTTTATTGTGCTGTGATCATCACATGCTAGCCATATATAATTGGATTTTGCTTTTCATGTCTCGTTATTTCTCTGAGATGAGAAGCATCAAAGAAAGCAGTTCCCAGATTGCTCTTCCTTATCTTAACCACTTCTTTTATTCCTGCTCTGGAACAATGAAATGTGAATCTCTTCAGAGCCTTTGGGCCAGAACAGAAGGTAACAGTTGCATTTCCTACTGTTTTTGCTATTAGTTGTCCTCCTGCTGGAGGTCTTTTAAGCGTTTGAAGGCTTGCTTTTGGAACACATGAAACTGAGTTCTGAGTATTAGTGCCTCCACTGTCCCTGAAATGCTTTTGTTTTTCCTGTCAGCCTCACTGGGAAGAGTCTGCTGCCAGAGTGACTGTCAAATACCTCTACTAAGCACACCTGTCTGGATTTAAGCCAAAAAAAAATTAAACAAATATGCATTAAGTGGAATCAGCAAATATGAAGCATGATTTTTAACTACAAAATATAAGCATGATTTGGTTTTTTTTAATGCTGACTACTGCCTGGGAAACATCGCAACCTGTTCTTGAGTACACTCTATGGCTATGTAAAGGGCACATTTCAAGGCTGGACAATTACAATTCATCAATATCAGAAAAGATTCTGAACAGCATCATTAGAATTTTAAATAAAGAGAATGCCAAAAATACCCAAGTAAAAATGGATGCAGTGCTTAAAATAGATTTTAGCTAACTCTAATTAATGATAACTGTAGCATAATTCATTAGAATTGAGCTGATCCCGATAGGAAAAGATGATGTAGCACAAAGAATACATTCCCTGGCTGACACTGGGGGCAATCAGCCTTCAGCTGGGGAAGCAGGTGCAGATGGTTAGATGTGAGTATCTGGAAACTTTAAAGCTTGTGGTTATTTCAGGATTTTGAAGGTATATGAAGAGCTCAAAGATGAGAGGTTGTTGGTTCCTCTTGCTTCTTGAGAAGCAAGACTGGTAAGAACTGAGTGTTGTTTTTGTGGGTTGTGTTTTGATGTTGGAAAAGGATAAAAGTTACTGTAATAGCTAAAATAAAGTACATCTCAGAGATATTGTAAGGGTATTCAGAATTTATCTAGAGAGGTTTTTTTGCCCCTTTTATGTTCTGTTTAGAAGATGATGATTTGTTAAGGGGGTATGGGAGTGTGGTTATTAAATGAAGTGACTTTGTATTCTGAAGTATTTTTACCTTCCTTTGCTTCTGTAAATAAAGCTGTCCTCAGGGAGCCATGCTAGCATGGTGTGTAGTCACCTGAAAGGAGAGGTGTGAGAGTGGGGATTTGTTTTAATGTAAGATGTATAAGATATGTCCCATGAACTAGTGAAAAAAAAAAACAACTTTTTTCTAACTATGAATTAAGGTTTTGTCATATGTCTCATGTATTTTGGGGCTTTCAGATAACCTTTTTAAGGTGCACCTTCTAGTGTGTTTCTGTCTATGTTATAAATGCATCTGTTCTGTTGTCTTCTGGGCCTAATACACTTTTACTTCAAAAGTATTTTAATTGTGATAAGTAAAGGGTGCAAAACGGTGGGAAGGTCTGTTTATAGTGAGTATGTAACTGACTGAAGTATGTGACTGTACACACAAATAGATGAAGTGCCTTAGATTGTCTATGTATAAAAAAAATGTTATGCATCCCCCAGGGAAGATAAAACACAGGCTTTATGGAGTCACCTCCATGAAGGTGGCTCCTTTTGGGTTTTTTATTTGTTTGGTTTAGGTTTTTGTTTGTTTTTCGTTTTTTTTGGTCTTTTTCTTGTATTATCCTGAAGGCTCCCTTTCCTGGTAAGAGAGGCTTCTGGTTTGAGAGAAAGGTGTGGAGGAAAAGCAACAAAATGGATGAGTGTTATCTTTCTGACTAGCTGCAACAGTCTCAGGAAAACCTGGCATGACATGGCTTTGGCTGTTGGGAGGGGCAGAAGAGGTTTTTGGGAAACAGTAGCTCTTACAGAGGTATAGGGTTTCTGTGCAATATATCTCGTGCATCCTGAACAGGCTTGGGGAAACATGTTTTATGGGTCTTTCCCTGGGCTAGATAAACATTGTAAAAAATTATGGAGGAGGAAAAAAAACCCAGGCGAATGGCTGCTCTCATATGTTTAACCCCTAAACTCTGTTTATCTCCTCATGGAATGGATAATCAAAACTTCAAAAACAACAAAAAATCTTTGTTTTTACTGCTTGACATATTCTAAAACTGTTGGTAGTTTCTTGTGAAGAACTTGTTAACAACATATCTTGCAGTGAATAAAGGGCTTTTTCAAGGACCTGCTATTACACAATTGGGTTTCAAGTTCCTGTCCAATCTCAATTTATGTTTAAAACCTTTAGAAATTTCCACAGTAGGGTAGCAGCACCATGATGATTGTTTCTCTCTTCTTAGAACAACAGAGGCATAGAGAGGAGGAACAGAGTAGGATGGTGATATTTCAAGAAAGATTATAGTGAGAGAAACACTGATATCTTCCTGAAAAAGAGAATGTGTGAAGTAACGTATAGTAGGATGATGTCTATGATATGATTACTGTCGCTTCTGGGACAACTGTGTCCACTGCATGCTCTTTTGACCTTCTTGTTTACCTTGGATTGCTGGTAAATCAGATCTGTCTCTGTCTAAAATGAACTCCCTTCATTAGATGGAGAAGCAGCTAAAATTTAAACTTTCATTATGTATAAAACAGTATTTCTAGCAATATCAGAGGCTACACAGAGAATTGATTAGGCAATGATTCAGATATGAATGAGCTAATTTGTAATGGTAGGAATATTTTTTCTTAGCTAAGTTGCTTTCCATTTCAACAAGATTCTAAAAAAACTCCACAGAAGGTGTGAAACTGTTACAAGCACAGTATGGTGCAAGTTGAAGGGTATCCAATTTCCACTAGTGAAAGCAAGATCTGCATTCAGTGGACTTTGAGAATGCTCTATAATATGGGGATCAAAATTGTGAAAATTATAGACTTGGATTTTTAGGCACAGCATTAATTTTACCCTTCTTCTGTCTCAAGCTTTGTTTTGTTTTGTTTTTAATTTTAAAATCTTATTTGTAAGCCTGAAGAAATAGGGAATTGGAGTCACTTGAGCAGAAAAGGTTTTTTTATGTGTTCAGAAAACAACTGCTGTGGTTGCAATATATATATATATATATTATTAGTTTGGTCTGTATGTATTTTCAGGTCTCTGGTGCTTTTTAATCATGTAAATGTAATATTAAACCAACTAAACTATTTGTCATTAATTTTTATAGAATCTGTGTCTGAAAAAAAGTAATTTTGATTTGTCGTCTTAACATCTAAGTGTTTGTACTAAAGCAATGGGGAGATGTTGATAGGTTCAAAGTTAGGGGTTCATGTCTGTGTATGCATCTTTTATTTTTATTAACAACTTTGTAAGCTAATGATCATTCTATAACTGTTAAGTTCAAGCTAATTAGTTTGCTAATGATTAAAATGAAACTTCAGTGCAGCTGTATGAAATATGAACTATTTTAGAGAGGAAACTTTATCACTCTTGGTTTTTACTTAAGTTGATATTTTTGCAATAGAAGATGGTGATGAAGAAATCCCATACACAAATGCTAAGAAAGCAAGTATAATGTTAGTGTCAGGTAAATAAAAGAAATGCAACAGACCTGAGACAGTAATCCTCAGTACAGCTGGTTTGTTTTTTTCAGGAAAGAATTTTTTAACATGAAAAATTACTAAATAAAACTGTCAGTTAATAAGAAATGTATGGTAGGACAAAAGAAAATATCTTAGCAAAGTGTAGTGTGATACTTGGTAAAACGTACCTGATTTAGAGTGAATTCTAAAGTAATCTTTGTTTCATTGGTACTGAAGACTGAGAAAAGGGAAAGAAACTTGATTAACAAGATTGTAGTAGGATGATTCGGGTTATAATCTAACATATTAATGTCCTATTGAAGCTGATGCATGGGACAGAAATAAATCAATTTTACACACATCAAACTGGAATTTGTAAAAGAACAGGAATACTTGATTATTCCGGCATGGAATTCACTGAATTCAGACTTTCTGATATCACTTAAAACACTTCATTATTACTATTATTATAACTTGGGATTATGATTATAGAACTTATTTTGTTGCTTTTACTGAACATGAGGTGCACCACATTTTGACTATATCAACTTTCTTCATTATTGGGTTCAACCTGTGGGTATTATGTATGAGTGTTTAAGTGATAATTATAATTGTTGAACTTCTTACTACATGCATTACTCAAATCTCATGCACAGAGTCCTGGAAATCAATGCAGTTCTGAAGATAACTTGTATATTTTGACAAAAGTATAAATCTCAGTACATCTATTTGAACCTTTTCCTCTCCAAACTGTTAAAAAAAAAAATCATAATTGTTGTATCTTCTTGCTGCTCCACCATATAAACAGGCTATTGTAGATCTTCAGATTTTGTATCTTTAAATTCCAGGTGTCCACAGCTCTGTTTCTGTGATGCGTACTCCTCTATATGCACATGCCAATGTGATAACATAATTTTGTACACAGCTGTGTGGTACCTTAGCTGCACAACAGCTAACAGTTATCCAGAAACATTATTTGGGCAAAAGTATCTGAGGGTAAACCACAAGAAAAACTTTTTTCAACACTGAAAATTGGCAGTTGTTCCAATAGAGAATCACTTATGATGTGATTGGTATATAGCACTCATGAATGGGTTTCTAAAATGGAGTATAAAATGAAACACCTTATGAACAGTATATAACAGGATATTGTTTCTTTGGGATATTCATATTGCTAGTTTGATCTTAAAATCAGTTAGTTTTACTGCCAGTGGCATCCCACAAAATAAAAACAAAACAAAAAACCACCAAAACCCAACAATCCAAACAAAACAAACATACTATTCTCCTCTTCTCCTTTTGACTTGGACTACCCTGGCAAAAAAGAAAAAAAAAATCAATTTTTGAATATCATAACCTGCACAAGTTTTCAGAATTTTGGCAAAAGGAACCTAGATTATTGGGATGTAGGAGATATTTACCAGATCTCTAGATTAAAGATTATACGTGCAGACTCCTATATGCTTTTCTTCTTGACGGGTTTGGATTACTGAAATTTCCAAGAAACGAAGAAAGCGTCCAATTCAATTCTTGTTTATGATCTGTATCAAAACTCCCACTGTTAATATTGTGGAGTTTGAAGATCAACTCTATTTGCATACAGTGAAAGAGCAATGACTGTTTTGTTGACTTTCATTTCTGAAGGATCTGAGATTTTTTGAGACCCCTTCCATGTGAGTTGGCTAGTGATATGAAAGGTGGAGAAAGGACATGGATAGGAAGAACAAGCTTAACCAAATAGCTTTGATTCTTTTCCTCTGAAAAGAAACATTTTGGGTTACTGGTCTGGAAGTAACTGGCATAGGTAATGCTACGTGTGTGGTGATCAGTACAGAACTGAGCACATGTATAGCTCTTTTAAAGCCTGAAGCTTCTTTTTCCCAAAGGCAGCAAGAAAGTTTATTCTGATACCTTGAAAAATGTGAGTAGACTAAACATGTGCAACTTGAAAGGGCACAGTTTTACAGTGTGTAAAACACTACTGAAATTAAACTTGAAACCTCATGTAATCAGAGACACCACGTAAACTAATGTGTTCCAATAAAATTTAGAAATCTGTTGAGCTAGGCAGTTTTTATCTTCATATTTCTATACCGCTACAAAAAGTTTGCGGGAAGAAATTTGGAAAAAAATTAATCATTTCACACAGTAGTGAAGAACTGTATCTGATCCAGGTGGAGGTGATGAGACCTGTGAGTTCCTGAAGTAATAGGTAGGAAACTATACTTCCAAGAAGCAAGGGATAACTGGAAAGATAAAATCCTGGAGGAGCAGTGGAGGGAAAGAAGTAGTCTATTACAGGAGAGAAAGAAGCATGAAAATTAAACAGCTGTTGTTTTCCTTCTCCTTGGATTTAGAAACACATAGAAATGAAAGCAGAGGGACAGAAAATCTTACCTGTTTACATATGAGAGAGAAACTCTTGTTTCCTAGCTTGTCTTTTCCTGAGCAGAGGATGTATGTAGAAAACTTTCCATGCAGATTTCTTTTTTCTCTTCAGTTTCACAGTCTTCCTTCAAAAGTCTATCAATCTCTTAGCAAGCAGAAGTTTCCCGCTCCTTTAGCTATGAAAGGTATTGTTCAGGTAATGATAGTTTGCCTGAATTTGAATCTGGTGGTGAGATTATTCCTTTGGGGTGTCACACAAAGTGATATTCTTCGCTGTTTTCAAAGTGAAGCTGAAGAATAGTGTGTCATCACGTTCATGGAAAACTCTCTCCAAATCCAATTGAAAGATATTTGGATGCAAATGCCTGACTCTCCTATGCCACTGAAGCTAACAGGGCTGTTTGAAAGTGTGGTCTTGGCTAGATAAATCTGTGTAAGCTGAGGTATGAAATTTTGACTGTAAAGTAACTGGTGAGACAATTTATTATTCTAATGAGACAACTGGTAAAGGGTCTTGAGCAAGAAGTTACACTCTAATTTCATATAAATTTTAGAGTATCTTAACAAAATAAGCTCTTAAGTACGGTAACTTGAAGCAGATGAAGCCTTGTAAGAACTGGTCTTTAAGGTTGGTTAAATCTTGCTTTAACTCCTTATTTTAAGATATTTTGTAAAACTCAAAGTAGGAAACCTACCTGGGACTTCCTGAATACTAAATACAAGCAAAATCTTTTAATGGGTTTCATATTGGAAAAAAAAAAGGGTTCATGACTAGTTAAGGCCACTCTTAGGTTGGATACTATGCAAGCCAAAAGCAGAAAATAACTTAAACTTTCTTTTGTGCTGCAAGCTTGGCCTGAGTAGATAATTTTATCTTATACAAATGAGGATGAAGAAAGAAGACTAAAACTTGACTGATGTAGTTTTACAAATTCATGTATTCTGAAGTCTTCTTTTATACAGAAGGAAATTGATGGGAGTCTTGCTCCTGTGTGTAGTTGAAAAAAACAAACAACTTTAAAAAGTAACCATAGAGCTCTGCCAGTATGAGTAAGAATAATAGTGGCCAGTACTCCTGTGGATAGTCTTCTAAGAGTCAACTTTGCAAAGACAATAGAGCTTGTGCAATTAAAAAGTTCTTTGTTTTAGTAGACTTCCTGGGAATGTTTGTGTGTCTTGTGTGGTTTATATATCAAGACAGGAGGAACCCTTTATGAATCTTTTTTTATTTGGAAAATAGTGCATCTACAGAATAGAAACTTACAAGCTTAATATTAAAAATCAGAGAAATGCTATATGCAACATGACTCCGTCTTCTTACATGTTTTGCCATTCATAAATTCTCAGGATGATCTACTTTTCTTTAGCTGAGGAAGCTCTGAAGAGAGAAAAGTAGGGCGTAAGCCAGAAACAGTTGCTGTCCCTTTTCCCTGGGTCGCAGGTAGGTTTTTTACAAAGTTAGCTTTTGCAGAACCTTAAGTTGAGGACATGAATTATGTACCAGCCTTTTAGGCAGCACAGCTCTTGCTGCTGGAAGTAATTTGATCCTAATACAGGAACAAAACTGCCTTTGAGCCATGGGTTGACAGGATCTCCTGCATAGCTTGGCAGTATCTCATAATGCAAAACTACAAAAGGAGGAAGTCAACAGCTAAACTTACCCAGAGATCTTAGCTTCTGTAACCTCACCACGATGTTGTATCTGAAGTTACAAAAGAGACTGGAGTCCCATCAGGCTTGCTTTTCACTGTACCAGTTAAAGATATGTCAGAAACAGTGAAGTTTTGAAATGTGGTCTCTGTCTGTATTTCCTGTCTGATTAATGAAACTCTGTGCTAGTGTCTTGGATCATCTGTAAATATAGCACCTGATCATAGTATATTTCAGTGATTAATTACCTTATTTTGCTTGAACTTATCAGCATGACAATGATAGCAATGTTTAGTTTTGCTTAATAGGATTTTTCTCTACTCAAATTCAATAAACCTTTGAAGGAAAACAAACTTGTGAATCACTACACTGCAACAGGTCCTCAAATAATGAAACAAACAATAAACCATGAAATATCAATATTGTCGTGTTTTGGCATAACAGTTTAAAAGGGTTTTAGCCTGTAGAAGGCTAGTAAGATGACAGTTTGCCTGGCCAGTTGCAAGATCCAGTTACAGTGTACATTGGTGATAGGTATAACTCATTGCTAGTGACCTTCAATCCTGAATGAAGCTTTCCCTTTTCTGTTTTCTATTTTAACCTTATTTCTGTGAATAAAAGTGTTTAGGATAACTTGTTCTCAAAATGACATATTAATTTTCAACTCCTAAATACATAGTATATAATGGCATATCGTTTTTATATACTCCGGGTAAGAATTTGACCTTTCATCATTTTAGGACTGAACTTTTTTCCTAAATATATGCTGTCAATATGTCTATGTCTTCAAAGAAAAGGAACCTGAGAAAGAGGCTTCTGGTAGCCAAGAAGGTTGTTTCCATGGAAACGTTTTGTTTTGTTTTCTTTGAAACATTCTTTTTTTTTTCTTTAAAAAACAAATCATCTGAAATAAACACTGTCAGTGTGACAGATTTTCATGTATCTATTCCTTCAAGACAATTAGCTTAGTTTGGTGACTAATGCTGAAAAACACAACTTAGTTGCTAGAAATATTGAGTAATAGTGATCTGGATCTCACTGTGTAGTGAATAACTGCCATTTTTTATTCCACTCAAGCTGGAACAAAGTAATCCTGTTGCTTAGGAATGTGAAGCTAGGCAGGATGCAAGTACTGACCCACTACCTATGTTTCCTATTTCCATCCCACCAAGTTTCAAGACTCACTTGATTTTTAATTTTTTTTTTTTAATCATGGCACTATTTATTATTGTTTGATGCTACCTTCTGCATATCTAAAAGCTCTCCATTGAAGTGCCACCCCACAAACTGGCCATTTTCTTGTGTATAGTATTTCCTTAAGCAAGTACATAGAACCAGGGTGGATGTTGACAGTTCCATGGAAGACATTATACAGATCAAGTCAAGTTAAATGTCTGTGCTGCAAGATACTCAGCTACAGGTAGCAGGGGTCAATATTTAAGGATAAACAAGTTCTAGACTAAAGTATCTTCTGCTCTTCACAGTATTCCAATAATTTACTGAAGATGTAAGGCTAAACATACTTTACCTTTCCCTGGAAGGCAGCCAAGTTCATCAGTGCAGTGAGTGTTATTTTGTCTGAACTGGAAGTGGCAAAAAAGACAAGGATATACAACTTCTCTCATGGTATGTTATGGTAGCATACCAAAGCTAGGTATTACATAAGTCTTCATAACAGGTCCTTGTCAGGTAAAGAGTCAGTCTGAAGGCATAGGTTTCTTGGTCTGCCTTTTCTTTCTTAGTCTTTGGTAAATTCTCTTATTGCTATCTGGAAAAGTGAGTAGTTGGTCTCAAAAGGAGCAGTAGCCTCTACTTCCTGTACATCACTATTCTTTGAGCAGAAAAATATGTCTTTTGTTTAGAGTTCACCTCACTGGGTGGAGGAATCAATTGCCTACATGTTGCAAATAACTTCCCTCCACCCAAAGAAAACCCCACACCAAACAACCTTCACTCTAAATGTGTTGTTATTGGGGCCTGGAAGTTCATTTATGAATCAAATGGTGGAAGTATTGTGTTGTAAAATGAAGCAAAGTTCAAGTATACAGAGTTTATCAGGGTTATAACTAGATAACATTCCTAAATAAAGATATTCAGAAAGAGGAGTCAGCTTCCAGAGCTAATTAAAGTTATAAATGTGGATACATAGATAATCATAAATGAGTTTGTTGATTACAAGCCCAGAGCAATGTTAATTTGCCTGCAAGTAAATTTCAAAGACCGGTGAACAAAATAGGGTTGCAATTCAGTTTTAGTGTTCAGTACCTCCAAGAAAAGACCACTAGCAATATAGAGCATGAATAAGAAGTGAGATCCTTTTAGCAGACAAATACAGCCTCATAAACTAATCCAAATAGTTATGACAATTTTAATGAAATAAATGCAGGACTTTACTTACTGTGTGAATTCATACTTGAATCAGTCTCATCTACCTGGTTTTAATTTATAGCACATAACATATGACCTTCTGTTTTTTAACCTAAACATCTTAAGTTGCTGCTTTCCATTATATTTGAAAAGTTGTGGCAGTCTGAAGTTCCTGCTGACTGGAAAGGGGGAAACATAACATACACAACACACATCTCCTTCATACCCTCAACTATTTTCAGGACTTCTATGTCCAGTAAAGCTTTGCTTATTCAGTTACTCTGATTCTGATTTCAAATATTAGTCTAGTTTCTCCTTGAAGAGTTGTAAACTTCTTCCATTCACTATGTCCTCTGCAAGGAGTTTCATAGGTCTACGACACACCATGTGAAATTATATTGAATAAAAAACACTTGCTCACTTTATTTCAGTAAGTAGGTAAGTTACTTAAAAGCAGTCACCAGAGAATAAGCTGAAGAAAAACCACTCCAAGTTTCAAACATTTCTTGAGAACTAAAAAGGATGCTGGTAAGAATTGGACTACAGTCTAAAATACTCAAATCAGAAATCTTTCATGGAACTTGTTGGTTATATTCAGCATGTTGGAACAGAAATACTTTCCCTAAAATGTAGTATCTGAATTACTTCTTTGGGGCGAAATCCAGTTGGTGGCCAGTCACCAGTGGCGTCCCTCAGGGCTCGGTTTTGGAGCCAGTCTTTAATATCTTTATTGTTGATCTAGATAAGGGGATTGCGTGCACCCTCAGTAAGTTTGCAGATGACACCAAACTAGGTGGGAGTATTGTTCTGCTTGAGGGTCAGAAGGCTCTACAGAGGGATCTGGACAGACTGGATCAATGAGTCAAGGCCAATGGGATGAGGTTCAATAAGGCCAAGTCTGGGTCCTGCATTTCAGTCACAACAACCCCAGGCAATGCTACAGGCTTGGGGAAGAGTGGCTGGAAAGCTGTCCAGCAGAAAAAGACCTAGCAGTGTTGGTAGACAGCTGGCTTAACATGAGCCAGCAGTATGCCCAGGTGGCCAAGAAGGCCAATGGCATCCTGGCCTGTATCAGGAGTAGCATGGCCAGCAGGAGTAGGGAAGTCATCATACCTCTGTAGTTGGCACTGGTGAGGCCTCACCTTGAGTACTGTGTTCAGTTCTGGGCCCCTCACTACAGGAAGGACATTGAAGTGCTGGAGCATGTCCAGAGGAGAGCCACCGAGCTAGAGAGGGGTCTAGAGAACAAGTCATATGAGGAAAAGTCATGTTTAGGAGAAGAGGAGGCTGAGGGGAGACCTCATTGCCCTCTACAACTACCTGGAAGGAGGTTGCAGAGAGGTGGGTGTTGGCCTCTTCTCTCAAGGGAATAATGACAGGACCAGAGGAAATGGTCTGAAGTTGCGGCAGGGGAGGTTTAGATTAGATATGAGGACAATTACTTTACTGAGAGGGTGGTAAGGCACTGGAACAGCCTGACCAGGGAGGTGGTGGAGTCACCATCCCTGGAGGTATTTAAGAAACGTGTAGACATGGCTCTTCAGGGCATGCTCTAGTGCCCAAGATTATTGGTTTGTGGGTGGGTGTGATGTGGTGGGGTGTTGTGTGTGTTTTTGGCTTCTTTTTTTTTTGAGGTTGGACTTGATGATCTCAGAGGTCCCTTCCAACCATGATGATTCTGTGATCCTGTGATTCTTTTCCTATCTTTCAATTGACCATGAGGCAGCAATATGCCCTTGTGGCCAAGACGGCAAATGGTCTCCTGGGGTGCATTAAAAAGAGCATGGCCAGCAGGTTGGGGGACATCATCCTCCCCTTCCACTCTGCCCTGATAAAGGCACAGTAGATTCCTTTTTTGAAAACTGACACCAAGGTGATTATTATCATAAACTTGAAATTTTTATGGCTTAAATTTGCAATTAAAGCAAGATTTCTTTTTATCTTAGTTTAAAAAAAAAAGGTTATAAATATCCAGGGAAAACAATCTTTCCATTTTCTTTGAATGTTTGGACATCTCTTAAAATTCTTGTTTATACCTTTCACTAACAGAAATGACAGGTAAAAGGGGGCAGGGGGTACAACAGTGATAATGTTTTTGTAAAACTAACCTATGGTAATGCTTCTGTCTAGAGTTCCAGTGGTGAAGTAATAGATCTTAATCACTAACATAGATTTCCCCAACTTTTTATCAACCCAATAGGGTTTATTTGTCAGACTTTTCAAATCCAACTATTAATTCTAATTGCATGAATTACCCTGAAATTAATATATTGGGATCCTAACATTCCTTTTAGATGGTAAAAATACATCTTCAGAAATGTCTCAGTATGTATGACATGCCATGTAGGCACATGATAAGTTAACCGAATTATTCCATGTATTTGCAGTTAAGAGTTCAAGCAGTCTTTTCCTCTGGCAATCTAAAATCTCAGAACTACTGCATTTTAGTACAGTCCTTTGCCTACAAGATCCTGTTTAAAGGATTATTGCGTTCTCTAGATGGCCTTCAGACCTCTTAAAATAAACCATCTTCTTGTTTTGCAACCAAAACTAAAATGTTTTACAAAAGTAGTTGTGTACATTCACAATGTAGATAGTGTTGGAAATATCTGTTCTGATGACAAAAGCTGCCTTGCCAGTTTTCCAGGGGATCACAATCATTCTAACCAGTTAAAGCCAATTAAAGAAACCAATACTTGCCTCTATGATTACAGCTAGTAAAAATATAAACTCATCTGTAGTATAGCTCTTGATCAGTGAATACCATTGGTTAAGATTCATTCATGTTCCTCTGTTGCAGGTGCTTTGTGTGTGAAAACTCAGTGCTGAAAATCACAGATTAATAATTCTTTATGTTCTCAGAAAGAATAGCAAAGGACATCTTACTTCTAATTAGTTATCCTCTTTCTTGTACTTGAATTGTAAGAGTGGAAGACTACATGATGTGCTTGTCTCCAGATATAGGACTGTCTGCATCAACTTATAAGTGGAATTTTTTTTTACCTAGAGAAGTGCAGAGCACAGAATGTATTAAAGAGACATGAACTATTATACTTCTGAATTTAGGTTCAGGTGTATATAAGACTTTGAAGCTTGCTGCTTCTATTACTGCTTTCTTTTGATGATAAAACTTCATCCCCAAAATCCTACACTGAATATTAAATTATTTTTGTTTGCAATTTTGTAGTTGAATGCTCTCAGCTACTGTTTTCCTTTTGAAGGAGTGGAATATTTGTTCTAAACTATGGGCTTATTTGTCCTGTAGTCTTCACTAGAACTTGATATACTCTTTCATGTTACAGTAAGTAGGATATCTTCCAGGATGTGCCTAAGGATGTTATTTAAACTGAATTCAAGTTAAGAATTGGAAATAAGAAAGAGCTGTAACCAACTCAGTGCTGTGTGGGTGGTGAGAGGAATCTTCAAAAAGGTCTGGTGGAACAGACTGATCAACTATCAGTGCCACTTAGGACTACAGCAGGATATTAATGAAAACTTGTTATTCAGTTGCTTAAGATATTAATAATATTTTTTCTTAAAGATGTAGTTTACTAAGAAACAAAGTGGCTGCCTCCTTAGGTGAAAGATCACAGACTGGAGAAAATTGATTTCACAGATTATTCTCTACTAATTTCTGGGTAAAACTGAATGTTGTATGGAAAAAGGGGTTGAAAAGTTCTGAAGTGTTTCACCATTCTTGTAGTGTTGTTTCCTAATATATATCTTGAAAGCTATGACTACTGTGTTATCCTTTTTAACCATTTATAGCATAGGGTTTGGGGTGAGGTGCTGTAAACTCTTTTTCCTAATAGGAGAATGAATGGAGGAGAGGCACAGGCCACAAACAATATTTCTTAGACTGAATTTAACTATCCTCAACTCATAATTCTTTTTTTTCTTATGACAAATGTCAATATAATGCAGTTTTTATATTTCAAGATGTCTTTAGTCTGATTCAACAATGTTACCTGAAATCCTGCCGTCCTAGACAGCTTCCTTTGCATCTTAAAGGAAAACTATGTATGTGTGGCAAGTTAATTGGCAGTCAGGATGATTTGTAATCTCACATCTGAGAGAAGAAACCAAAAACAAATGGTATGTCCTTGACTGGAAATGGATAGTGTTATCTGAACCGGAAAAATCTCAGTGCTAGGAAAACTGAGTATCTTTCAACGACACGTGCTTGTTACTCACTGCATTTGGAGATGATTTTTTTTGTTGTTGTTTAAAACATGTAACTTCCTAAATTGTAACATAGTTAATTTTGATGTCACCAAATAGGAATTACTGCAACACATCTGAATGGAGGCTTTGTAACTGAAGAAACAAAAAAATAAGATTAAATTTTAACAATACGGTACAGTTTCCTATCATGTAACTTTAATTATGAGTGCAAACTTTTTTGGATATGGTTGATAACATTGTAAATAATACTAATAATATAAATACTTGTGAAAATTTTTCTGTACAAAACCACTTTAAGCCAGGCCATCTTTAAGCAAAAGCATAAAGTTAACTCACATCAAGTGATGATTTTTGGCTTTCTTTTCTCCAGAGAGAAAGGTATACCTTAATTAGCAGTGGAAAAATTTTATAGTATGCTTGCTGATCAACTTCTGTGTTATGAATGGTGTTGGCTGTCTTTAAAGCAAGTTGCAAGAGATGTAATATGTTACTTCCACAGACAATTTTAAATTATGTTGAAATCTACAGCAATAACTAATTTTTATTCTGTTGCTATATTGAACATTTGCACTTATACTTTTGGTGTTAAAATCTGCTATAAAATGGCATAAGCTTTGGCTCAACATCACGTTAATACTTTCGGGTAAATGTGGACTTAAAGCATAGGGGTGCCTGTGTACGAAACAGAAAATAGGCATTAGGGATTCTTGTTCCATTATCAATGGCTGTACTTCCCTTCAGAGCAAGGTCTCTCTTAAGTAGATCTGCTTCAAAGTATGTTTCCACACATGAAAACTTCTTGGTTCTACAGAGCTGGGATAAAATTGTTTGTCAAATACATCAAGACTGCTGTAAACAATGTTGGTGTTTTCCTCACTGTGACCACTGCCTAGAATTAGAAACTCCAACTTCCAAAGCAGGTTATGGTTTCTCACATTTAAAAAGATGTATAGGTCTTCAAACTACATTCTCCTTGCTCCTCAGCCAGCCATGTCCTGTAAAGTTAGTTCAATGCAATGTGGGGCCACAGCAGTAGAGCTTATATGCAAGAATAAAATTGTATCTAGGAAAATGAATGGAGCCTGAAACAGACAAATGCTTTGGAAACTCACTGAATACGAAAAGTAATATAATTGTATTACAATATATAAATATATATGTATATATATTATATACAATAAAATTGTACCACCTTCTGCTTCTCCCAATGTTGGTTTAGCATATTCTTTCTGAACCAACAGCAAACTGCATAGAACTTCAATGCCCCCATATTTCTCTGCAGTCAAAGATAAACTTGCATTTCAGGGATGTTTCAGGATAGCATTCAGAGTGAATTGAAGTGTGATAATCAAATTCTGCATAGTGATCCAGACATTTATATACCAGATGAAACTTTTGGTGTTGGCTTTACACATCTGTGCTGTAGGAGAGCTCTCACTCCAAACTGTGGATGAATCAATTCTTCAAATAATAAATGGAAGAGAATTTCAAATAAATTAAATGATAAAGGCTAGGTTTCTCTAGTATCCCTGCCCAAGTTCTCCGTTCTTGAGTCTCAAGCAACTTTAGGATGTTAACAGCTACATGTCCAAATTTTATTCCTGGACTTGTTGTTCACTAGCTGCAAGAAGATTTCTCAGTACAACTTTTCTGCCTTTTGTCA